>NC_091285.1:172734224-173053391 GCF_032444005.1 Ranitomeya imitator | reverse complement strand
AGACTATGTATAATTTTTTGTTTTCATTATTGAAAGAAAGCGCTATTGGCCCAGCTATATATCTAAATAAAAAAAAAATGCTGGTCATTATATTTAACCCCTTTCTGATATTTGTCGTAATAACACTTCCCTGTGCCTGGGGCCTGTCTGACCAGGGACGGATTATTACATCATTTCTTTTAATGTGACACACACACACACACACACACACACACACACACACACACACACACACACAAAAAAAAAAAACGCTATTCAGTGGAGTAGGCATATGCTTTCCTTGCCTCCAACACTGATAGTGAGGGAGAGGATCCCACCTTTCTTTATTTTTCAGACTTGTCCTCCTCAGGTGCTGCAGAAGGTGAAGCAGTGCCTCCCATTCCATAAGATGAGCCAGCTTACCCCCCCCTTCCCATTACTGACCCCGTGTGGACCTCTCACCCCGAAAACTAAGAGCCACTGATTCCTGATTTTGTGACACAATCGAGAAAATAGACCTAGGTTACCCCTATAATTAATAACCAGCAAAGGCTATGCAGACAGCTGCAGGCTGATCTTAATAGCCTAAGAAGGGGCCATGTATACTGCCCACACCTCCCCCCAGGCTATAAACATCAGCTCTCAGCCGCACCAGAAAGATAAGATGTGCCAATTCTGGCACTTAGCCTCGCCCTTCCAACTTGCTCTGTAGCGGGGGTAATGGTAAGAGGCCCCCATTACTAACCCCATAGTCAAATCATATAAAAACACACCCAGAAAAAGTCCTTTAATTGAAAGAATGACACAGACTCCTTTAATAAATCTTAATTAAACCATACTTACGACCTCACCCATTCCACCGACGCCATTGTCTTCTGCAAAAGAGTTAAAATAAAAAACAATATTCTTCACCCTTCCGCTGAGAAGATGATAATCCATTTGTCCCACGACTGGTCTAGCTCTGCTACATCTAGATGGCAGGCAGCATGGTTGCATGATGCGACCATACAGCCTGTCATCCAGCAGAGAAACTGAGCAGCGTGTGCCCAGTGTCTCCCTGTGAGCTCCTATTACCTTTCTGACCGCACTGCGAACGTGAAAAAGTTTTACTGCTCGCAGAGTCATGGGACATCACAGCCAATGAACTCACTTCACCTCTCTGCCATCAGCGGAAGCGCCGTGGGAAAATTTCCGCTTCAGACCAAGTGGGAAGAAGGAGGCTAAGTGCCAGATTTCGCACATCTTATAGATGCGCCTTTTCTCGGGGGTAGCTGAGGGCTGTTTTTAGCCTGGGGGGCAGTATCCATGGCCCCTTCCTAAGCTATTAATATCAGCCCGCAGCTGTCTGCATAGCTTTTGCTGGTTATTAACCCCTTTCTGCCAGCTGACGGAATAGTACGTCAGCTGGCAGATCCCCTGCTTTGAGGTGGGCTCCGGCGGTGAGGCCACCTCAAAACCGCGACATGTCAGCTGTTTTGTACAGCTGACATGTGCGTGCAATGAGCGCGAGCGGAATCGCGATCCACCTGCGCCCATTAACTAGTTAAATGCCGCCGTCAAACGCTGATAGCAGCATTTAACTAGCGCTCCCAGCCGCGCGGCCGGGAGTGCTCGCAGCGCTGACCCCCGTCACATGATCGGGGGTCATCGGTGCATTGCCATAACAACCAGAGGTCTCCTTGAGACCTCTATGGTTGTTGATTGCCGATTGCTTTGAGCGCCACCCTGTGGTCGGCGTTCAAAGCACACCTGCATTTCTGCAACATAAAGGTGATCTGTTCTTCACCTCTATGTAGCAGATTCGATCGTGTAGTGCATGCTTCTAGCCTCCCATGGAGGCTATTGAAGCATGCCAAAATGTAAAAAAAAAAAAGTGTTTAAAAATATAAAAAAAATTAAAAATATATAAAAGTTCAAATCGCCCCAATCAAAATAAAACAATTAAAAAAAATCAAAACCTTCATTTATTTGGTATTGCCGCGTTCAGAATCGCCGGATCTATAAATAAAAACAAAGGATTAACCTGATCGCTAAATGGCGTAGCGAGAAAAAAAATCAAAACGCCAAAATTACGTTTTTTGGTTGACCCCCGACATTGCATTAAAATGCAATAATGGGCGATCAAAAGAACGTATCTGCACCAAAATGGTATCATTAAAAACTCGAGCTCGGCACGCAAAAAATAAGCCCTCACCCGACCCCAGATCATGAAAAATGGAGACGCTATGGGTATTGGAAAATGGCGCAAATTTTTTTTTTTTTTAGCAAACTTTGGAAAAAAATTTTACCACTTAGATAAAAGAGAACCTATACATGTTTGGCGTCTATGAACTCGTAATGACCTGGAGAATCATAATGGCAGATCAGTTTTAGCATTTGGTGAACCTAGCAAAAAAGCCAAACAAAAAACAAGTGTGAGATTGCACTTTTTTTTGCAATTTCATCGCACTTGGAATGTTTTTCCCGTTTTCTGTTACACGGCATGGTAAAACCAATGGTATCGTTCAAAAGTACATCTCTTCCCGCAAAAAATAAGCCCTCACATGGCCATATTGACGGAAAAATAAAAAAGTTATGGCTCTGGGAAGGAGGGGAGCGAAAAAAGAAAAAAGCTCCGGGGTGAAGGGGTTAATTATAGGGGGACCCTACGTAAAATTTTTTTTTGAGTCCCCCATTTTGATCGCCAGTAAAGGCTATGTGTCCAGCTGTGAGCTGATGGTAATAGCCTGTGAAGCTCCATCTGCCCCCAGCCGTCGGCTTTCCTTGTGCTGGTTAAGAAAATTACCACGGAGCCCACGCCATTTTTTCTCCAGAATAATATATATATATATATATATTTCTATGTATCTATGTGTAAATATCTATTCTAACCTGGCATCACTTGAATTGCCGGCTTTTATTCTCTCTCTCTTTCTTTCTTTCTTTCTTTCTTTCTTTCTTTCTTTTTTTCTTTCTTTCTTTTCTTTTTTTCTTTCTTTTTTTCTTTCTTTCTTTTTTTCTTTCTTTCTTTCTTTCTTTCTTTCTTTCTTTCTTTTTTTCTTTCTTTTTTTCTTTCTTTCTTTCTTTCTTTTTCTTTCTTTCTTTTTCTTTCTTTCTTTCTTTCTTTTTTTCTTCTTTTCTTTCTTTTTTTCTCTTTCTTTCTTTCTTTCTTTCTTTCTTTCTTTCTTTCTTTTTTCTTTCTTTCTTTCTTTCTTTCTTTCTTTCTTTCTTTCTTTTTCTTTCTTTTTCCTTTTTTCTTTCTTTCTTTCTTTCTTTCTTTCTTTCTTTCTTTCTTTCTTTCTTTCTTTCTTTCTCTCTATGTTTTGATGAGTATTTCCTTTGAAAACGATGTGTAAATGACACAGAGCAATTCTCTATATATACAGGTCCTTCTAAAAAAATTAGCATATAGTGTTAAATTTCATTATTTACCATAATGTAATGATTACAATTAAACTTTCATATATTATAGATTCATTATCCACCAACTGAAATTTGTCAGGTCTTTTATTGTTTTAATACTGATGATTTTGGCATTTGGCAAATTTAACACTATATGCAAATTTTTTGAGAAGGACCTGTAAAGGCCCCTTCACATTTAGCGACGCTGCAGCGATACCGACAACGATCCGAATCGCTGCAGCGTCGCTGTTTGGTCGCTGGAGAGCTGTCACACAGACCGCTCTCCAGCGACCAACGATGCCGGTAACCAGGGTAAACATCGGGTAACTAAGCGCAGGGCCGCGCTTAGTAACCCGATGTTTACCCTGGTTACCATGCTAAAAGTAAAAAAAAACAAACACTAGATACTTACCTACCGCTGTCTGTCCTCCAGCGCTGCGCTCTGCTTCTCTGCTCTCCTCCTGTACTGGCTGTGAGCCGGAAAGCAGAGCGGTGACGTCACCGCTCTGCTTTCCGGCTCACAGCCAGTGCAGGAGGAGTGCAGAGCACAGCGCTGGAGGACAGACAGCTGTAGGTAAGTATGTAGTGTTTGTTTTTTTTTACTTTTAGGATGGTAACCAGGGTAAACATCGGGTTACTAAGCGCGGCCCTGCGCTTAGTAACCCGATGTTTACCCTGGTTACCAGTGAAGACATCGCTGGATCGGTGTCACACACGCCGATCCAGCGATGTCAGCAGGAGTCCAGCGACGAAATAAAGTTCTGGACTTTATTCAGCGACCAACGATCTCCCAGCAGGGGCCTGATCGTTGGTCGCTGTCACACATAACGATTTCATTAACGATATCGTTGCTACGTCACAAATAGCAACGATATCGTTAACAATATCGTTATGTGTGAAGGTACCTTTAGCTCATGTTAAAATCTCATTGCATTCGGATAGCAATCACACTGCATTCAGATGTAAATCAGATGCTAGGTGTGAAAATCAGATTATACTCGCATGCCTGTCCTCTGTTTTTTTGGCCCTGATATCGGAACGTTTTTTTTTTTTTTTTCACACATATGGTTATAAGCCAATAAAGGGACAGTGGTCAGATTTGTAAAAATTGGCTCAGTCCTTAACGTGCAAACTACCTTTGGGGTTACAGGGGTTAATAAAGGGTATCTGTTACCTGCATTTTTTTTCCCCCTACCCTATCTGAGAGAAGCGTGATGTAGGGACTGAGACCTTGATTCCAGCAATGTATCACTTCATGAACAGCTTGCTGCAGTTTTGGGGGAAAAAACTACTTTATCTGCTGCATATCGAACAGTTCTCTGAATACCGAGCTCTGTGTAACTTCGCCCACACCACTGATCGGCAGCTTTCTTCGTGTGCTGTGCATAGGCAAAAAGCTGACAATGTTAGGAATAGGGTTATACAAAGCTCATGAATATGGAGGACTACATGGCAGCAGTCTTGCGTGTCCGCTAGTGATATACTCCTACACCCCTTGGCATGTTTTTGTTTCTTTTCTCCCCCTCTTCCAAAGGCCATAACTTTTTTTTTTCCATCCATGTAGCCATATGAGGGCTTGTGTTTTTTTGTGGGACGAGTTGTACTTTTGTGTTACTTCATTCATTTGATGATGTGATGCACTAGAAAGCGGGAAAGCAATTCCAAGTGCATTGAAATAGCAAAAAAAAGTGAATTATTTTTTTGAGGAGGTGGTAAGAGTTTATTTACCATGTTCATTGTAGGGTTAAACTGACCTGGGAATATGATTCTCCGGGTCAGTATGATTTCGCAGATACAAAATATGTATGTGTGTGTGTGTATATATATTTTATATTTAAGCGGTGAGCAAAAAAAAAATTCGGAAATTTATTTTTTAAAAAACAAAACTTTGCTTTTTGCCTATTTCCTCGAGAACTGTAATGCTTTAAATTCCGAAATTTGTAGGGAAAGACGTTTGTTCTTTTGTCGCCATTTTCTGAGACCCGTAGCGTCTCCATTTTTAGCGATATTGGACTTATTGTTTGTACCCTGAGCTGACATTTTTCCTGATACCATTTTGGGGCAGATACAATGTTTTGATCGCCTCTTATTTCATTTATTGCAGTGTACAGGCCAGCTTCCACGAAAAAAATCGTCATGACAAGCACGGAGGTCTTCAGCAGACCTTCTGCTGTCATGGCAACCCATCGGCGCCCCACGATCACGTAATGCAATATTGCTTGTTGTGATTGGTGGATCGTGTGTTATCCGTTTTGTACAGAAGTGTTACCAGTCCTTTTAATTCAGCCTCTGCTGATGAGGAGACTGTTAAAAACCCTTCCTGAAAGGACAGGACACCGTAGTCTATAAGAGCCCTAGTGGCCACTTTGATAATTGCTTTTTTTTTTTTTTTTTTTAACCAAACGTTGTGATTATGAAAAAAAAATTAACGTATTTGTAAAAAAAATACATTAACGCGTAAACTTCATTTAAAGTAATTTCCTGATGATGGCATTCTTTTAAGCAGTGTGTATTACAGACATGCAAAGATATCCACACCAATTATATAGCCATTCAGGAAGACTACGTAAGCAATTATTACACGTCACATATTTAATATCCCTATGGTTGTAATATAGACAAACATCCCAACAATGTGTGGTGAATCACAAGTAAGCCTTGTATTTACATGTCCCGCTCACCAACGGTTAACTCAGCCACCATTAAATCTGTGACGTGTATGATTCTGATGGTAGGGACAGATTTCCAAGAATCAGCCTGTATATACATATGTTATCAATGTAACCCTACTCATAATTACGTAGGAATCCATATACTGTACAGTTGTGGCCAAAAGTATTGACACCCATGCAATTCTGTCAGATAATACTCCGTTTCTTCCTGAAAATGATTGTAATCACAAATTCTTTGGTATTATTATCTTCATTTAATTTGTCCTAAATGAAAAAACACAAAAGAGAATGAAGCAAAAGCAAAACCTTGATCATTTCACACAAAACTCAAAAAATGGGCCAGACAAAAGTATTGGCACCCTCAGCCTAATACTTGGTTGCACAACCTTTAGCCAAAATAACTACGACCAACCGCTTCCGGTAACTATCAATGAGTTTCTTACAATGCTCTGCTGGAATTTTAGACCATTCTTCTTTGGCAAACTGCTCCAGGTCCCTGATATTTGAAGGGTGCCTTCTCCAAACTGCCATTTTTAGATCTCTCCACAGGTGTTCTATGGGATTCAGGTCTGGACTCATTGCTGGCCACCTTAGAAGTCTCCATTGCTTTCTCTCAAACCATTTTCTAGTGCTTTTTGAAGTGTGTTTTGGGTCATTTTCCTGCTGGAAGACCCATGACCTCTGAGGGAGACCCAGCTTTCTCACACTGGGCCCTACATTATGCGTGTTCTTTTCTTTGAATGCCTCTTTTTTTCTCCTGTAAACTCTATGTTGATGCCTTTGCCCAAAAAGCTCTACTTTTGTCTCATCTGACCAGAGAACATTCTTCCAAAACGTTTAGGCTTTTTCAGGTCAGTTTTGGCAAACTCCAACCTGGCTTTTTTATGTCTCGGGGTAAGAAGTTGGGTCTTCCTTGGGTCTCCTACCATACAGTCCCTTTTCATTCAGACGCCGACGGATAGTACGGGTTGACACTGTTGTACCCTCGGACTGCAGGGCAGCTTGAACTTGTTTGGATGTTAGTCGAGGTTCTTTATCCAACATCCGCACAGTCTTGCGTTGAAATCTCTTGTCAATTTTTCTTTTCCGTCCACATCTAGGGAGGTTAGCCACAGTGCCATGGGCTTTAAACTTCTTGATGACACTGCGCACGGTCTTTGGAGATGGACTTGTAGCCTTGAGATTGCTCATGCTTCCTCACAATTTGGTTTCTCAAGTCCTCAGACAGTTCTTTGGTCTTCTTTCTTTTCTCCATGCTCAATGTGGTACACACAAGGACACAGGACAGAGGTTGAGTCAACTTTAATCCATGTCAACTGGCTGCAAGTGTGATTTAGTTATCGCCAACACCTGTTAGGTGCCACAGGTAAGTTACAGGTGCTGTTAATTACACAAATTAGAGAAGCATCACATGATTTTTCGAACAGTGCCAATACTTTTGTCCATCCCCTTTTTTATGTTTGGTGTGGAATTACCGTATATCCAATTTGGCTTTAGGACAATTCTTTTTGTGTTTTTTTTCATTTAAGATAAATTAAATGAAGATAATAATAACAAAGAATTTGTGATTGCAATCATTTTCAGGAAGAAACTGAGTATTAACTGACAGAATTGCAGGGGTGTCAATACTTTTGGCCACATCTATATGTATGGGTGAGAATCGAAAAATTGAATGTCTGTTCAGATGACACTTACTAATCATGTACAATCCCAAATACTGTCCTGTTCCTTTCAAGGATAATCTCAAGTTTTAGCGTTATCCGCTGTGCACAGGATAGGGGATATCTTCCTGGTTGCTGATTCCCCCACTGATCCCAAGAACCAGGGCTCTTCAGAAGGTTGGAGTGGTGGTCGATCAGGCATACTGCCGCTACATTAATTTTTAATAGGACCTCTAGGTATTGTTAAACGCTACGCTCAGACGGTCATTCATAAGAGTGACTGGCGCTGCAGTGGAATGATCCATCGCCGTTCCATTCATACTTAGGACTGTTGTGAACCCCAGCAGTTGGACCCCAAGCGGTGGGTATGTTTTCCCGCATCCCACCGATGGGGGATAACTTTCAAACTTCAAGAATGTCCCTTTAAAGCAAAACCTACATTTTCCACTCATCTGTGCACAGATTACATATTCCTGAAGGCATTTCCTAATATAAGGTAATTGTTTTCCTGGCTACTCCTTCGCTTGCCACTGACATTCTTGAAGCCCTTGTAATGTTCTCTGGACAATGTGCTACCTCCCATCCAGTATCATTCTACAGAAACATTCACTAAGTGAATCTCCTTCATCATCGATTGTTCCCAGGCTGCACTATTCTCCAGTTATTCCCTCCATTCTATATTCAAAATGATCAATCCAGATTTTCTTCCCTAAGTCAGTGACTTTTAGCACTAGTTTCATAATCTCAGAAAAACAGGATTCCGACATATCCCCCAGCAAAACCCCACACGAGTGCAATGAACTCCTTTTTTTTTTTTTTTTTTTCTTTTAATCTAGTGAGATGCACACAAAAAAGACTGATACCTCTAAACAAAGGCCAGATAATGAGCAGAGAAATTCTTCCTGCCACATTATATTGAATGGATCCGTCAGATGTTCCATGTAAATCACGTATTTCAGAGATTTAAACAGAAAGTGCTCAGTGTAGTGCACAGGATAAATGTGAATCTAGTCTTAATCAGTGTACCTAAAATTGAAACACCTAAAATAATGGTACCAATAAAAATTTTAGCTCAACTCCCAAACACAAGCCCCCAGTCAGGACCATTATTTTTTCAAAAGCAATAAATATAGGGAGTTTAAAGAAAAAAAATCCACAAAATTTGGACTCAAATTCAGATTCCCCTTACCTGCTAAGCCCTACAGTGTGGCAAAATCACAGTCAGCTTCCAAGTGTTAAACATTGTACAGGGTGCGTGTCTCTAGAAGCCTGGCACAATGTATTGTCACTAAGCTGGCATATTTGCAATTCTCGCTGTGGAACACCGAGAGCATGTTTAGTTTTGGAAAATGCCCAGCCAGATAAAAAAAAAAAAAAAAAAATCATTACCATGTAGATAAACTCACTTAGGGAGGTAATGTACAAAATGAGGTCACATGAGGGGGCTTTCTACCATACCGCTACAAGTTGCCTCTTACACCAGCAACGGTTTGGACGTAACTTGCTCAAGAGCTGACCGCAGAACAAGCAAATTTGGCTCCAGTAGATGTTTTAGATGAACATCTCCTGCCCTGTGTACTGACAAGACAGATGCCCTCCTCTTCTGATATCATCCTCTCCTTGGCCCACGTCTGGTTCCCAAGTCATGAGATATCAACGTCGTCGTCTTTGATTCGGTTGACCTCTCTGTGTAGGAAATGGAGTGAGCTTCTGGTGAGCCTTGGGGTTAATGTTTCTGGATTTTATTTTTTATATTCTATCTCTCAATGTTAAAATTAACCTACCCTTAAAATGATAGACTCATGTCTTTGTCAGTGGGCAAGCTTACAAAATCATCAAGGGATCAAATACTTATTTCCCCCACTGTACCACTGTCAAAAGACCCCTTTTGGCAGAATCAGCCTCTCCAAGATCGTAATCGGGAGTGACGATCATTGCCATGGTACCCTCAGGTCATTTGATGACCCCAGGTTATGATGGTCTGTGAGATTCCACTATAAGCCTGGTCTCGCAGGCTGCGTCAGTGACTCGCTGATAGGTCCCATACACCCCAGTGCACGAGTGCTGCATTGCATGAGACCAACGATCGATGTGAACATTATACTTGTCCCGCAGTTTAACCGGGGGCGGGGTCACACTTGCGTTTCTCGCATTACACACGCAAGTGTGACCAAGGCCGCCATAATTGGTATCGCCGCATACGGAACAACCAGATCTATAAAACAGGTACATTATTTATTCCTTACCGCGAACACCATAAAAATATTCTTTAAAAACATGCCAAAACTGCCTCTTTTTCATCATACTGACACATAAAAATGATTAAAACGCAATCAAAAAGTCATAGGTAGAAAATTATGGTTCAAAGGAAAACTCTAAACCGGTGTGCAAAAAGTAAGCCCTTATTTGGCTCATACGGCAAAAAAATAAGTTACAGCTCTCAGAATATGGAGATGCAAAAACTGTCATTTTTGTCAAATATTGTTTTTAGTCTGTAAAAATATCAAAGCATAAATTTAAATAAATCTGGTATCGCTGTAATTGAACTGACCTGACGAACAAATGTGTCCTATCACTTTTACCACACTGTGAAAGGTGCAACAAATAAAAAGTAAAAACAATAACTGAATTGCTGTTTTTCTCGATTCTGCATCCAAAAACCTGATTTAAAAAATAGAACCAAAAAAATCTCTAAATCGTCACAAAAAATAAGCCGTCACTCGGCTCTGTTCTCCAAAAAGTAAAAAAGTTACAGCTCTCAGAATGTTAACGAAAACTATTTTTTTTCATTTATTTTTTTTAATAAAAAAGCATTTTTACTGTGTGATGGCAGCAAAACATAAAAAAACATAAATCTGGTATCGCTGGACTCGCACTGACCCGAAGAATAAATCTAATTATTCCGCACAGTGAACTGCGCAAAAATAAGAACTATTATTGTACTGCTGTCTATTTGCTCATTCTACCTCCCAAAAATCGGAATATGGCTCTACTCCCATTTATTCTCCATGTAAATCCCAAAAAACCTGATTCAGACTAAAATTCCCGACAGAACCACTCACTCATGAGGCACATAGAGTCCTTTTCGACTCAATCTGATCTTCCATCTAATCTCTGTTCTGGTGGGTTTTTGAGGTTTTTTTTTTTTTAGTGCACAATTGTGGTCGACCACAGATCTGTGAATTCCTTAAGGTACCGTCACATTTAGCGACGTTGCAGCGATCTAAACAACGATGCCGATCGCTGCAGCGTCGCTGTGTGGTCGCTGGAGAGCTGTCACACAGACAGCTCTCCAACGACCAACTATGCGAAGTCCCCTGGTAACCAGGGTAAACATCGGGTTACTAAGCGCAGGGCCGCGCTTAGTAACCCGATGTTTACCCTGGTTACCAGTGTAAATGTAAAAAAAACCAAACACTACATACTTACATTCCGGTGTCTGTCCCCTGGCGCTCTGCTTCCCTGCACTGACTGTGAGCGCCTGCTGGCCGTTAAGCAGAGCGGTGACGTCACCGCTGTAATCTGCTTTACGGCTGGCCGGCGCTGACACAGTGCAGGGAAGCAGAACGCCGAGGGACGCGACAGACACCGGAATGTAAGTGTGTAGTGTTTTTTTTTTTTTTACATTTACACTGGTAACCAGGGTAAACATCGGGTTACTAAGCGCGGCCATGTGCTTAGTAACCCGATGTTTACCCTGGTTACCAGTGAAGACATTGCTGAATCGGCGTCACACACGCCAATTCAGCGATATCTGCGGGAGATCCAGCGACGAAATAAAGTTCTGGACTTTCTGCACCGACCAATGATGGCACAGCAGGATCCTGATCGCTGCTGCGTGTCAAACACAACGATATCGCTATCCAGGACGCTGCAACGTCACGGATCGCTAGCGATATAATTGTTCAGTGTGAAGGTACCTTAAGAAAATTAATACCACCGGAACAGACGCCAAATGGAGTATTAATTGTCTTCAGCTGCCTCATTATGGTGGGTGGTTCCTTTGGAGGTTTCATCTGAATCGCACCTTTGCGGGATTTACATGTGAACTTGGATGTAAATGCAGTACATTATATGATGGCTCTACACTGTATGGGGGCACAATGTATGGGAACTATACTTGCATACAGGCCTGTGGAGTCATTATAAAATGGACCTACTCCTAAAATATATAATAGAGTTCAGTGCAGGATGTGCTGTAAATGTTTTTATAATAATTTGGGAGAGTTATGAAATGTCCTATAAATGTCTTTTTTGTTCCTGATCTAAGGATCTCGGCTTTTAGTGGAGATTAATCTGTGCTGCTCTTTATGTATATGTACATGCTCAGTAATGACCAGTGCTGTGGAGATGAACCTGTGCTGCACTTTATGTACATGTTCAGAAGTGAGGCAGGGCTGTGGAGATGAATCTGCTGCACTTTATATACATGTTCAGAAGTGAGGCAGGGCTGTGGAGATGAATCTGTGCTGCACTTTATGTACATGTTTAGAAGTGAGGCAGGGCTGTGGAGATGAATCTGCTGCACTGTATGTACATGCTCAGTAGTGAGGCAGGGCTGTGGAGATGAACCTGTGCTGCACTTTATGTACATGTTCAGAAGTGAGGCAGGGCTGTGGAGATGAATCTGCTGCACTTTATATACATGCTCAGTAGTGAGGCAGGGCTGTGGAGATGAACCTGTGCTGCACTTTATGTACATGTTCAGAAGTGAGGCAGGGCTCTGGAGATGAATCTGCTGCACTTTATATACATGTTCAGAAGTGACGCAGGGCTGTGGAGATGAATCTGCTGCACTTTATGTACATGTTCAGAAGTGAGGCAGGGCTGTGGAGATGAATCTGTGCTGCACTTTATGTACATGCTCAGAAGTGAGGCAGGGCTGTGGAGTCGGAGTTGGTGGTTTGAGTATGGTGTGGGCTCAGTTCCGTACATGGGAACCAGATGTAGAACATACAAGTAGATACTACATTGGGAAGGGGTCAATGATCCTAGCTTTACAAGTTACTGCACTCTCAAAGTCCTATTTTCCTATTCCCTTTAAGTACAAGAAAAGAAAACGCGTTCATCATGTGGCACAAACCACGTGACATGTACACCATGAACTATAATTGGTCTCGCTTGATTAGGGTGTCTATCATTTTAACCATAAAGTAGCAGGATATGCTGAACTCTTCTTTCAGCAGATTTTTTTGATGAAGCTTCCTTAAAGGTTGGGTTGACCTTTGCATTTGAGCCTCTAGGAATCGTATCCTTTCTGTCTGTGTATGTTCAAGGAATATGTCTTGACATATGTGATTAATGAATGCCCTGTCAAAACCAACCTAAGTATATTTTGTCCAGTGAAAACCTCTTTCGTAGCCTACCATGTGAAAAAAAACAACAAATTCTCTGAAGATGATCCTTCCCTACTCACTGGATTCCTATCCACTGTTTCTTCCTTTCTTTATTCACTGATTCACACTAGTTACACACTGAAATCATCTCTCGATAGCCTGAGTATCTGATTAGTTATGATCCCCATGGCATCGAGATCGCCATTCTCCTAGCAACCATAATAGTACATAGCTACTATTCTAAGAACACACAGAATATTACATTACTGAAATATGAGTTGTCAATCCTCTATGAGGATGTGGTAACATGAAAGATATGCTAATCGGCGTGCCCTACTAACACCGCAGAATCAGCTCATGCTCCAGGGCGCTGTCACTTCCTGGGTGTTACATGGGGATTCCAGGCCGCTTATTACAGCGTTGGTGCTCCCACCCCAGGACACATCCACTTTCATTTTGCATCTTGTTCATGTGGAAATTTTAGCTAAAAGTGTCTAATCCAGCAGATACTTTTGCTCATATACCCAGATCATTAGTGTGATATAGAGATATATATATATATATATATATATATATATATATATATATACACACACACACACACACACACACACACACACACACACACACACACACACACACACACACACACACACACACTAGCAGAAGAGCCCAGCGTTGCCTGGGCATAGTAAATATCTGTGGTTAGTTATAGCACCTCACTTCTCTTATTTTCCCATCACGCCTCTCATTTTCCCAATCACATCTTTCATTTTCCCCCTCACACCTCTCATTTTCTCCCTCACTCCTCTCATTCCCCCCTAACACTTGTCATTTCGACCTCACATCTGTCATTTTCTGATCACTCCACTATTTTCCTCACTCCTCTCATTTTGCACTCTCGCCTTTTCATTTTCACCTCACACCTCTCATTTTCACCTCATCACCTCAGTATATACATGTTTGTCATCTCCCTTATATATAGTATACATGTGTATGTCATCTCCTGTATATAGTATATACCTGCTGTGTGTCATCTCCCCTATATATAGTATATACCTGAATGTCATCTCCTTCTATATATAGTATATACCTGTATGTAATCTCCTCCTGTATATAGTATATGCCTGTGTGTCATCTCCCCTGTATATAGTATATATCTGTGTGTCATCTCCTCCTGTATATAGTATATACCTGTAGGTCATCTGCTCCTGTATATAGTATATACCTGTGTGCCATCTCCTCCTGTATATAGTATATACCTGTATGTCATCTCCTCCTGTATATATATGTACCTGTATGTCATCTCCTCCTCTATATAGTATATACCTGTGTCATCTCTCCTGTATATAGTATATACCTGTGTCATCTCCTGCATATAGTATATACCTGCATGTCATCTTCTATATATAGCATATACCTGTATGTCATCTCCTCCTGTATATAGTATATACCTGTATGTCATCTCCTCCTGTATATATATGTACCTGTATGTCATCTCCTCCTGTATATAGTATATACCTGTATGTCATCTCCTCCTGTATATATATGTACCTGTATGTCATCTCCTCCTCTATATAGTATATACCTGTGTCATCTCTCCTGTATATAGTATATATCTGAGTGTCATCTCCTCCTGCATATAGTATATACCTGCATGTCATCTTCTATATATAGCATATACCTGTATGTCATCTCCTGTATATATATGTACCTGTATGTCATCTCCTCCTCTATATAGTATATACCTGTGTGTCACCTCTCCTGTATATAGTATATATCTGTGTGTCATCTCCCCTGTGTATAGTATATACCTGTGTGTCATCTCCTCCTGTATTAGACCTCGTTCACACGTTATTTGCTCAGTATTTTTACCTCAGTATTTGTAAGTTAAATTGGCAGCCTGATAAATCCCCAGCCAACAGGAAGCCCTCCCCCTGGCAGTATATATTATCTCACACATACACATCATAGACAGGTCATGTGACTGACAGCTGCTGTATTTCCTATATGGTACATTTGTTGTAGTTTGTCTGCTTATTAATCAGATTTTTATTTTTGAAGGATAATACCAGACTTGTGTGTGTTTTAGGGCGAGTTCCGTTTGTCAAGTTGTGTGTGTTGAGTTGCGTGTGGCAACATGCGTGTAGCAACTTTTTGTGTGTCGAGTTGCATGTGACAGGTTAGTGTAGCAAGTTGTGTGCAGCAAGTTTTGCGCATGGCGAGTTTTGCGCGTGGCGAGTTTTATGTGTGGTGCGTTTTGAGTATGTGCAAGTTTTGTGTGAGGCAACTTTTGCATGTGTTGCAACTTTTGTGCATGTGGCAATTTTTCCGCGTGTGCAAGTTTTGCGTGTGGCGAGTTTTCCATGAGGTGAGTTTTGCACTTGTGGCGAGTTTTGCAAGAGCCTAGTTTTTGCATGTGGCGAGTTCTGCGCGTGGCGAATTTTGAGTGGCGACTTTTGTGTTTCGACTTTTATGTGGCGAGGTTGGTGTATTTGTGGTGAAATGTGTGCTGAGGGTAATATGTGTTCAAGCACGAGGTAGTGTGTGGCGCATTTTGTGTGTGTTCATATCCCCGTGTGTGGTGAGTATCCCATGTCGGGGCCCCACCTTAGCAACTGTACGGTATATACTCTTTGGCGCCATCGCTCTCATTCTTTAAGTCCCCCTTGTTCACATCTGGCAGCTGTCAATTTGCCTCCTACACTTTTCCTTTCATTTTTTCCCATTATGTAGATAGGGGCAAAATTGTTTGGTGAATTGGAAAGCGCGGGGTTAAAATTTCACCTCACAACATAGCCTATGACGTTCTCAGGGTCCAGACGTGTGACTGTGCAAAATTTTGTGGCTGTACCTGCGACGGTGCAGATGCCAATCCCGGACACACACACACACACACACACACACACACACACACACACACACACACACACACACACACACACACACACACACACACACATTCAGCTTTATATATTCGATTGATATAGATATATATATGTATGTATATATATATATATGTGTATGTATATGTGTGTTTATATATACATACACACACACACACACACACACACACACACACACACACACACACACACACCCACACACCCACCCCTTGGAAAAGTATTGTTACCCCTTAACCTTTTCCACATTGTACCCACAAGCAAGATTAAATGTACTTTATTAGGATTTTATGTGATCTACCAACAAAAAGTAGCAAATATTTGTGAAGTGTAAAAGAAATGATACATGAGTTTCTAATTATTTTAAAAATATAAAGCCAGAAATTGTGACGTGCATTTGTATTCAGCCCCCTGTAGTCTGTTACCCCTAATCCTGAGAGACCAATTGTCATAGATAGTAAATGAAGTCTACCTGTGTGTAATTTATTTTCAGTGTTTCCTGAGCTGTTCTGTGAAGGCCTCAGTGGTTTGTTTGAGAACTTTAGGGATCAAACAGAGTCATGAAAACCAAGGAACACACCAGACAGGTCAGGGATAAAGTTGTAGAGAAAAATAAAGCTTAGGTTATATTAAAAAAAAAAAAAAAGTACTAGCCCAAGCTGAACATCTCATAGTGCACTGTTCAATCCATAATCCAAAAATGGAAGGCGTATGGCACAACTGCAAAGCTACCAATACATGGTCGTCCACCTAAACCGACATCCCAAGCAAGGAAAGCACTAATTACAGAAGCAACCAAGAGACCCATGGTCACTCTGGAGTAGCTGCAGAGATCCACAGCTCAGGTGGAAGAATTTGTTGCAATTTGCAAAAAAGCCATGTAGGGAACTCTACTAGCATGTTGGAAAAAGGTGCTCTGGTCAGATGAAACAAACATAGAACTTTTTGGGCTAAATGCTGCATGGAAATAACTGAACACTGCACATAACCTTGAAAACACCATCTCCGTCATCAAGTTAATGATGTTGGCAGGATGTCTGGAGATGCTTTTCTTCAGCAGGGACAGGGAAGCTGATCAGAGTTTATGGGAAGTTGGATGGAGCTAAATACAGGGCAATTGCAGCCAATGACTTAAGACTATGGCATAGGTTCATATTCCAGCTGGGCAACGACCCTAAACCTATGGCACTGTAAATATACACAGATCAACCATAACATTATGGTGAATTATTAGTGATGAGCGAATATGATCAGATTACATGTTATCCAGTATCTTCGGCGTGCTCGTATATTATGTTCCAGTCCCTGCCGCTGCATGATTTGTGGCTGTTAGACAAACCAACCAAACAGGCAATCCCCCCATGTGTTGTGGCTGTCTTATCAGCTGCAGGGACTGGAACATAATATAGGAGCACGCTCGCTTATCACTATTGATTAAGGGGAACAGTCACCGGGTTAAGATACAGGCAGAGAAACGGATTTCATCAATGTATCAGTTACTGAGCTTCATGCTGATAAAATCACTGTTCTCTGCGGCACATCTACAGTGGGGCAAAAAAGTATTTGGTCAGTCAGCAATAGTGCAAGTTCCACCACTTAAAAAGATGAGAGGCGTCTGTAATTTACATCCTAGGTAGACCTCAACTATGGGAGACAAACTGAGAAAAAAAAATCCAGAAAATCACATTGTCTGTTTTTTTTTTTCATTTTATTTGCATATTATGGTGGAAAATAAGTATTTGGTCAGAAACAAACAATCAAGATTTCTGGCTCTCACAGACCTGTAACTTCTTCTTTAAGAGTCTCCTCTTTCCTCCACTCATTACCTGTAGTAATGGCACCTGTTTAAACTTGTTATCAGTATAAAAAGACACCTGTGCACACCCTCAAACAGTCTGACTCCAAACTCCACTATGGTGAAGACCAAAGAGCTGTCAAAGGACACCAGAAACAAAATTGTAGCCCTGCACCAGGCTGGGAAGACTGAATCTGCAATAGCCAACCAGCTTGGAGTGAAGAAATCAACAGTGGGAGCAATAATTAGAAAATGGAAGACATACAAGACCACTGATAATCTCCCTCGATCTGGGGCTCCACGCAAAATCCCACCCCATGGGGTCAGAATGATCACAAGAACGGTGAGCAAAAATCCCAGAACCACGCGGGGGGACCTAGTGAATGAACTGCAGAGAGCTGTGACCAATGTAACAAGGCCTACCATAAGTAACACACTACGCCAGCATGGACTCAGATCCTGCAGTGCCAGACGTGTCCCACTGCTTAAGCCAGTACATGTCCGGGCCCGTCTGAAGTTTGCTAGAGAGCATTTGGATGATCCAGAGGAATTTGGGGAGAATGTCCTATGGTCTGATGAAACCAAACTGGAACTGTTTGGTAGAAACACAACTTGTCGTGTTTGGAGGAAAAAGAATACGGAGTTGCATCCATCAAACACCATACCTACTGTAAAGCATGGTGGTGGAAACATCATGCTTTGGGGCTGTTTCTCTGCAAAGGGGCCAGGACGACTGATCCGGGTACATGAAAGAATGAATGGGGCCATGTATTGTGAGATTTTGAGTGCAAACCTCCTTCCATCAGCAAGGGCATTGAAGATGAAACGTGGCTGGGTCTTTCAACATGACAATGATCCAAAGCACACCGCCAGGGCAACGAAGGAGTGGCTTCGTAAGAAGCATTTCAAGGTCCTGGAGTGGCCTAGCCAGTCTACAGATCTCAACCCTATAGAAAACCTTTGGAGGGAGTTGAAAGTCCGTGTTGCCAAGCGAAAAGCCAAAAACATCACTGCTCTAGAGGAGATCTGCATGGAGGAATGGGCCAACATACCAACAACAGTGTGTGGCAACCTTGTGAAGACTTACAGAAAACGTTTGACCTCTGTCATTGCCAACAAAGGATATATTACAAAGTATTGAGATGAAATTTTGTTTCTGACCAAATACTTATTTTCCACCATAATATGCATATAAAATGTTAAAAAAACAGACAATGTGATTTTTCTGGATTTTTTTTTCTCAGTTTGTCTCCCATAGTTGAGGTCTACCTATGATGTAAATTACAGACGCCTCTCATCTTTTTAAGTGGTGGAACTTGCACTATTGCTGACTGACTAAATACTTTTTTGCCCCACTGTAGCTGTTCTGATTGCTGAGCTCTGAATAACCCCCCACCACTGATAGGCAGCTTTCTGCCCATGGACAAGGTACACAGGAATCTACCAATCATTGGTAGGGGCAGGGTTACACAGAGCTCATAAATATTGAGGACTGCACAGCAGCAGGTCTACTAGGGTACCGTCACACAGTGGCATTTTGATCGCTACGACGGCACGATCCGTGACGCTCCAGCATCGTAACAATATCGCTCCAGCGTCGTAGACTGCTGTCACACTTTGCAATGTACGAAGCTGGAGCGATAAATTTCATGACGTATGTGCGATGTAGAAGCCGTTGGTTACTATGCGCACATCGTATACAATATCGTGCACACCTTTGTTACACCATGCAATCATGCCGCCACAGCGGGACACTAGACGATGAAAGAAAGTTTCAAACGATCTGCTACGACGTACAATTCTCAGCAGGGTCCCTGATCGCAGGAGCGTGTCAGACACAGCGAGATCGCTGGAACGTCACGAATATATCGCTGGAACGTCACAAATCGTGCCGTCGTAGCGATCAAAATGCCACTGTGTGACGGTACCCCTAGTCCCTCAAATGATAATCTACTGGTGATATTTTATCAAAACTATAGCAAACAGCCCAGTAAGTGAAACATGACTGCAATTAGGGTCTCTATATCTACATTATGCTGCTCTCAGATTAAGTAGCAAAAACCTAGTGATTGATTGCCGTTAATTTGTACCTGACACCGAGATTTTAGCAGAGGGACCTTTTTAAACATGGTAGTTTCGAGGTAGGGTCTCCATGGACTGGATTAGTTGCTAATACACGTCCTACACAGATGATTAGTGGTATTTAGGGGCTATCCCCTTTCAGAAAACCCAGTCCCAAGGCGTAGGAAAAAAACAACCAAACTGCTCTTTGCTCATCACCAGGTTTGCCTTCTGAGTCTGTTGGTCCTCCTGATTTTCGACATTGCAGTGCTGTCGACACAACAGCGCCGCAGCCAATCGGTGAGCTCAGTGGTGGGGTGTTTCTTCTACATGAGCCACGTAGATTACTGACTGGCTTCCAGTCATGTCTGCTCCATAGCCAATACTGGATATCCGGAGCAGCGGCACTGTCGAAGACCTGGACTTTGGGGAGTAATGCACTTTTTTCCTTTTATTGTAATAAACTGTAGCTAGGAACAAACATTTCCTGAAAGAGGGCAACCCCTTTAAGATTTGGTCTCTTTGAAGGACAATTCAAAGAACCCATGATTTCTTTTGTTGCTGTCTTGTGATGATCTGCTGACCACTTTGGAGGTGCACAGTACAGCTTGGCACTGTCGTGTGCGGCTACGTAGGCGGTGATGCATCGTGTATTGTGACGTTTCTCTTAGTATTCTGTGCTACCATAGCTGTTCTGCATGGCCGGACGACACTGCTTCTCACACGTCCGTGTGCTTTTTGCTCATGACCTTGTCACTGGGTCAGAAGTTACCATTCCTTGCAACATATTTGCTGGGTAATAACTGTTGAATAATGGAAACAAAAGAAGCCCATGCTTGTAGAGATTGTATGACCTTGTTGTCTCACCATTAAAATCTAGTCTTTGTCAAAATGTTTCAGATGCTTTCCTAATTCCAACACAAACTTCAATGTTTACCTCACCGGTTGGTGGTTTTATGGTTACAGCTGATTAGTGTATATGTATATGGACAATTATACTTGGTTGCCCTTAGTAATCATTGATTTCAGATTTTTCATTTAGTCGAGTACATGCCTTTATAACATTTGGTAAAGACTAGGCCATTCTAAAGAGCTCCGTGAAGTTGAGGGCGCTACTATTAGTTATGCAAGTCAATTCATGAAACGTCCTCCCTCCTACATATTCCATGATCAAATGTGGGTGCTATTATTATACAGTGGAAATATTTAGGAGTCAGAGGAACTTGCCCTCGAAGTGAAGGACCACGTATATTAATAGAGTAGGGTCACCGATTGATGAGGTTCCTATTGCTTAAAAATCGTCAACACTTCGCTGATTCAGTAACCGAAGAGTCTAAATCTCCACTTCCATTAACATCAGCACAAAAAGTGTATCCTATGACCTTCAGGGCATGGGTCTGTACGGCTGATTAGCTGTATGCAGTTGTTGTGTTACCAAGCACAATGCCAAGTGTTGGATGGAGTCGTGGAAAGCGCACTTGAACTGGACTTTGGAGCTTTAGCAGTGTGTTCTGTGGAGTGGCTAAGCATGTTTCTCATGTGGCAGTCAGATGGACAAGTCAAGGTTTAGTGAATGCCAGTAGAACGTTACCTGCCTGAGAGCACCTTCTCCAGCAACTGTAAAGGTTTCTGCAGAAGGGATAATGCCATGGAATCGTTTTTTTAATGATTGACCTAGGCCGTTTAGTTCCAGCGAAAGGAAATCTTAATGATTCAGCATGCCAAGACAGTTTGGACCAGGGTGGATTTGATTTAAATCTAACTGATTTAAATCACGATTTAAATCACTAGTCAGTAAGGCTTGATTTAAATCAATGATTTAAATCAAAGTTTCTACCTAACTGAATTTGACTCTGCAGAGGTCCCAGCCTCTTCTTCATGGCAACAATGTTACAACATGAACAGAGTTGAGAAAAAGACCTTAATCCTATTGTTCTACAAACCTATGAATACAGAATCAACCACTTCAGTGCCAAGTCCAAGAAGTTAGACAATATGTTTCTGATTGTTTGGAGTGGAATAGATCTGCACAACACAAGAAGAATGTGAATCTAAGTGTGAGGAGGAGGAAGGGCAAGCAGACAAGAAAATTAAAGTGAAACTTTGAGCACAATACTGCAGCATAGCCACAGACAGACAAGTCTGGATCTGTTTGTGTGTACGATCTGAGGTTTATTACATTCTTTCCTTATAATGGCAGCAGGCCGTAAAAGAGACCCAGTTTGGGAATATTTTAATGAAGCTCCTTCGCCTATCGGTAAGGCAGGCATGCGTGCAAAATGCAAACGATGCAACAAAGAGATGCAAGGCCTGGTGGCGCGAATGAGGCAACATCATGAGAAGTGCGGTGATGACTCAGCTTCATCCTCCTTGCCCTTCCTCCTCCTCACACTTAGATTCACATTCTTGTGTTGTGCAGATCTATTCCACTCCAAACAATCAGAAACATATTGTCTAACTTCTTGGACTTGGCACTGAAGGGGTTGATTCTGTATTCATAGGTTTGTAGAACAATAGGATTAAGGTCTTTTTCTCAACTCATTTTTGCCGTGAAGAAGAGGCTGGGACCTCTGCGGAGTCAAATTCAGTTTTGAGAACTGCGTAAGTAAAGCGAGCGTCTGTGATGATATAGGAGAGAAACTGCCCACTAATCCTACAGAAACCTCTGGAAGAGCATGGCATTGTGAATGTTACACATATACAGCCTTTATTCTACTGAGTTAAACAACTCAGCTTTATCTCATGATGGAAGAACCTTTGGATGGTAAAATATTTTCCTCAAAAAGCAGTTTATTGAAAAAAATCCGATTTAAATAAAAAAAATCCGATTTAACCCCTTTACCCCCAAGGGTGGTTTGCACGTTAATGACCAGGCCAATTTTTACAATTCTGACCACTGTCCCTTTATGAGGTTATAACTCCGAAACGCTTCAACGGATCCTGGTGATTCTGACATTGTTTTCTCGTGACATATTGTACTTCATGATAGTGGTAAAATTTCTTTGATAGTACCTGCGTTTATTTGTGAAAAAAACGGAAATTTGGCGAAAATTTTGAAAATTTCGCAATTTTCAAACTTTGAATTTTTATGCAATTAAATCACAGAGATATGTCACACAAAATACTTAATAAGTAACATTTCCCACATGTCTCCTTTACATCAGCATAATTTTGGAACCAATTTTTTTGTTTGTTAGGGAGTTATAAGGGTTAAAAGTTGACCAGCAATTTCTCATTTTTACAACACCATTTTTTTTTTAGGGACCACGTCTCATTTGAAGTCATTTTGAGGGGTCTATATGATAGAAAATGCCCAAGTGTGACACCATTCTAAAAACTGCACCCCTCAAGGTGCTCAAAACCACATTCAAGAAGTTTATTAACCCTTCAGGTGTTTAATAGGAATTTTTGGAATGTTTAAATAAAAATGAACATTTAACTTTTTTACACAAAAAATTTACTTCAGCTCCAATTTGTTTTATTTTACCAGGGGTAACAGGAGAAATTGGACCCAAAAAGTTGTTGTCCAATTTGTCCTGAGTATGCTGATACCCCATATGTGGCAGTAAACCACTGTTTGGGCGCATGGGAGAGCTCGGAAGGGAAGGAGCGCTATTTGACTTTTCAATGCAAAATTGACAGGAATTGAGATGGGACGCCATGTTGCGTTTGGAGAGCCACTGATGTGCCTAAACATTGAAACCCCCCACAAGTGACACCATTTTGGAAAGTAGACCCCCTAAGGAACTTATCTGGATGTGTGGTGAGCACTTTGACCCACCAAGTGCTTCACAGAAGTTTATAATGCAGAACCGTAAAAATAAAAAATCATATTTTTTCACAAAAATTATATTTTTGCCCCCAATTTTTTATTTTTCCAAGGGTAAGAGAAGAAATTGGACCTCAAAAGTTGTCCAATTTGGCCTGAGTACGCTGATACCCCATATGTGGCAGTAAACCACTGTTTGGGCGCATGGGAGAGCTCGGAAGGGAAGGAGCGCTATTTGACTTTTCAATGCAAAATTGACAGGAATTGAGATGGGACGCCATGTTGCGTTTGGAGAGCCACTGATGTGCCTAAACATTGAAACCCCCCACAAGTGACACCATTTTGGAAAGTAGACCCCCTAAGGAACTTATCTAGAGGTGTGGTGAGCACTTTGACCCACCAAGTGCTTCACAGAAGTTTATAATGCAGAACCGTAAAAATAAAAAATCATATTTTTTCACAAAAATTATATTTTTGCCCCCAATTTTTTATTTTTCCAAGGGTAAGAGAAGAAATTGGACCTCAAAAGTTGTTGTCCAATTTGTCCCGAGTACGCTGATACCCCATATGTGGCAGTAAACCACTGTTTGGGCGCATGGGAGAGCTCGGAAGGGAAGGAGCGCCGTTTGACTTTTCAATGCAAAATTGACAGGAATTGAGATGGGACGCCATGTTGCGTTTGGAGAGCCACTGATGTGCCTAAACATTGAAACCCCCCACAAGTGACACCATTTTGGAAAGTAAACCCCCTAAGGAACTTATCTAGATGTGTGGTGAGCACTTTGACCCACCAAGGGCTTCACAGAAGTTTATAATGCAGAGCCATAAAAATAAAACAAAATTTTTTTCCCACAAAAATTATTTTTTAGCCCCCAGTTTTGTATTTTTCCAAGGTTAGCAGGAGAAATTGGACCCTAAATGTTGTTGTCCAATTTGTCCTGAGTACGCTGATACCCGATATGTGGGGGGGAACCACCGTTTGGGCGCATGGGAGGGCTCGGAAGGGAAGGAGCATCATTTGGAATGCAGACTTAGATGGATTGGTCTGCAGGCGTCACATTGCGTTTGCAGAGCCCCTAATGTACCTAAACAGTAGAAACCCCCCACAAGTGACCCCATATTGGAAACTAGACCCCTCAATGAACTTATCTAGATGTGTTGTGAGAACTTTGAACCCCCAAGTGTTTCACTACAGTTTATAACGCAGAGCCGTGAAAATAAAAAATCTTTTTGTTTTCCCACAAAAATTATTTTTTAGCCCCCAGTTTTGTATTTTCCCAAGGGTAACAGGAGAAATTGGTCCACAAAAGTTGTTGTCCAATTTGTCCTGAGTACGCTGATACCCCATATGTTGGGGTAAACCCCTGTTTGGGCACACAGGAGAGCTCGGAAGGGAAGGAGCACTGTTTTACTTTTTCAACGCAGAATTGGCTGGAATTGAGATCGGACGCCATGTCGTGTTTGGAGAGCCCCTGATGTGCCGAAACAGTGGAAACCCCCCAATTATAACTGAAACCCTAATCTAAACACACCCCTAACCCTAATTCCAACGGTAACCCTAACCACACCTCTAACCCTGACACACCCCTAACCCTAATCCCAACCCTATTCCCAACTGTAAATGTAATCTAAACCCTAACCCTAACTTTAGCCCCAACCCTAACTGTAGCCCCAACCCTAACCCTAGCCCTAACCCTAGCCCTAACCCTAACCCTAGCCCTAACCCTAACCCTAGCCCTAACCCTAGCCCTAACCCTAGCCCTAACCCTAGCCCTAGCCCTAGCCCTAACCCTAGCCCTAACCCTAGCCCTAACCCTAGCCCTAGCCCTAACCCTAGCCCTAGCCCTAACCCTAATCCTAGCCCTAACCCTAGCCCTAATGGGAAAATGGAAATAAATACATTTTTTTTTATTTTTCCCTAACTAAGGGGGTGATGAAGGGGGGTTTGATTTACTTTTATAGCGAGTTTTTTAGCGGATTTTTATGATTGGCAGCCGTCACACACTGAAAGACCCTTTTTATTGCAAAAAATATTTTTTGCAATACCACATTTTGAGAGCTATAATTTTTCCATATTTTGGTCCACAGAGTCATGTGAGGTCTTGTTTTTTGCGGGACGAGTTGACGTTTTTATTGAAAACATTTTTGGGCACGTGACATTTTTTTATCGCTTTTTATTCCGATTTTTGTGAGGAAGAATGACCAAAAGCCAGCTATTCATGAATTTCTATTGGGGGAGGCGTTTATAACGTTCCGCGTTTGGTAAAATTGATAAATCAGTTTTATTCTTCGGGTCAGTACGATTACAGCGATACCTCATTTATATCATTTTTTTATGGTTTGGTGCTTTTATTCGATAAAAACTATTTTACAGAAAAAATAATTATTTTTGCATCGCTTTATTCTCAGGACTATAACTTTTTTATTTTTTTGCTGATGATGCTGTATGGCGGCTCTTTTTTTGCGGGACAATATGACGCTTTCAGCGGCACCATGGTTATTTATATCTGTCCTTTTGATCGCGTGTTATTCCACTTTTTGTTCGGCGGTATGATAATAAAGCGTTGTTTTTTGCCTCGTTTTTTTTTTTTTTTTTCTTACGGTGTTTACTGAAGGGGTTAACTAGTGGGACAGTTTTATAGGTCGGGTCGTTACGGACGCGGCGATACTAAATATGTGTACTTTTATTGGTTTTTTTTTTTTATTTAGATGAAGAAATGTATTTATGGGAATAATATTTTTTTTTTTTTTTCATTATTTTGGAATATTTTTTTTTATTTTTTTTACACATTTGGAAAATTTTTTTTTTACTTTTTTACTTTGTCCCAGGGGGGACATCACAGATCAGTGATCTGACAGTTTGCACAGCACTCTGTCAGATCACTGATCTGACATGCAGCGCTGCAGCCTTCACAGTGCCTGCTCTAAGCAGGCTCTGTGAAGCCACCTCCCTCCCTGCAGGACCCGGATCCGCGGCCATCTTGGATCCGGGGCTCGAGCAGGGAGGGAGGTGAGGAGACCCTCGCAGCAACATCGCGTTGCTGCGGGGGGCTCAGGGAAGCCCGCAGGGAGCCCCCTCCCTGCGCGGTGCTTCCCTGCACCGCCGGCACATCGCGATCATCTTTGATCGCGGTGTGCCAGGGGTTAATGTGCCGGGGGCGGTCCGTGACCGCTCCTGGCACATAGTGCCGGATGTCAGCTGCGATAAGCAGCTGACACCCGGCCGCGATCGGCCGCGCTCCCCCCGTGAGCGCGGCCGATCGGCTATGACGTACTATCCCGTCCAGGGTCAGATAAGCCCAGGGCACCTCGACGGGATAGTACGTCTAAGGTCACAGAGGGGTTAAATAAAAAAAATCCCGATTTTTTTTTTTTTTTTTTTTTAATAAAAAATCATTGATTTTTATCCACCCTGGTTTGGACAATTGTATGATTCCAACTTGGTGAGAGCAGTTTAGAGAAAGCCCTGTTCTGTTCCACCATGACAAAGCAAGGTACATAAATGCATTGTTGGGCGAGTTCAGTGTGGAAGAACGTGACTGGTTGCACCAAGCTCTGACCTTTACTCCATCAAACACCTTTGAGATGAACTAGATTGAAGATTGCGAGCCAGGAATGCTCATCCAACGTCCGTGTCTGACCACCTTCTGGATGAACAGGCAAAAATTCCCACAGACTTACTCCAAAATATTGGAGAAGCCTTCCTAGAAGAGTGGAAGCCGATATAGTGTGAAAGCGGAGTCCAACGTCATAGTAATACTTATAGATTTATAATAGGATGTTAATATGTGTCTACAGTGCAATTTAATATTTGGGCACCCCTGGTCAGAATTACTGTTATTGTGAACAGTTAAACAAGTTGAAGATGAAATGATGTCTAAAAGGCCTGAAGTTAAAGATGGCACATACATACATACATACACACACACACACACACTCGAGTATAAGCCGAGATTTTCAGCCCACTTTTTTGGGCTGAAAGTGACCCTCTCGGCTTATACTCAAGTCATTGTCAACGGGGGGGGTGGGGGGGGGTCGTCAGGGGAGCGGTGACATACTGACTCATCTGCTCCTGGCGCTGTCCCTGCATGTCCCATGGTCTCCGGGCAGCTCTTCCTGTGTTCAGCGGTCACGTGGTACCGCTCATTTAAGTAATGAATATTGACGCATTATATATAATATAATTTTTTTTTTTCATCTTCTACATTTTAAAAAAAAAATGGGCCAACGCAAAAGTTTGGACACCCTGCATGGTTGGTACCTTGCAGCACCTCCTTTTTTGAAGTATCACAGCTTGTAAATGCTTTTTGTAGCCATCCAAGAGTCTTTCCATTCTTGTTTGATGGATTTTCTTCCTTGGAAAATGTTTCCATTTCTGTGAGATTCCTGGGTCGTCTTGCATGCACTGCTGTTTCGAAGTCTAGCCACAGATTTTCAATGATGTTCAGATCAGGGGACTGTGAGGACCATCGTAAAACCTTCAGCTTCTGCCTTTTGAGATCGTTTATTATGATTTTGACGTGTGTTTAGGATCATTATCCATTTGTAGAAGCCATCCTCACAAGGGCAGGGACAATACGAACATTTTGTATCTCCACATAGTACCCCTTTAAGGCTGTTGTCACACTAGCAGTATTTGGTCAGTATTTTACATCAGTATTTGTAAGCCTAAACCAGGAGTGGAACAATCAGAGGAAAAGTATAATAGAAACACGTCACCACTTCTGTATTTATCACCCACTCCTGGTTTTGGCTTACACATACTTATGTAAAATACTGACCAAATACTGCTAGTGTGACGGCAGCCTAACTCAAGAACCTTTCAAGTGGAAGGTCCTTTAGCTGCTCAGCTCCTGAACCCTCCGCTCAGGTCTCAGTAAGATTCCTCTCCTGCTCTGCACAGATCTTCTAAAAATTACCATTAAATAAAAAGGCCGATATCTTTGGAACTGCACGGTGGATTAAAAAAAAAACCCTGAATTTCTCATGGGAACAGTAAGAAACTAGCCACTTCTGACCTGATGACAGGTTCTTTTTGAGACCAAATTAGTCTTTATTCTTTGGAAAATAACATGTAGGCCTCATGGTTGACTTTATTTTTTTCTGGACAGCTTATCACAAAATCATGGACAGACAATACCGTATTTATAACAGAAACATTGAAAAACCTTAATAAATCCTTATGATTCTAATTGATGCAGGTCCATAGCCTATAATGCTGATATGAAGATGTTGGCTGTATTCGCTATAAAATGATAATTAAAGTCAAAATAATTGGTATAAAAGTTTCTTCAGCTTCAAAAACGTCACGGACGCCTTACATTCTTTTTTACAGATAGGGGAAAAAAAAGTGCCCAATTTTGCCAACTGTCCAGGAATTTCTGGACGATTGGCGACTGTGGTAGGAATACAGTTAACACTTCAATAGATTTGTGTATGTGATGGTTCTAAAGCATTGTTTGGCATAGGTCTGTATTGTATTACTGCGGCTGTAGGCTATATGGACTTTGTAAGGGTTGTGAGGGAGCGCCGATTGTAGTGTGCAACCAATCCAATAGCAGCCTGCTACATCGGAGCTCTGCTACATTGGACCTCTGCTACATTGGACCTCTGCTACATCGGAGCTCTGCTACATCGGAGCTCTGCTACATCGGAGCTCTGCTACATCGGGCTCTGCTGGTACCCACTTAGTAAGCAGATAGTAGTTTGGCTTTGAAGAGCCATTTTGTCTGCTCACTTGTGACCTAGTCCCTAATAACAGCGCCTCTTAGGAATGTTTTACTTCCTCCTTAATACCCAAAAGAAAACCAAGGATTGCGTGCATCTTATCAGGATAGCGATGAAGCACTTTTTTACATTCTTATGTTATTACATTGGTATGCAGCTTTTGATGAGGAGGAATGCTTCAGATACGTGACCTCCTTTATACCTGTGCTTTACATTCCAAAGTAGAAAACGGTGAAGCTATGACCAATATGTTTATGTAAGTCTTCCTTTTTAATTAGGGGACCTGCAGTACTAATGGCTAATTAGTATCCCTGATACGGGTTTCATTTTGAGTTGCCTCATTATATGGTCTTGTCTCATAGTAATTCCTTTTTTCTATTCCCTTTATTACGTACTGATGGACGCCTTCTCTCAGGATTGGTGTAGTAGCATAGAATGTACAGTACAGTAATTTGGTATTAGTGGAATACACCCTGCTGTAAGAGCATGTCACTTCTTTTGAAGTGGCTCCTAATCTACAAAGGTCCAAACTATGCAATGGCCAATCAAAAAGCTGCAAATAACACTGCAGGGGAAAAAAATACTTTGCAAAAAGGCTTTCAAAATTTTGCAAAACTGCCTTAGGAAGCGAGAAATGCCTCACTGGAGAGTTTCCTGAAACAGAAAAATAAAATGTGTTCAAAGACCCCAACAATCTTCATCCGTCATTTATAGAATGCGGTATTGACTGGTAGTAGTCATGTGGGCTGCTAGGTTGGATGGGCAATGACCCTTTTTCTGCTAGTTCTTATAAGTGTTCCCAAAGGTCTGGTAGTCCGAAAGTAATATTCTATTGCATTCCTAGTTCGAGTATGTTTTATTTTTCTTAATTTAACCTGAGTGCCTCATTTCATTGGTGCTGATCCACTGACTCCGGAACAGTTTTTCTTTTTCTTCTGTGCCCCTCTGTTCCAAAGTTATGCCCCCCAGTATTAATGGTGAAAATTTTCCCTTCAACCAATTGGGCGTGTAGCCCAGAACTTCTGTGGGTGTGGCCATGTTTTGATTGGCCAGCATCGGAGGAGAAAACACAGACATCCACAAAGAAGGTCTGTGGTACACGCCCAGTTGGGTGAAGGGAAAATGTGCACCGTTATTACCAGGCGCATAACTTTACATAATGGCAGGGCACAGAAGAAAAGTAAAAACTGTCCCAGAATCAGTGAGGCCGCATTCACATGTTAATAATAGTGAAACATCACAATATATAGAATGAATACAGCAGAAATGAATTTAAATGGAATAAGTTTTCTTTATGGTGGGAAGTCGGACATAGTGGTGGGTCAACAATGCAAGCCATTGATAATGGAGACATTCAGCAGTGTGATAGTGCACAATTCCATTTCTGAAAGATTTGACAAATTTGAACAAAAGGCTGAAGAATTAAAGGGGTGTTCCCATCTCCAAACTCCTATCCCAATATGTAGTAGGTGTAATAAAATTAGAAAATGCCTCCAATTAGAATGTGCAGGGCATTGCAGTTTCTTAGGTATCCATGGTTATGACCACTCATATAGTGACAGCTGTTAATGGTCTCAACCATGGGGTAAGTGACACAGCTTATCAGGAGAACTATACTACATGTCTAATTGGAGGTGTTGCCCCCAAATAACATGCTAATGTGAATAGAGCCTTTGGGGCTTAGTGTAAGTGAGAATCTAAACAACCTTGATTTTTCTGCTTCCATAAATAGACTTTTGTGCACCATTTTCTTCAGTTTTCGTTCAGTGGTGACATGTAATTGCTGGCCCTCATGACCTTCTCTGCATAAAATTACGGTAATTGGGAATATATAAAGGTTAAACACTGTGCTACGTTCTACCCGTGCTGGTACAACATGATTATGGGCAGTGGTGGTCTTACAGTGCATGGTCTCTGCTGATGACTAGTTTTCAAAATCCTAATCTGTTCCTGCGACTCATGCTCTCTACTCCTGCTGACGTCTCCCTGGCTGATATCGTGTGGTTTCCCTATAATTAAATGTAATTATTATCAATAACCTAGTTTCCATGATAATTACAACCGTTACTAACAGCCAAATAAAGCTGCTCCAGTATAAATACTATATGTAAATGGTTATATAAGACATTTTGTGGCTTTATTAGTCTGTTTTGTAAAGGTGTATCTTGCATAACGCCAACTATTGATGCCAGCATTTGTGTAGTTGCACAAGTTTTGGGACCTTGAATTACTCCTGTTGGCTAAAGGCCAGCGTCTTCTCTTCTCCAAACTTTCTAAATGAAATTCCCAAAAAGAAGTAGAAATATTACACGAGCCATATCCTAGATCAGAGCTGGGCAAAGTTGGCCTGCGGGCCACATCCAGCCCTTTTGTTTCTCCAGTCTGGCCTGCAGACCGTGACAGCTGAAGGGCTAAACCATGGCGTATGGGCTGCATTATGCCCATGCCCTCCGCCGCCTGCTTCACGATGTCACTATTACCTGATAATGTAGACAGCGGTGTATACATTTTGCATAGGAAGGAGCCGCCAACTCCATGTTCCACCAGTTGGAGTGTGAGACTCAGAGAGTCACTGCACCGGAGTCAGGGTCAGAGCACTAGGAAAATGGGAGTGAGGTATGCTGTGTCTTTTTTTGTTTTTCTTTTATATGTGTATAGGAGGCTATGAGGGGGCTCATATTGTATATAGGGGGCTATGTGGGGGTTCATACTGTATATAGGGGGCTATGTGGGGGCTCATACTGTATATAGGGGCTATATGGGGGCTCATACTGTATCTGGGGACAATTATAAAGCGAAAAGTTAGGCTCACCTATGTTCAATTCAGCTTGTGCAATTAAGTATGGGCGGTACATGGAGTGCTCTGTTGGTAGCAAGCGGGAGAAACAAAGTGAAAACCTAGCATCACATCCATGGATTAAAAAAATGCTTTTTTTTATTATCATGACTATTAGCCATTTGGTTTGCAACGTGTAAGTCCACCCCTCTGTCCATACCTTACTTTACTTGAAAAGGATTGTATCCTTGATTTAATAAAGAAATCATTTTTTTTTATCCATGGATGTGATGCTGGATTTTCACTTTATATATAGCGGGCTATGTGGGGGACTTACATTGTATATAGCGGGTTATGTGGAGGACATACTGTATATAGGGGTTGTGAGAGGGCTCATAATGTAAGTGGGCTGTGGCGGCTTATAGTGTATATAGGGGATGCCATCATACTTAATTCTGTTCGATATTAAGTGCTAATATTAATATATCTATGAAATAATTAGAATATGTTGATACTAGTTTTCAGCAGCATTAATTTTAGGCTTTGTTCTGCCCTCCTCAGCAGTCACGGTCTCTTATGTAGCCTCTCGGGGAAAGTGAATTGCCCACCCCTGTTCTAGATCGATACTAGGATCTGTCATTGTGTGACGTTTTCACTTATATTTTCATTATTAATGCCTTGTGGATTTACAGTTGTGAAAAGGTTTCAGATTTTTATTAAATTCTCCCTATAAACATAAAAGGATTTTCCTCTGATTTTTCTTTTGTTTTTAGAAGGGTGGTCTGAGACTAGGCTGCTTGGGGCCCCATCACTCAGCTAGTGATTTTCGGGATAACCTGGCAGCAAACCTTTTAAGGTACCGTCACATTTAGCGACGCTCCAGCGATATAGACAACGATCCGACCTAAATAACATCGCTAGAGCGTCGCTGTTAGGTCGCTGTAGAGATGTCAAACACAGCAACTCCAGAACGATGCAGGAGCGATCCAGTGACGTTCTCGCTGGTTGTTCGCTCCGTGAAAAAACATTGCTGGCATCGTTGCTTTTGCTGTCAAACATGACGAATCACGCCGACCTGACGACCAAATAAAGTTCTGGACTTTCAGCTACAACCAGCGATCTCACAGCAGGATCCTGATCGCTATCAGGACGCTGCAACGTCACGGATCGTTGTCGTTCTCATTGTAAAGTTGCTCAGTGTGAAGGTACCTTTACCTGGAGCCTGTAGACTTTAAAATGAAGCGTTCCAATAGGTCATACATAAAGGATGCAGACCATCGGAGAGTGGTAAGATCTTTGGTTCCACTCTCCACCCTAACGATTAGAGGAGGGTTATAAAGGTGGGATTCTGATATCTACCTATTTATTATTATCTGAATCCCACATCTGTAATCCCACATTTATAAATCTCCCGCCCTTAGAAGCTGCTGCACGTTATCCATGTCGCGGCTCTTTTCTAGTCCTAAAAACACTAGATCTACTAAAGACAAGCTGAAGCCAAAACTGCATCTTGTGATTGAGATTATGGCAATGACGTGCCGGCCAGAGAAGATTCCCTCATTTCAGGCAAGCTGGGATTGTTCCAGGCATGAAATTGTTCTACTTGTTCCAGTTTTTCTTGGTATAGTTAAGTTGTGTTTTCGTCATCAAGCATGTCAGATGAGCCAGCCAACCTAATGTTTTATAAATTCTCAACTGGCACATATACGGTAACTACCCTCAGGCCATGTCAGGAGTGGGCAATCATGGTTGCAGATAGCCAATAACTTGTTTTCACTTGACGTTCCTTTCAATAATTCCCAATTTTTTGTTAATTTGTCGTCTTATACTGAATAGATGATCATACATTTCCACGTTGCTCTGCCTACTATCCTGAAATTCTTCCGCATGATTGCCTCCCGAGGGTAGAGTCTCACATGGGATATTTTTTAGCCAAGATGAATGTTAAACCTCTTCCTGGTCTTCTGCATTATCACATCATTCATTCCACATAAAAGTGCCTGTAGTGGAGTTGTTTGTTTTTTGTTTTGTTTTTTCTTATAACGCAGACTTTCCATTACTCTGCTTTTATTGGTCATCCCAAAAATTACACTGCTCGTTCTGGGGTAAGGCATTATTAATGATATTTCCTTTAATCTCTGGACCTTTTGTGGTTCCATCTATTCAGTAACCATAAATGTTAAAATTTGTGACCATAAAAATGTAGACCAGCTTTGTTTTCATGGACATCCAATAGCTGTGGCAGCTTTGTGGGGTCCAGAGATTGAGGGGGCCCTACTAAACAACAACAACAACAAAGTAATTGTAGGGAAATCCTACTAGTTGGGCTTTCTGATATATGGCTCGATTATCAATACCTTTTAGGTATTTGTTACTTATGCTGCTGTTTGCGTTTTGCTGTGAGGACGTGAGTTCTAGTTACACCCCTGTATCTGTCAGACTAGCTTCAGGTTGTATTTTTTTTCTGTTTCATTGTATTATTCATCCATACTGATGGTGATTTTCACTGTCTTTTTCCTTTCTGACCCAGTTTCTTAAGTTTTATTTTTTCAATTTTGTAATCACCTTGTGAGTAATGACTGGAACGCACCCGTTTAACCCACCCAAAATATTCCGGTTTCTAAAGTAGCAGAACACATTTATCCATCCTGCTGAGATGTTACATAATTGTTTTATTACTACCTCCATCCATCAGCTTCACACCCAGATCTGCCAAATGAGATTAGCAAAAGTAGATTTCTACTCTGTTTCAATTTACTAGGGTTGTTTGTAGTAGAAATAATTCTATGCTTTACAAATTAGAAACATGGAAGCATCTGTAAATTCCCAGCCCCGTATTACTTAGTGCCAATGGACATTTGATGCATTGTGTGGTTTACAAATTTGGTGGCTCTTGTGAAGCAATGATCATGGTCGGAGAAGGAGAAAATAAACAATTGCTACGTGGTGTGTGCCCACTGTATTTCTTCTGTAGAAGAAGAGACCCATTCAGAGCTGTATATAGAGGGGACACGGAAATAAATTAGTCATGTAGGCAAACTCTATAGATGTGTGTATCCAAACCTAGGCAGAACATGAGCAGAGAAGGCAGATGGCGGAGTTTTCAATGGTGACCAAGGGAGTGCCGGCTCTGTTGTCCACCACTCTGTTAAAGTCATCATAAGGGATGTAGACTCGACTAGAGGACTGAAATTGATAGGCAAAGGCTGAATATGACCCCAGGATATCGGTTTGCCATCATCGGGCTCCACATTAAGATAGTTTTGCTCAGAGACATGTCCTCCTCTGCTTTCTGGTGGTTTACACTGCGCATGCGCTGGCACATCCTAAATTTGATCCTACTTGAATTGATTTAATAAAAATGAGACTGTTTTCTATTTTATGTTCAGGAATTCTTGATATTTTTCATAAATTCATCTTTGTTTCATAAAGTCATCTGAATTTTGCCTGGAAACGTGTTCTTGTACTTTCTGTCTTTTTACACTGCGCATGCGCTGGCACATCCTAAATTTGATCCTACTTGAATTGCTTTAATAAAAATGAGACTGTTTTCTATTTTATGTTCAGGAATTCTTGATATTTTTCATAAATTCATCTTTGTTTCATAAAGTCATCTGAATTTTGCCTGGAAACGTGTTCTTGTACTTTCTGTCTTTTTACACTGCACATGCGCTGGCACATCCTAAATTTGATCCTACTTGAATTGCTTTAATAAAAATGAGACTGTTTTCTATTTTATGTTCAGGAATTCTTGATCTTTTTTCATAGTCACCGTCATCACTTTGGCGTTTTCTTTTTCAGTGTTAATGAGCTGTACGTAGATGACCCCGATAAAGAGAGTGGTGGCAAAATAGATGTGAGCCTGAACATCAGCATACCCAACCTCAACTGTGAATGTAAGTAAGCATTTCTCAGGTCTCCTGTACCCATCTTCTAGGGCTCATATGATGCATTAGTCTGGATGAGAGCATTATAATTTGCAGCTCGTTTCACGTTGGCTATTATAGTATAGTCCGCTATCCGTGCAAATCGGTCCGAGCACATAGCAACACATAAACTAGCATGGCTCTTTTTCCTGCGCGTCACCACGTCCTAGACATACATGAAGCTGTACTTGCTCGGGCATTGTGGTCTGTACTTGGAGCACAGATGTCTGAAGCAGCCCTAAAACATAATGAAAATACTCATTGTTAAACTAATCTGCTATCTTCAGCGGTAACATGGCCAAAGGCTGAATGTGTCTATATTGACTGGATGCATTTATAGGACTCTACAGGCATAATTCATGGCCACACAAAACCCATTCATGTAAATAAAGAAACAAAAATCACTTTTGTTGGAATAAAATGGCTATGAAGTTTATTTTGGGTTACATAAAGACTCAATAATATAATACATAAATAAATTACTCATATCAAATGTCCAAAATTCGAATAAAAACCAATCCACCGATAAAATGGGCTTTTTTCCCACAGATAAACAACAGGATATAATTAAAAGGAGGGAGGGTGGGATCTTCTTCTCTTCATGCACCCGACGGAATGGAGAAAAACCTAGCAATCAGGGCCTTTTATACTTTAAAAAAAGACCACCAAAGGCATAAACAACCAATCAAAAACCGTTAAAAAGGCGCCAATAAAACTAGTCAAAACTGGTTTCAGCCCTCCTGAGATGATTAGAGCTAACATTGGTCCCTGCTTGACCTTTTCAAAGATAAACAGCTAAAGTAAAAGATATAATAAAATAGCGGCTATTCAGGGTCTATGCGGCCATGAGCCCGCCCCCCTCCCCTATTTTATTATGTGTTTGGGGACTAACATTATTGAATTTTCATTTTCGCCTTTTTTGTCTCGTTCTTTGATTTGCGCCAAATTATGGTTTTCTTTTAAAAGTCTATTTTATGTGTGTGTGGGGGGAGTGGCTTTTTAAGTAGGCGCTACATTTTTGCACAAATGTACTCCATTCCTGTCTCCCCCAAAGTGAATTTATGGACCCCTGAATTTTTGGTGTGCATTTTATGATATTTTAGTGGACAATGCAACTTTTTGCCAGTAAAGGCAAAATGAGCAATTGTAAGTACCCAGTACTTGTAAGTATTGAATTTCAATGGAGAAATTTCTGGGGAGGAGAGAGGGAGGGAGGGAAAATGCTTCCAGGCATGCTCAAATGTAAAAACAGGATCCGTCACTGGATTCCTGCGTTTCACAGTGACCGTCCATAGCCTATTTTAGAGCTACAGCAAGATTGTAGCTCTAAAATAGTGGCAAGTTGTAGACAAATTGCACAAATGTTTTTGGTTGTGTGATTTGTCGAGGAATTTCTGTGGTGTAACTCATACGGCCGTGTAGCCGCAGCTTTGTCCATACTTTGGGGCCTTAGGGTGGTGAGAAGATTGACTGCCATCTCTGAATGCATGCTCTGCAGGAATGGCTGTCAATCAATACTTGACACTGCCCACTGCACTCTTCAGAATAGGAAGACCTGAGATTTCAATCAAGTTACACAATGTCAAGTAAAAATTATTCATCTATTTTCTCCGCTCCTGTCTCCCTACAATATGCTGCTGGCAGATTACACCTCACTTTTATATATGTGATCGGTTCAATTTAGGGTATGTGCACACATAGAAAGATCCTCTGCGGATTTTTCTGCAGTGGATTTGATAAATCCGCAGGGCTAAACTGTGCGTTTTTCCTGCGGATTTACCACGGTTTTTGTGTGGATTCCACTGCGGTTTTACACCTGCGGTTTTCTATTATGGAGCAGGTGTAAAACCGCTGTGGATTCCGCACAAAGAATCGACATGCTGCGGAATGTAAACCGCTGCGTTTTCGCACGTTTTTTTCCGCAGCATGTGTTTTGCGGATTGCATTTCCCATAGGTTTACATTGTACTGTGAACGCATGGGAAACCGCTGCGGACCCGCAGCATGTGCACATTAAAGTTATCTCTCAAAAAAAAACAAAAAAAACACTCATTGGTCTAAGGGGTGCTTAAGATTTTCAGCAGTCTTACTTGGACTAATAGGGTCTGCAGATTTCCAGCAGCATTGCTTGGACTGATGGGGTCTGCAGATTTTCAGCAGCGTTGCTTGGACTGATGGGGTCTACAGATTTTCAGCAGCGTTGTTTGAGCTGATGGGGTCTGCAGATTTTTAGCAGCGTTGCTTGGACTGATGGGGTCTACAGATTTTCAGCAGCGTTGTTTGAGCTGATGGGGTCTGCAGATTTTCAGCAGCGTTGTTTGAGCTGATGGGGTCTGCAGATTTCCAGCAGCATTGCTTGGACTGATGGGGTCTGCAGATTTCCAGCAGCGTTGCTTGGACTGATGGGGTCTGCAGATTTTTAGCAGCGTTGCTTGGACTGATGGGGTCTGCAGATTTTTAGCAGCGTTGCTTGGACTGATGGGGTCTGCAGATTTTTAGCAGCGTTGCTTGGACTGATGGGGTCTGCAGATTTTCAGCAGTGTTGTTTGTACTGATGGGGTCTGCAGATTTTTAGCAGCGTTGTTTGAGCTGATGGGGTCTGCAGATTTTTAGCAGAGTTGCTTGGACTGATGGGGTCTGCAGATTTTTAGCAGAGTTGCTTGGACTGATGGGGTCTGCAGATTTTTAGCAGCGTTACTTGGACTGATGGGGTCTGCGGATTTTCAGCAGCGTTACTTGGACTGATGGGGTCTGCAGATTTTTAGCAGCGTTGCTTGGACTGATGGGGTCTGCAGATTTTTAGCAGCGTTGCTTGGACTGATGGGGTCTGCAGATTTTTAGCAGCGTTGTTTGAGCTGATGGGGTCTGCAGATTTTTAGCAGCGTTGCTTGGACTGATGGGGTCTGCAGATTTTTAGCAGCGTTGTTTGAGCTGATGGGGTCTGCAGATTTTAAACGTTACACAAATAATATGAACATTTATCGTTTCTTCTTAGTGGTGGGGCTGGATATTCAGGATGAAATGGGCAGACATGAAGTTGGACACATTGATAACTCCATGAAGATCCCTCTGAATAATGGAAATGGATGTCGATTTGAAGGCCGCTTCACTATTAACAAGGTACTGTGCTTGTGCTATACTTACTAATGTCCCTTGCCTTGCATGCAGTATATGAGTAGGTAGTAGTATTTTACTACAAGCTCCATCCTTGGTGATTTGAGTAACACATTCCTCTCCTTTACAGCCACATTCATATTAATGGCATATTTATATAGCGGAATCCATTCTGCGGCACAGAGCTTGTGGAATTCCTGACATAACCGAGCCGTGTGTTCACTGTTACTTTTGTGATGAAATGTAATTATATGTGGGTCTTCAAATTATGTCTGCATGAGTTGTTAATAATTAATAATATATGGATGTGGGTTATGTGAAAGCTCATGCCGTAATATGGGTGGGACACGAATCGTACTAGAATAATTGTACATAGATAGAAGCTATTCATTGTGACATTAGTCTGGAGTGGAGCCAAGTATACAAGTCCCTTCAAAGCCTTCTCTGGGGAATTCAGGTAGATGTGAATGGAAAGAAAAGATTCCCTAGCACTTAAAATAAATTATATTAGACTCATTGGCCATCATAATAACTTATTATTTTTTGGCCAAGGGTTTTGACTCTCACCACAGTTATATATTTGATTTTTTTAAAGTGCAACCAACTGTAAAATTGCCAAGAATATATATCAAGAGACAGAAAAAGGTCATGAGAAATAATACTGCTTGAAACTTTTATCGTACGTATGGTATGTACAGGTAGTCAAATGAAGGAGCACTACAATCTACATATCTACAGGTATATAAAAAAATTAAAATGCATAGAATATATATAAAGGCAGCAGAAAATTGTTATCATAAAATCAGTACATAACATTGACCGAAATACAGAAACAAAAAATGCAGCAATGACGCTGTTGAAAATCCATGTTAAGGTAGATGGTACATAAATGTGAGGTCATGTATAGGTGTATCAACAATTTATAGCATGTTCCAATCCATGTGAACCAACAAACAGCGATAATCGCTATAATCGCTGCAAAAATATATTATTATTTATTGTTATAGCGCCATTTATTCCATGGTGCTTTACATGTAAGGAGGGGTATACATAATAAAAACAAGTACAATAATCTTAAACAATACAAGTCATAACTGGTACAGGAGGAGAGAGGACCCTGCTCGCGAGGGCTCACAATCTACAAGGGATGGGTGAGGATACAGTAGGTGAGGGTAGAGCTGGTCATGCAGCGGTTTGGTGGATCAGTGGTTACTGCAGGTTATAGGCTTGTCGGAAGAGGTAGGTCTTCAGGCTCTTTTTGAAGGTTTCGATGGTAGGTGAGAGTCTGATGTGTTGTGGTAGAGGGTTCCAGAATAAGGGTGATACGCGAGAGAAATCTTGTATATGATTGTGGGAAGAGGAGATAAGAGGGGAGTAGAGAAGGAGATCTTGTGAGGATCGGAGGTTGCATGCAGGAAAGTACCAGGAGACGAGGTCACAGATGTATGGAGGAGACAGGTTGTGGATGGCTTTGTACATCATGGTTAGGGTTTTGTACTGGAGTCTCTGGGCAATGGGGAGCCAGTGAAGGGATTGATAGAGGGGAGAAGCCGGGGAATAGCAGGGGGGGGGGACAGGTGGATTAGTCGGGCAGCAGAGTTTAGAATAGATTGGAGGGGTGCGACAGTGTTCGAGGGGAGGCCACAGAGCAGGAGGTTGCAGTAATCTAGGCGAGACATGATGAGGGCATGGACTAGGGTTTTTGCAGATTCTTGGTTGAGGAATGAACGGATTCGTGAAATATTTTTGAGTTCAAGTCGGCAGGAAGTGGAAAGGGCTTGGATATGTGGTTTGCAGGAGAGATCAGTGTCAAGGATTACCCCGACTTATATATCTGGTAGGTCTTGTGACAGAGTAAGACCACATGAATTACACCATAATAAATGATCTCTGTGAATACTTCTAAAAAGTCTCCCTATAGCAGTAAATTACTAGTGGCTATTATGGAGGAGTGGGACCCAGCTACTGCTCACCTTGACTGCTGTTTCGACCCCCTACCGAAAACGCAAGAGGCAGTGAAATGTGCGTTGAGGCGTTCAGTAGCTGGTTCCCTCTCCTCCACAATGGCCACACGCTCCAAAGAGGGTTTTTCAAGCTATGTGTGTTTTTTTTCTTCGAAAAAGTAATTATCCTTTAATCATCAACACAAGCTACTTTTCAGGTCTTTATATGGAGCCTTTCTCAATTTTTTTCTGACTGCTCGAGAAAGGCTCGAAACGTAGCTGATGTTGGTGAAGAACGGGTTCTTAGTTTTTTCACTATTTTGCATGTGCTGCCTTTTTTAGGGGGAGTTTTAGATCTTTGATAGGAAGCCAGTTTCCTGGGGGGAGTTTAGCACCCATTTAGGCAGTGCTGATGTTTTTCTGGCTCTATATATACAATCTCAGTGGAAGACAATAGACTGTGCTCAATGGGACTCCGGTAGGCTCTGATTGACCTCTGGTCTGTTGACTATAATGTACAGCCCCAGATGGAGTGATACGTTTTTGCAGGTTGTCCATCGCTGCTCTAGACCTTAGGCACATAATCGACAGCGAAGTAGAATGGAGCCAACTCTGATGAATGAGTAGTAAGAGTTCATAAATGTAATGTTACCGATGGTTGGTTTCAGGTGCCTGGAAATTTCCATGTGTCCACACACAGTGCCACAGCTCAGCCCCAGAACCCTGACATGAGCCACTTCATTCACAAGCTGAGCTTTGGGGATACGTTGCAGGTAAGCAAGCACATCGGCCGACTTATATTACAGCCATTAAGGGGGCAAAGTACCGACTGTGGAGAAGCCGCACTGCCGTACGGGAAGTGAGCAGATGTTTTTATGTCTTTATTGCCCATTACCAGTTATCGTTTATATTGGGGAACAACCATAGGAAAAGCTTGTAAGAACGTTTAATGCTATTTTCAGCACCACTGCAGTTAGTTATATGACACTTGATGATTACTTCTCCAGTAGGTCATGTCTTGCGTTTTCAGGCTAATGAAGTTTTTCTTAATTCTCGAAGATTATAGTTACATAGTTATTAAGGTTGAAGGAAGACTATATGTCCATCTAGTTCAACCCATAGCCTAACCTAACATGTTGATCCAGAGGAAGGCAAAAAAACCCATGTGCAAAGAGTAAGCTCCACATTGGGGAAAAAAATTCCTTCCCGACTCCACATACGGCAATCAGACTAGTTCCCTGGATCAACGCCCTATCAAGGAATCTAGTGTATATACCCTGTTGATGTGGCGATGATGGGTAATGCTAGAACGTGAGAACCACAGACGAGGCGCAAGGGGTTTCCTGAATCTGAGAACCCCTGTACCGGCAAATCTATTGAAAGACATAGACCATGGTTACATTGAAGCCGTGTTCTGTCTGCGATGAGGCATGGAACATCCGAGTGCTTGACTTCAGACAATATACTTTTCTGGAACATTGCTGTTTACTCAAAGACTAGTTTGTGATTAAATCGCCTCCAGCGATTGCGTCACCAGAACAATGCTGGCACCGGCTTTTTAAAGATGTGGCAAGATACGGTCATGTAAGCTGTAGCTTAATGCAATCTTGGTGATCTCTTTAGTTTTCCTACATCAATGGGAGTGAGTACAGTGTGAATGTGCGTCTTGTGCTGATGGTGTTTGGATGAGCTCAGTACATGACCTCAATGACTGTTTATTATGCCACCTATGTTATCTAACCTTCATACCCACCCTTAGACACTCCCAAGCTTTAAGGGTATAATATGGCACTTGGTATACACAAGTCATCCGAAGAGACGGACGAATCAGAGGCATGGAGTGTTCTCATAACATGTGTATATTTATATGTACACTGATTAGCGATGAGAAGGGAATAACATTACTTACCGGTATATCATTACTCAAGAAGTGGGGTATTAGTAATGGGGAGTCAAGCTCCTTTCGGTGACCTAGATCATTTGGCTCCTCTCACTAAAATAGCTGACTTATTTCAGTCCCAAACGGATCCCAACATGTATTCAAAAAGAGCACATATTTATGGTAAAACCACCAAAGTCTGATGCGGTCTTCAGGGTTTGTCAAATCAACAGCCGAACACCATCATTTTACACCCTAGTGAGGCCTTTTCAGAGACTGCAAGTGGCTCTGACCGGGTACCTGTTCCCTTCACTCAGAGGGGAGCCAGCTCTTTGTTGCATGTGGGTCGCAAGCAAACAATCTCTATGGGATATATTAGAGCAGGGGTCTCTGCTGGGCATATGGGCCGCATATAGAAAAACAATTGAGTTTGAGGGGCTGCATTCTTTGGAGGACAAAGTGACATTTTTAGTGATACCATTTTTTTATAGACCTTTTGAACATTTTTGCTGTTTTTGTAATTTATTTTTTAGGGCTTGGGTCATTATGGATGTGGTGATAACAAATGTGCACTCATATTGTAGTTATGTCACCATATCTCGGTCCTCATATTCATATTATAGTTATGTCCCCATATTGTAGATATGTCCCCATCCAGGTCCCCGTATTGTAGATATGTCCCCTTCCAGGTTCTCATATTGTAGTCATGTCCCCATATTGTAGTCATGTCCCCATATTGTAGTCATGTCCCCATATCCAGGTCATCATATTGTAGATATGTCCCCGTAATGTCCCTATATCCAGGTTCCCATATTGTAGTCATGTCCCCATCCAAGTCCTCATATTGTAGTTATGTCCCTGGGTTTTAGAGGAGGAAAAAAGAAAAAAAAGTGAAACAAAAAATGTGGTCAGTTCTGTACCAATAGCCCCATCCTGGTATTGACATGTCTCCAATCCTGGTATGCATGGCCTCCTCATGTCTATCCTGGTATGCATGGTCCCCTCATCCCCATCCTGATATACATGGCCTCCCCATGCCTATCCTGGTATGCATGGCCCCTCATCCCTATCCTTGTATGCATGGTCCCCTCATCCCTATTCTGGTATGCATGGCCCCCTCATCCCTATCCTTGTATGCATGGCCCCCTCATCCCCTTCTTGGTATGCATGGCCTCCTCATGCCTATCCTGGTATGCATGGCCCCCTCGTCCCTATCCTTGTATGCATGGCCCCCTCATCCCTATCCTGGTATGCATGGCCTCCTCATCCCCATCCTGGTATGCATGGCCTCCTCATCCCCATCCTGGTATATGCATGGCCTCCTCATCCCCATCCTGGTATGCATGGCCTCCTCATCCCCATCCTGGTATATGTATGGCCCCCTAATCCCCATCCTGGTATGTATGGCCCCCTCATCCCCATCCTGGTATGTATGGCCCCCTCATCCCCATCCTGGTATGTATGGCCCCCTCAATCCCCATCCTGGTATGTATGGCCCCCTCATCCCCATCCTGGTATATGCAAGGTCCCCTCATCCCTATCCTGGTATATGCATGATCCCCATCATCCCTATCCTGGTATATGCATGGTCCCCTCATCCCCATCCTGGTATATGCATGGTCCCCTCATCCCCATCCTGGTATATGCATGGTCCCCTCATCCCCATCCTGGTATATGCATGGTCCCCTCATCCCCATCCTGGTATGTATGGCTCCCCTCATCCCCATCCTGGTATGTATGGCCCCCTCATCCCTATCCTGGTATGTATGGCCCCTTCATCCCCATCCTGGTATGTATGCCCCCCTCATCCCCATCCTGGTATGCGTGGCCCCCTCAAGGATAAGTATAAGAAATTAGCAACTTTGGCAAAGACCCCATTGGCTAGAACACTTGGTCACATCATCTCCCACATCGCAGGTTTGGAGGGGTATTCCCAGTTTGCAGTGGTTAGTAAGTGACTTAAACAAGGGTAACCGATTAAATGGAAACAAGCTCAAGCAGTGGAGGCTATCCCATCCGGTTTGATCACTCAAAAGAGCTGCTATAGCAGAGATTTCTTCAAAAGCTATTGTTGGCTATGATAGAAAAATTTATCTAACTCCTTATATTTACACCCAGAGCTGAGCAATATTCTAAAGCTGTCCTAAGATAATACCCAAAGTGTGCACGCTTGTAAAAAATGACATTTTTTTTCTAGAGCCTTAACTAAGCACTCCTATCAAAATTGTTATCCTCTTAATATATTGCAATCATATTATATAGCACTGTGTACTTACAATTGCTCATTTTGCCTTTCTACCCACTTAATTCTTTTCTTTTCCATTAGCTCTATGACATGTGGTTAAGAACTGACGAGCTGAATCCTACTAAGCTCTATGGAGAAACAGGAGGTCAAGTTTTTCCTTGTGAGTCATTGGTCACTGTAAAAGTTAATGGCAGGGGACGGGTGGGGTGAGCAGCTGGGTCAGGAGCTGAAGAAAGGAGTGATTTCTCCAGGACAAGAGACTTCCTGTTTCTACATAGAGCAGAGAAGAATTAGCTGGGTAGAAAGGCAAAATGAGCAATTGTAAGTGCACAGTGCTGTATAATATGATGATTGCAATATATTAAGAGGATAAAAATATTTAATGGGAGGACGAGGAGTGCTTCTTTAAGCCTGAATTCAGTAGTCCTTTATGGCTAACACATCCTTTCTCTCGGACTGTATATAATTGTGCTTCCTTGTCTTTCAGGTTACAAACATTCACGGTGCATTTAATGCCTTGGGAGGAGCAGATAAACTTGCTTCTAATGGTATGTGCTGTCAATTTCTTATCATAGATGAAAACCTTTTCAAGAAAAAAAAACCTGTATATGTTGGGTGAAACTGGCTTTGGCCGAGTGCTGCGTCCAGCTCAGTGTTGCAGTCCAGGAAACTCCCCGAGGGCTGGACGGTGCTTTTCTTTCCTAATTTGGACCCAAACTATCTATAAAGACATAATTTGATTTTTCCCTTTTGCCCATTTTCAGAAAATCCTGAATAGCTTACCTATATTGTTCCGAGCTCTTGGGACTGGCCATGCACATAACGGGGACAGGATCAGGAGCCGACCCTATGCTCTAATGCGACAGTGACAGATCATTGAGATGAGGGGGGCAGCTTGTCAAAAATCCGTACTCACATATATAAAGTATATATTCATTTTTACTAAGAATTTCTGCTATTTTCTTTTTCTACAGCATTGGCATCTCATGACTACATATTAAAGATCGTACCGACCGTATATGAAGAGCTGAGCGGAAAGCAGAAGTTTTCATACCAGTATACTGTAGCTAATAAGGTATGAATAAAGCTGGGAACACATGATCTGCAAGCATGATGTCAGTTTTATTCTTAAACTGCACAGAAGGGGGTGGCAAGAAACTGAAAGACAGACTTCTTAAAGAAAATAAAAAGATTCCAACAAAGTTACGTAGCCGAACAGTAATGTAATTCTTCGATAACCAAAGAAGGTCTCTTCTGTTCATGGTTTAATTAATCATGGCGTGACGGTGTTCATCAGTATTCCGTGGCCTTGGCTGTAAGTGTAAAATGGATTATGAACATCCTATCAATCGATGGTGTGTTTTCTGGTTTGTCTCTTTAGGAATATGTAGCGTACAGCCACACGGGAAGAATCATCCCTGCAATCTGGTTCCGGTATGACTTGAGTCCCATCACCGTGAAGTATACAGAAAGGCGGCAGCCTATGTATCGATTTATAACCACGGTAAGTAGGGATGGCTGTTTGTGGTAGGCTAACCCATTACACAGAGATTTTACTTAGTTTTGTACTTGTTACTGTTTATGAATAATATAAATTTAGCTTGGACCAATCAAGAAACGTGTGTAGCCTAGAATAAAAGCAATTAATATATACCATGCAGTAAGGAAATAGAAGTAATAATTGTAAAAACCTAGGGTAATTGGATGACATTTTTTGATTAAAAAAAAAACTTTAAAGCCATTGAACAGTGACGAGGTGTACCCCTTAATCAGGATGATCCCTAAAGGTACCTTCACACTGAACAACTTAACAACGATAACATCGCGATCCGTGACGTTGCAGCGTCCTGGATAGGGATATCGTTGTGTTTGACACGCAGCAGCGATCAGGATCCTGCTGTGACATCGCTAGTCGGAGCTAGAAGGCCAGCACCTTATTTCGTTGCTGGATCACCCGCTGACATCGCTGAATCGGCGTGTGTGACGCTGATCCAGCGATGTCTTCACTTGTAACCAGGGTAAGCATCGGGTTACTAAGCACAGGGCCGCGCTTAGTAACCCGATGTTTACCCTGGTTACCATTGTAAATGTAAAAAAAAAAACACTACATACTTACATTACGGTGTCTGTCGCGTCCCCCGGCGTCCGCTTCCCTGCACTGTGTCAGCGCCGGCCGGCCGTAAAGCAGAGCACAGCGGTGACGTCACCGCTCTGCTTTACGGCCGGCGCTTACACAGTGCAGGGAAGCTGACGCCGGGAGACGCGACAGACAGGGGAATGTAAGTATGTAGTGTTTTTTTTTTTTTTTTTTTTTTTTTTTTTTTACATTTACAATGGTAACCAGGGTAAACATCGGGTTACTAAGCGTGGCCCTGCGCTTAGTAACCCGATGTTTACCCTGGTTACCTGGGGATTTCGGCATCGTTGGTCGCTGGAGAGCTGTCTGTGTGACAGCTCTCCAGCGACCACACAACGACTAAACGGCGATGCTGCAGCGATCGGCATCGTTGTCTATATCACTGCAGCGTCGCTTTATGTGACGGTACCTTTACTCTAGCAATTCACCTCGCTAGGTGCCGCCAGGCCTCAAAGTAGGTGACCAGGACCAGACTGGTTTTTACATCTATCTGTGGAAAGCTAAAAAGATAAGGTACACAGCCTAAAAGTGTTCAAATGTGCAAAGAACTAAAAGAAAACCGAAAAGAACAAAGGGAAAGGACACCTGTCAGTATAAGTGTAATGTGCAGGTGCACATTCACACTATGGCCATTAGTAGACAAAACCTAGAATGAAAAAAATGTCTGTATACCCTGCAGTAAGTAAATAAATAGTAGTAATACATGTAAAAAAAAAAAAAAAAAATTGACAAGGTGTACCCAATGGTCATTAATTCTAGTAGTCATTCACCTGGAGAAATGTGTCCTAGATATTTCACGCACCAATGTCAAAAATAAATGTCTATTACATAACATAAATATATGTTCTGTCCATTTTTTTTTTTTGGATGGGGGGGTAATCATTCTGTCTATACTAAAAAATCCCTAAATACTACATCTCAAACCTCTTAATCATTGAGTTATCGATAACTTAAAGCAAAACTGTGACAGCAAAACCATGTACGGGAAGTTTCGGGATAAATGCTGCTTTACCACATCACAATGATTCTTTGAATATTTGTCGACGGGAAAACTGCAGCAACCTTCACTCCCCAAAATAGCGTGACCAATAGGACATAGACAAGGACAAGAGTAAAAACAGAAAAGCAACACCCAAAGCCAACTTCTATCTGCACTACATAAATGTGATTTAGTAAAATCCCATTCATAGTAGTATAATATACAGGCTACTAAAGCAAAGCAAACTTATTGCCACCTTGAGGTATTTCTTTATGAAATCATTAATTTGTAGAAGATGGATTAGAAGATGGCTAGACAATTGGCATGAAATAAATTCACAAGCTCAACTGCATTCAGGCATGCAGTACTGGTGACAAATTTCTGAAATTATCCAGCTTTGCAATACCTATCAATGCATGCAGTTAGTGTGTTCTGCAGGGTTATCCCCCTCGATAGATTATATTGGGGGAGATTAGGATCCGGCATGTTCGGTTTCAGGCCACCCATCCTTTTGTTCTCACCAAGAAAGGCTGTTCTCAGGGGACTGTGGCAGACAAAACGGGATCTCAAGATGGAGAGAGTACTCTTCTGTAAGGAGGAGTCGGGAAAGATAGCTGTTGGCCGCATGATGACTCGGCCAATCGTTCAGTTATCTATAGTGCATGGGGCCCCAGGGTTTGCAATTACATGAGGTCTGCATAGGGTTTGAGGATCCACCATTAAAATTTATGTACACAGCTTAATAATGGTGTTGCAAATCCTGGCCTAAAAATATCAAAATCCAGTAAATTTTTGATGTTGGTTTGGAAGTAGAATTTACAAATTTTAATGATTACATGGCTATGGACGAAATCTGCTATGAGAATCCATCGTAGAAGAAAACACTGAAAAAGTAACTCCAACAAATATGCCCACTTTATGTAGAAAAGTAAGCTCTCCTTATACCCGGGACTCAGGAAGGATAGAAAGCGTTATTGTGGTGTAATTGGGCATCCTGACGGAACTTGAGTTTTCGCAGAATGCCACTTTTTATTTTCAGTACATGAACACAGCAGTTGGAACCGTCCGAATCCTTTTGGTTGGGACAGATCCCAGCCAGTCATGTTATTTCAGGAATTAAAGATTCCTGTATTCGCGTCATGGAGCACTATTCCCGAAATAGGATTTTTATGATTTCAGCTTCTGTACCATGCCAGCTAATGGAAAAACGAGCTAATGCGAAGGGAAGCTATAGAGTTTGCGCTTCCTTCGTTTTGTTACAAAGCAGCACTCGCCTCACCCACAACAACTCCATAAGAGAGCACTTATTGTGTACACACAGCAGCTTCCTGTTAGAAAAAGTTATTTTTTTTTTTTTTTTAATCTCATTGTTGCTTGCATGAGTCAGAAGATAATTTTATACTAAGTACCTTTAAACTGAGCCATGGGTGCCTGGTGCTGTCATTGTTGTGGAACCCTATGATCGCTAGTGTGGGGGTTTAGATTCGGGAAGCACTCGGAGGATAACGGGAGGAGTGAACATTGGGTTTTGCTTAGCTGCGGGAACATGAGTTTTTGAATAGTGAGATTTTCACGTGAGGGTCTGTTTTTTGCTGTTGCTGAATGATGAAGAGGGCCGGAAGGCTAGAGTACTTTTAGTCTCTAAATGGAAGAGCAATTGACAGAAATCTAAGATTAAAGTCAAGCAGAACCTCAGCAGGAAGTCCGCCATAAACTTCATTAATGTGTTTAGCTGGGTTGTGTAGATGCAGGAACAATAGTAGTCATAGGGAGGTTTCCTACACCAAACATGGAAACTGAAAAAACGGTATGTTGCAGCAGTGAAAACAAGTGGATTTTCCTGCTCTACCTTTAAAGGGAACCTGTCACCCCCAAAATCGATGGTGAGGTAAGCTCACCGTCATTAGTGGCTTATCTACAGCATTCTGTAATGCTGTAGATAAGCCTCCGATGTTACCTGAAAGAGGAGAAAAAGACGTTAGATTATACTCACCCAGGGGTAGGCCTGCTGCGGTCTGGTCAAATGGGTGTCTCCGGTCCGCTCCGGCGCCTCCCATCTTCATTCCATGACGTCCTCTTCTGGTCTTCACGCCGCGGCTCCGGCACAGGCGTACTTTGCCCTTGGCACAGGCGTACTTTGCCCTGTTGAGGGCAGAGCAAAGTACTGCAGTGCGCAGGCGCCGGAAAGGTCAGAGAGACCCGATGCCTGCGCACTGCAGTACTTTGCTCTGCCCTCAACAGGGCAGACTAAAGTATGCCTGCGCCGGAGCCACGGCGTGAAGACAAGAAGAGGACGTCATGGAATGAAGATGGGAGGCGCCGGAGCGGACCTGAGACACCCATTTGACCAGACCGCAGCGGGACCGCTCCTGGGTGAGTATAATCTAACCTCTTTTTCTCCTCTTTCAGGTAACATCGGAGGCTTATCTACAGCATTACAGAATGCTGTAGATAAGCCCCTGATGACGTTGAGCTTACCTCACCATCAATTTTGGGGGTGACAGGTTCCCTTTAAAGGAGGTTCTCCAAAAATGGGAAGCTCTTTTTTTTTTTAGGGAGATAATCACTGTAGAATTAAAATGGCCACAGTATTGTTACACTGACAAAAACCTACATTTTAGGACAAGTGCCTATGAGCAACTGTATTAGAAGCTTCTCCTTCATGTGTAGAGTGATATACTCCTAGTGTATCTTCTGATCTTAAAGTACCTTCACACTCAGCGACGCTGCAGCGATACCGACAATGATGTCGATCGCTGCAGCGTCGCTGTTTGGTTGCTGGAGAGCTGTCACACAGACAGCTCTCCAGCGACCAACGATCCCGAAGTCCCCGGGTAACCAGGGTAAACATCGGGTTACTAAGCGCAGGGCCGCGCTTAGTAACCCGATGTTTACCCTGGTTACCAGCGTAAAAGTAAAAAAAACAAACACTACATACTTACCTACCGCTGTCTGTCCCCGGCGCTCTGCTTCTCTGCACTCCTCCTGCACTGGCTGTGAACACAGCGGCCGGAAAGCAGAGCGGTGACGTCACCGCTCTGCTTTCCGGCTGACCGACGCTCACAGCCAGTGCAGGAAGCAGAGCGCCGAGGACAGACAGCGGAAGGAAAGTATGTACTGTTTGTTTTTTTTACTTTTACGCTGGTAACCAGGGTAAACATCGGGTTACTAAGCGCGGCCCTGTTTACCCTGGTTACCAGTGAAGACATCGCTGGATCGGTGTCACACACGCCGATCCAGCGATGTCTGCAGGGAGTCCAGCGACGAAATAAAGTTCTGGACTTTCCTCAGCGACCAACGATCTCCCAGCAGGGTCCTGATCGTTGGTCGCTGTCACACATAACGATTTCCTTAACGATATCGTTGCTACGTCACAAAAAGCAACGATATCGTTAACGATATCGTTATGTGTGAAGGTACCTTAATGCTTGGCAATACAAGGAATGCTGAGGTGAGAGACTAGTCACACTGTTGTGTAACCTGGCTTACTGATCTAATACTGGAGATGCCATTGGTCCTAAGGTCAGAAAAGGCTGATTACACTGCTGGCCTAATACTGGAGATTTCAGGGCTGCTGAGGTAAGAGGCTGCTCACACTGTTGTCTATCCTGCCTTTCTGATCTAATACTGGAGATGCCAGGAGTGTTGCGATAAGATGATGCTTGTCTGATCAGCTTCTTTACTCTCAGTGCCTCTGGTATTGTACTTTATTATAATTATCGCTGGTATTTGTAAGGTATTACTGTATATTAGATTGCAAAGATAGGGAGAATAGCAGTGCTGGCAGCCTCTTCTTACATCAACACACATGATACCTCCAGTATTCGTTAATGAAAACAAGGTGGACATCCGTGTCTGAGGTGTCTTCTAACCTCAGCACCCCTGGTATCTCCACTATTATATCAGGAATACAGAGTGGACAGCAGTGTGAGCAGCCTCTTCTTATTTCAGCACCCATAGTATCTCCAGTGTTGGATCAGAAAGACAGGATGAATCACAGTGTGAGTGGGATCTCCAGCGTTAGATCAGAATATTCACTGGGATCACATCTTCCTACAGATGCTCACAGGCACCTGCTCTATAAACATTCTAGGACCGGTTTCTTTCAGCATAACAAGGTGGCAGCCATGTTAATTCTATAGCGATTAGGTCCCTAGACCAATCTAATCTATATTTACCGTATGTTCCCAGAGAAGAACTTTAACAGTGGGCAGCAAAAAAATTGATAAAATATATAACCGTTCTGTCAGCTTATATAGCATTCACGTTAAGTAAATTGGTATTTACTGCATAGAAGTAGTACAAAAACCAAGTGCCTTGAGAAAGCACAGTGAGTGTAAGGCTATGTGCACACGTTCAGGATTTCTTGCAGAAATTTCCTGAGCAAAACCGGACATTTTCTGCAAGAAATCCGCATGCGTTTTTGGCGCGTTTTTTGTGCGTTTTTGAAGCGCTTTTTTCCGGAGCTTCCCAATGCATTCAATAGCTGGAAAAATGCAACAAATCAGCTAAATTAATGAATATGCTGCGTTTTTTACCATGATGCGTTTTTTTCGCAGAAAAAAACCACATCGTGTGCATAGAAATTGCAGAATGCATTCTAAATGATGGGATGCATAATGCATGCGTTTTTATAGCGAAAAAACGCAACGTGTGCACACAACCTAAACGGTCATAGACTACCGAGCTACCTGCTGATTGATTTTTCAAAAAAACGTTTTCATTCTACTTCCATGTAATTTACTGTCTGTTATATTGGACTCTGTATTAAGCCCCACAAGTGAAGAAACCCTCACCACTATGTGTTCCTCTAGTTCACAACTGTAGTGCTGACTATATTATAATATTTTATCTCTAGTATAATAGCTTTCTACCAATCTATTAAGGTTTTTTCCCATTTCTCCAAAATGCAACTTGTTAAAATTGTTAGAAAAAAAAGTAAGATATTATTTTTAACGAGTAGCTGGAAAACTCAGGGTATGTGCACATGTACAGGAAACACTACCTTTTTTCCTGAAGCATCTTCTTTAGCTTTTTCTTAATTGTTTGCTGAGATGTTTGCCTGCTTGCGCTTTTTTTTTTTGTGGGCTTGTGTTTTTCAAGCACTTTTGGGGCATTTTATTTTTTACTGCTGTTTTCTGGAATATTTTTTTTTTACGTTTAATTAGCAATGAAGAAAACTCTAGTGGTTTTTCAAGCAAAAACGTGGTTAGAGCCTTTAAATAGACTCCCGAACATCTCGATTATCTTTTGAGCCTTCCCACTGACTTGTATTGTAACCCCTGAAGACTGGCCTGGTTACTTCTTTCAACCACTTTGTGCCTTTGGAAAACTGAATCGATTGAAACACACTCAAAAGCCTGAATATATGACCAGGAAGTAGTTTTACATAAGAATAAATATATGTTCAATGTTTTGAGCGTCTTTAACGCTTTTACAGTCGGGTTTTAGAGTGGATTCGCCTGAAAAAGACGTTTTGCACAAACCCTTATGGGTCAAGACTAGGTTGACCATCAGCTTTAGGCCACGTTCAGTCTTTGTTCAGTATTTTACCTCAGAATGTGTAAGCCAAAACCATAAGTGGGTGATAAATACAGAAGTGGTGACATGTTTCTATTATACTTTTCCATTGGTTGTTTCACTCCTGGTTTTGGCTTATACATTCTGAGGTAAAAAAAAACCCTCACCAAATACTGAACGTGTGAACGTGGCCTGAAGCTTACTATTAGCTCTGTGTTCATCTGTATTCGAGAGGAGAAAAACTATAGCTTTAATTCTCTCTATGGGCTGAAATTTTGGGCTCTATGCACATTTAGTTCCCACTGTAAATGGTAAAACGAATTTACAGGGTTAAATTTACGGAACGGACAAACATTGCCTCCATCGGGGTGGTATGAGCTGACATACCTTTTCACACTTTCCTTTATATTGGGCCAAACTAGTTACAAAATGCCAGCATCCAGTTATTTAGTAAAAAAGTAGAAAAATACCTAAGATCAATAATCAGTCATAGCCATTTCCTCGTTTTCACTCATTCTGGCAATAGAGCCATTATGAATTTGTAGCCTTGCTAAAATTGTAATGTAATAACACGGCAACTTATATAGTAGTAAGCTTTTTAAGATTGTGTTTTCCCTTCACAAGAAGTGTCCACAAGTGGGACCCGATTCATTGTCTCCTGAGGGAACGGGTCATTTGGAAAAGCTTCTCGGTACACGATAGATCATCTGCTTGGCTTTTATGTAGGTGACTTGGGAATCTTTTGAAACGTCTGCTTCCCATGTCCTATAAAGTGGATGAGTGGACCAAAGGACATTAAGTAAACCAAGTCCCAGTCAGTGTGAAGTTAATAGGCACTGTCACGTACCACCCTCCCCTCTTCTGATCGTATAATCTCCATCTGCCAATCACCCACTTTGTCTTTAGTATGTGAACTGTCTCTGAGCGAGGACCCTGCCCTTCCACCCAACAGATGGTGTGTGGATTACTAAAGCTGGCGGATCAGGGGTGGGGGCGGTGCAGAAGCACCTGCTGTTTGGGCTGCTGCCTCATTCACAATCTCTTGTTGTGTCCACGAGACCTGCAGCATATCCATTATTCACCAATGTTTGCCAGTCAATGAGAAGAACTGCGCAGCGAAGAAAGGGGGGCCATAAACAGCCGATCAGGACACTAAAAGGAAGACCGGAACAAAGAGACCATACTCAAAACAGAGGGGATTCCCAGGGTCCGTTAGACATGTTGTTCCCTGGTAGAAGCAAGAATTTTTTTTTTTTTTTTATTTTAGAAATTTAAATAATGCAGTGTGGTAAAGTGTGTGGCGATCCCACCATCACATGGTCTATAACAGGAGGGAATGGGAAAAGCTGTTCACCGAGTAGAAATGAGAAAACTATAACACAAGTACACTACAAGTAAATACGTTATTGGTAATACATTACAGATTTTTATTCACTGGCTGAGTCTATTTTTTATCATAGCTTCCTATTTTCACCTGTGGGTCCACACCACACACTTTTTTTTTTTTTTCTTTGTAATAAATGCATGCGTTGTATCTAACATTTTACAATCATGTTTTAGCTGGCATTTTTGACATGCATCTTTTTTGAATCGTCCGCTTACTTTTATCTACTTGGAGCTTATGGAGATGTGAAGCAGATTTAAAAAAAAAAAGGCTTAAAAGCCTGAAAGTAAGAACCACACGTTGTTTTCACATAATCAAGGAATAGGAAGAAACTTTTTAAGCATTTTCTGAATGATTTTTCAGTTTTTCGGAGTGGACCCACTAAAAAAGGCCTGGAAAAAAATGTCAGCATGCTCCTAAGAAGACATAATTCAAGGGTCACGGTTTCACAGCAGTCATGGACCCACTTTTTCAGGGTCCATGCAGATATGCCATAAGTATTGGTTTATGAAAGACCTAGATTTCTATCCAAGTAGAATAAAACTTGCCATAAGCCAGTTTTTTTTCTCTCAGGTTTTGCTGGTATGTGTTACATATAAGTCTCATTTTTATGCTGGTTAGTTTGGAGTCGGTCAGTCAGGGAAGGGGTGGACTGATGACGAGACATAAGCCTAGAGTATAATCTCCCCTCCCTAGAATCAGCATGTGTCATTGTATCTCCTCACGGAGGCCTATGGTTTCTCTGCTGGACACTCTCTGTATCTGTGGGATTGGTCTGAGAACTGACGTGACCACTAATTCTCACAACGTCCATTGTGTGTCCCAATTTCAAGCCTTCCTTTTAAGGAGCATCTGTGCCTCTGCTTCTTTTGTGAACGGCCATGTAAGTAAGCACACAGTACATATGTGCATGTATTCACCAGAGCCGCAGCTGTATGATGACAGACGAGGGGAGCGTTAACATATCAATTAATCAGTCATTACATAGAAGTTGTTTCTCTGGTCACTCCCATCATTTCTGAATATAGCCGGTAGTGTGAAGGCCACATAGGAGTTTTCCCATACTTTTCTGGCATATGGAATGAAACTGCCCCCTATCTGTCGGAGTCCCGCAAGGTTCAGTTCTAGGACCCCTGCTCTTCTCTTTACACCTTTGGCCTGGGACAGCTCATAGAATCTCACGGCTTTCAGTATCATCTCTATGCTGACGACACACAGATCTACATCTCTGGACCAGGTATCACCTCCCTACTAACCATAATCCCTCAATGTCTGTCTGCTATTTCATCCTTCTTCTCCACTAGATTTCTAAAACTTAACATGGACAAAACAGAATTCATCATCTTTCCCCCATCTCACACGACCTCCCCAACGAACCTATCCATTACAGTAAACGGCTACCCACTCTCCCCAGTCCCACATGCCCGCTGTCTTGGGGTAATTCTTGACACTGATCTCTCCTTTAAACCACATATCCAAACCCTTTCCACTTCCTGCCGCCTCCAACTCAAAAATATTTCACGGATCCGCACATTCCTAAACCAAGAATCTGCAAAGACCCTAGTCTATGCCCTCATCATCTCCCGCCTTGACTACTGTAACCTCCTGCTCTGTGGCCTCCCCTCTAACACTCTCACACCCCTCCAATCTATTCTAAACTCTGCTGCCCGACTAATCCACCTGTCCCCCCGCTATTCCCCGGCCTCTCCCCTCTGTCAATCCCTGCACTGGCTCCCCATCACCCAGAGACTCCAGTACAAAAGCCTAACCATGACATACAAAGCCATCCACAACCTGTCTCATCCATACATCTGTGACCTCGTCTCCCGGTACTTAACTACCCGCAACCTCCGATCCTCACAAGATCTCCTTCTCTACTCCCCTATTATCTCCTCTTCCCACAATCGCATACAAGATTTCTCTCGTGCATCCCCCCTACTCTGGAATTCTCTACCACAACATATCAGACTCTCGCCTACCATCGAAACCTTCAAAAAGAACCTGAAGACTCACCTCTTCCGACAAGCCTACAACCTGCAGTAACCACCGATTGACCAAACCGCTGCACGGCCAGCTCTACCCTCACCTACTGTATCCTCACCCATCCCTTGTAGATTGTGAGCCCTCGCGGGCAGGGTCCTCTCTCCTCCTGTACCAGTTGTGACTTGTATTGTTCAAGATTATTGTACTTGTTTTATTATGTATACCCCTCCTCACATGTAAAGCGCCATGGAATAAATGGCGCTATAATAATAAATAATAATAATAATAAACTGGAAGGGAGAAGATACAGGCTAGATATTAGAAAAAAGATTTTGACAGTGAGGGTGATCAATGAATGGAACAGGCAGCCACGAGAGGTGGTGAGTTCTCCTTCAATGGAAGTCTTCAAACCGAGGCTGGACAGACATCTGTCTGAGATGGTTTAGTGAATCCTGCTTTGTGCAGGGGGTTGGACACGATGACCCTAGATGTCCCTTCCAACTCTACCATTCTATGATATCAGCAGAAGGCAGCAACTTTACAATTGTGTTGTAGACGAAGCATTGACTAATACAGCATAAGACAGGCTAACATTGTAGCCGGAACATCGTTGACTAATACACCTTTTGAAGTGCTGTCTCCTCTCCTTTTATTATTTCTGCTCTTGTACGGCGGTGTGCCTGCGATTTTCCAGCAAGAAGCGTGCAACCGGAGTAATGCTTCACAAGCCAGGACTTGGAGGGTTGTTCATACCGCTAAATGTATGGCATATTCACCACTAGGACTGAAACCTAACCCCAAGAACAAGGCCTCCATCTCTCGTGTGCTGTTATTCCTGTTCCCTAAATCTGTGCATATCCAAGAGGGAGGGACCAAATCTGTCAGACATTCATGGTGTATCCTGTTGATGAAAATACCTCTTAAGAGGGTCTGTCACCAAGTGTTTTGCTCTTATTTCTGCTGTTCTCCTGAACGTTTTGTTTTTATTTCATTTTTTAAATCCTTGATATGGGTCTTTATATTTGATGCTAATTTTTATGGTCTTTACCACAGGGGCATGGCCCAAAAATAACAGTGCACCGGAGTAAGATTAGCCTTTTAATTAGGATGTCTTTGGGCCATAATCTTACATCTACTCAAGCCAAGAACAGCTTTTTCTGCTGTAATTTACACCGCTTTGTGGTATAAAGTGTAGGAAATCTGGCAGGCTGGCCACTTTTGCTAACCCCGTTTACTTTGCGAAAAGATAAAAACATTTTTTTCACAAAAATGTACGACATTTAAGGCCAGAAAGCTGGTGAAAAAGAAATCCTGAATCCGTTTCCATGTGTTTAAAAAAAAAAAAAAGTTGTAGAACTTCTCATTATATAATGATTAAAGGGGTTGTCCACTAATTAGACACTGATGGCCTAGCCTTAAAGGAGTGGTACGAAACACACATTTATTTGATGTCCTAACCCATTTTTTTTTTTCTAATAAACGCAAATTAAAAATTCCCTAGCCTTCCCTCACTACACTATCTATCTAACTGACCCTTCATTGGAGAATCCCAGTACATGCTGGTATACTCAGGCGAAGCGTCATCAGGGGGCAGATAGAAAGCAGTTAGATAGCATAGTGAGGGAAGTATAGGGAATTTTTTACTAAAATTAAATTATAAAAAAAAATTAAATGATGACATCAAATAGGCATTTAGGATTAAAATTAATTTGTGTTTCGGACCACCCGTTTAAGGTATGTCATCTATATCCGATCAGTGGCGGTGCGACTCTCTGCCCTTCCACCAATCGGCTGTTTTTAGCAGGGGCTGAATGTGGCCAGTGTGTGATTGTTTCCTATCAGAGTGATCGGAAGCTGAGCTGAATTACACAAGGGCCACGATGCAGTGTACAGGGCCATGCTGTTATGAGTCCACAGCTCCGTAAACAGCTGATTGATCACCCATCAATCTGATGTAGGTGACCTATCCTTAGCATAGGTCATCAGTATCTAAGAATAGACAACCCCTTTAGACATTATTTGTGGGAAACTGGAAATGCCCTTAAAAAAACAAGGGTTAAATAGTATTTCATGTGACTGGTTTGTAGAGAACGGACCTTGATAGATGTACTGCTGTTACTAATTAATTACTCATTACTTTTACCCTTCCTGCCTTTTTCACTGACCTTCTCCTTATAAAACAGCAACTTCTCGGCAGTAAAAAGCCTTTGGCCTCTATTCAGCCATTTCTTAGCTCTACCAGAAACACATGTAACTGATGCCCAATAGGGGTAGGGGTTATATTTCTGGCGGAGCCCTCACCCAACCTCACCAGAGGGCTGAAAGCCAATTATGTGTCAGAAATGATGTGTGAGACGAAGAAAACATGCCGATCAGAAGACTGGAAAAGGTGGGTGGTAATTTCTAAGGCAGAGTTTTCTTTAATGGATGATGGGGATGGCGGTGGCATGGGGGGTGGGGTCAGAACAGTTAATAATTTAAGAAAGAATAGAGGTACAGAGAGGAACATCAAGTGCATGTATACTAATGCCAGAAGCCTTGCCAACAAAATGGACGAATTAGAACTAATGTTGTTGGAGCATAATTATGACATGGTGGGGATATCTGAAACGTGGCTGGATGAGAGCCATGACTGGGCTGTTAACTTGCAGGGCTATAGCCTGTTCAGAAATGACCGTACAGATAAGCGAGGGGGTGGGGTGTGTCTATATGTAAAACAGTCCTTAAGACCCATCCTGCGTGATAATATAGGTGAATTTAATGAAAATGTAGAATCCCTGTGGGTGGAGATAAGGGGAGGTGGAAAAAATAATAAATTACTGATAGGGGTTTGTTATAAATCTCCAAAAATAATGGAAGCAATGGAGAATATCCTCGTAAAGCAAATAGATGCAGCTGCGACTCAAGGAGAAGTCATTATTATGGGGGACTTCAACTACCCTGAAATAGATTGGGCAACAGAAACCTGCAGTTCCAGCAAAGGTAATCGGTTTTTGACAATTATGAGAGACAATTACCTTTCACAACTGGTTCAGGACCCAACAAGAAGGGGGGCACTGCTAGACCTAATATTAACCAACAAGCCAGACCGCATATCAAACATAAGGGTTGGGGGTCACTTGGGAAATAGCGATCACAAAATAATAAGTTTTCATGTATCCTTTAATAAGATGTGTAATAGAGGGGTTACAAGGACACTAAACTTCAGGAGGGCAAATTTCCAACGGATGAGAGAGGATCTTGGTGCAATTAACTGGGACGATATACTGAGACATAAAAATACACAAAGAAAATGGGAGACGTTTATTAGCATCCTGGATAGGACCTGTGCACAGTTTATACCGTATGGGAATAAACATACTAGAAATAGGAGGAAACCAATATGGCTAAATAGAGCTGTAAGGAGCGCAATAAGTGACAAAAAGAAAGCATTTAGAGAATTAAAGGAAGTAGGTAGTGATGAGGCATTAAATAAATACAAAATATTAAATAAATTCTGTAAAAAGCAAATCAAGGCAGCAAAGATTGAGACAGACTCATTGCCAGAGAGAGTAAAAATAATCCTAAAATATTCTTTAACTACATAAATAGTAAGAAACTAAAAAATGATAGTGTTGGCCCCCTTAAAAATAGTCTGGGTGAAATGGTGGATGAGGAAAAAGCCAATATGCTGAATGACTTTTTTTCATCTGTATTTACACAAGAAAATCCCATGGCAGACAAAATGACTAGTGATAAAAATTCCCAATTAAATGTCACCGGCTTAACCCAGCAGGAAGTGCGGCGCCGTCTAAAAATCACTAAAATTGACAAATCTCCGGGCCCGGATGGGATACACCCTCGAGTACTGCAGGAATTAAGTACAGTTATTGATAGACCATTATTTTTAATCTTTAGAGACTCAATAATAACAGGGTCTTTACCACAGGACTTGCGTATAGCAAATATGGTCCCAATATTCAAAAAGGGGACAAAAACTGAACTCGGAAATTATCGGCCAGTAAACTTAACCTCTACTGTGGGTAAAATCCTGGAGGGATACTGGAGTATCTGAAGAGGAATAACCTCATGACCCAGTATCAGCACGGGTTTACTAGGGACCGTTCATGTCAGACTAATTTGATCAGTTTCTATGAAGAGGTAAGTTCCGGATTGGACCAAGGGAACCCAGTGGATGTAGTGTATATGGACTTTTCAAAAGCTTTAGATACGGTGTCACACAAAAGGTTGATACATAAAATGAGAATAATGGGGATAGGGGAAAATATGTGTAAGTGGGTTGAGAGCTGGCTCAGGGATAGGAAACAAAGGGTGGTTATTAATGGAGCACACTCGGACTGGGTAGCGGTTAGCAGTGGGGTGCCACTGGGGTCAGTATTGGGCCCTCTTCTTTTTAACATATTTATTAATGACCTTGTAGGGGGCATTCAGAGTAGAATTTCAATATTTGCAGATGACACTAAACTCTGCAGGGTAATTAATACAGAGGAGGACAATTTTATATTACAGGATGATTTATGTAAACTAGAAGCTTGGGCTGATAAATGACAAATGAGCTTTAATGGGGATAAATGTAAGGTCATGCACTTGGGTAGAAGTAATAAGATGTATAATTATGTGCTTAATTCTAAAACTCTGGGCAAAACCTTCAATGAAAAAGACCTGGGTGTATGGGTGGATGACAAACTCATATTTAGTGGCCAGTGTCAGGCAGCTGCTACAAGGGCAAATAAAATAATGGGATGCATTAAAAGAGGCATAGATGCTCATGAGGAGAACATAATTTTACCTCTATACAAGTCACTAGTTCGACCACACTTAGAATACTCTGCACAGTTCTGGTCTCCGGTGTATAAGACATAGCTGAACTGGAGCGGGTGCAGAGAAGAGCGACCAAGGTTATTAGAGGAATGGGGGATCTGCAATACCAAGATAGGTTATTACACTTGGGGCTATTTAGTTTGGAAAAACGAAGGCTAAGGGGTGATCTTATTTTAATGTATAAATATATGAGGGGACAGTACAAAGACCTTTCTGATGATCTTTTTAATCATAGACCTGAAACAGGGACAAGGGGGCATCCTCTGCGTTTGGAGGAAAAAAGGTTTAAGCATAATAACAGACGCGGATTCTTTACTGTAAGAGCAGTGAGACTATGGAACTCTCTGCCGTATGATGTTGTAATGAGTGATTCATTACTTAAATTTAAGAGGGGACTGGATACCTTTCTGGAAAAGTATAATGTTACAGGGTATATACACTAGATTCCTTGATAGGGCGTTGATCCAGGGAACTAGTCTGATTGCCGTATGTGGAGTCGGGAAGGAATTTTTTTCCCCAATGTGGAGCTTACTCTTTGCCACATGGTTTTTTTTTGCCTTCCTCTGGATCAACATGTTAGGGCATGTTAGGTTAGGCTATGGGTTGAACTAGATGGACTTAAAGTCTTCCATCAACCTTAATAACTATGTTACTATGTTACTATATCCTAACTAGATGGTGGCCCGATTCTAACACATTGGGTATTCTAGAATATGCATGTCCACGTAGTATGTTGTCCAGTCACGTAGTATGTTGTCCAGTCACGTAGTATGTTGTCCAGTCACGTAGTATGTTGTCCAGTCACGTAGTATGTTGTCCAGTCACGTAGTATGTTGTCCAGTCACGTAGTATGTTGTACAGCCACGTAGTATATTGCCCAGTTACGTAGTATACAGCACAGAGCCATGCAGTATATTGCCCAGCCACGTAGTATGTTGCCCAGCCACGTAGTATATTGCCCAGCCACGTAGTATATTGCCCAGTTACGTAGTATTCAGTACAGAGCCACGTAGTATATTGGCCAGTCACGTAGTATATTGGCCAGTTACGTAGTATACAGCACAGAGCCACGTAGTATATTGCCCAGCGACGTAGTATATTGCCCAGCCACGTAGTATATTGCGCAGCCACGTAGTATATTGCCCAGCCACGTAGTATATTGGCCAGTTACGTAGTATATTGCCCAGTTACGTAGTATACAGCACAGAGCCACGTAGTATATTGCCCAGTGACGTAGTATATTGCTCAGCCACGTAGTACATTGCCCAGTCACGTAGTACATTGCTCAGCCACGTAGTATATTGCCCAGTTGCGTAGTATACAGCACAGAGCCACGTAGTATATTGCACAACGACGTAGTATACAGCACAGAGCCACGTAGTATATTGGCCAGTGACGTAGTATATTGCCCAGTCACGTAGTTTATTGGCCAGCCACGTAGTATATTGCCCAGCTACGTAGTATATTGCCCAGTGACGTAGTATATTGCCCAGCCACGTAGTATATTGTCCAGCCGCGTAGTATATTGGCCAGCCACGTAGTATATTGCCCAGCTACGTAGTATATTGCCCAGCCACGTAGTATATTGCCCAGCTACGTAGTATATTACCCAGCCACGTATGTCACAGGTTAAAAAATAAACATACTCGCCTAACGATCCGAGGGCCCCTTGTAGTTTAACATACTCACCTTTCTGGTCGCTGCTCCTCAGCGTCCCGTCTCTCCGCCTCCTGGGATCCAACGGCGCTGTGCCGATGGGCGCGCGGCTGCCGCCATCTTGCGTTCCCAGGATGCATTGCGAAATTACCCAGATGACTTAGTGGTCTCACGAGACCGCTAGGTCTTCTTGGTAATTTCGCAATGCATTGCTGGGAAAGGAAGATGGCAGCAGGCGCGAGCGGCTCACCGGACAATGGAGGGTGAGTATAGCAGGTTTTTTTTTTTTTTACTATTTTTAACATTACTTTTTTTTATTCATTTTCTTCCGGACTGTGCCCGTCGCTGATTGGTCTCGCCAGCTGCCTGTCATGGTTGCCGCGACCAATCAGCGAATGAATAACCGTGGCAGAAGGACAGACAGACAGACGGAAGTGACAATTATATAGTAGACTAGATGGTGACCCGATTCTAACGCATCGGGTATTCTAGAATATGGATGTCCACGTAGTATATTGCCCAGCCACGTAGTATATTGCCCAGCCACGTAGTATATTGCCCAGCCACGTAGTTCACATAGTATATTGCCCGGCCACGTAGTATATTGCCCAGCTTGCCCAGTCACATAGTATATTGCAGAGAGCCACGTAGTATATAGCACAGAGCCAGGTAGTGTGCAGCACAGAGCCAGGTAGTGTGCAGCACAGAGCCAGGTAGTGTGCAGCACAGAGCCAGGTAGTGTGCAGCACAGAGCCAGGTAGTGTGCAGCACAGAGCCAGGTAGTGTGCAGCACAGAGCCAGGTAGTGTGCAGCACAGAGCCAGGTAGTGTGCAGCACAGAGCCAGGTAGTGTGCAGCACAGAGCCAGGTAGTGTGCAGCACAGAGCCAGGTAGTGTGCAGCACAGAGCCAGGTAGTGTGCAGCACAGAGCCAGGTAGTGTGCAGCACAGAGCCAGGTAGTGTGCAGCACAGAGCCAGGTAGTGTGCAGCACAGAGCCAGGTAGTGTGCAGCACAGAGCCAGGTAGTGTGCAGCACAGAGCCAGGTAGTGTGCAGCACAGAGCCAGGTAGTGTGCAGCACAGAGCCAGGTAGTGTGCAGCACAGAGCCAGGTAGTGTGCAGCACAGAGCCAGGTAGTGTGCAGCACAGAGCCAGGTAGTGTGCACCATATCCCTGTTAAAAAAAAAAGAATTAAAATAAAAAATAGTTACATACTCACCTCCTGGAGCCTCCGGATCGAAGCGGCCGGTTCCCGATGTATGTCGCGCGGTCCGGTCCTAAGATTGCATTGCGGTCTCGCGCGATGATGACGTAGCGGTCTCGTGAGACCGTACATCATCATCTCGTGAGACCGTAATGCATGCAGCGGTCACCGTGGCGTCGCGCAGAGTGGGAAAGGCCGGTTCCTGATCCGGGGGGGCCACCGGAGGGTGAGTATGTAACTATTTTTTATTTTTAACATCAGATGTTTTTACTATTCATGCTGCATAGGCAGCATAAATAGTAAAAAGGTGGTCACACAGGGTTAATAGCGGCGTTAACCGAGTGTGTTACACCGCGGTCAACGCTGCCATTAACTCTGTGTGAGCGCTGACCGGAGGGGAGTATGCGGATGCCGGGCACTGACTGCGGGGAGGAAGAAGCGGCCATTTTCTTCCGGACTGTGGCCGTCGCTGATTGGTCGCGGCAGCTATGACAGGCAGCTGCCGAGGCCAATCAGCGAATGAATAACCGTGACAGACAGACAGAAGGACAGACGGAAGTGACCCTTAAACAATTATATAGTAGATGGCCATGGTCACTGTGGAGATTCAACAACAGTCTGAAAACAGCTAGGTAATCTTGTTAGTTACTAGGTAAAAGGCAATCCTGCAGTATATAAAGTGGGATTAAACATTGCATTCTCCTGATTCATATGTCACAAAATGTATGAGGCACGCTTTCCTCTGATCTGTAGTGATAAAGCCGGCTGCAGGGTAGAAGTATCTGCTATCTCTCCATCTGAGGAAAATGTGACTCCAGCCACAAAGCTGAACTCTGCTTTCCTTAATAACTTGTGCTAAGATACCAACCGTATCCCCTGAACACTTCGTATTATTCTGTGTGTGTCTACCGATCAGCCATAACATTAAAAGCACCTGCTCAATATTCTGTAGGGCAACTTCAACAATTCTGACCTGTCGAGACATGGCCTCCACAAAGCCGCTGATGGTGTCCTTTGGTACGTGACACCAAGGTATTACCAACACATCTTTTAAAGAGAACCTGTTGGGTCCCCATACCTTCACCATATGGATTGCAGCAAAGTTCTTGAAGTCCCTGATGATCGTTCACAGCACCCTTGTATAATGCATTCTCCAAGCACCATGCTCCGTATACTAATCAGCTAGGACTAGTCCGCTCGGGCGTTTCTTCCCAGGCTAATTAGTTTTCAGAACAATTGGTGGAACCTCGTATATTCGGGAGATTTTTAGGATCTATGATTGGTGGTGGGCTCAGCAAAAATGCTGCGTACAACACGCATGATATTGACACCCTTTACATGCTTTTTTGCAATGTTTCACCCATTCATTTGGGTTTTACAAATGTTTAACCATTTCTGAGTCATCGGAACATGAATTTATAGCTTTGTGACTTGTATGAATTTAGTATATATGTGGGAGAGCTTGGTAACGTCACACCCGGGGGCAGCTTGTTACGGTAGTTCTCAGGACTGTGACTTGTAAAATATGACATGACTTCAAATCTTTTAACTATAAAGCTAAACGTTGGAGGTTCATATTCACTGACTACAAGGAAACAGTTGATCTGAACCATTGATCCATCAAGTCTATTGGAAGTTCTATATTTTTTTTTTTTTTAGACCATAAATAAGGATTATGTGCCTAGTCCAGAATAAACCTTCCGTGTTAGTCTGTCCTAGTGACTGATGCCCTATTATGGAAACTTGGCTGAAGCATGGTAATCTGAAAATGTATACATGTCCTGTAAAGAAGCCGAGATCAAATACGTCGTGCGCACTGTGGATTTTAATTATTCGCGTTCCACATGGTAATCGCATAGAAGAAAATCTATCTGTGAAAACAAATGACATACTGTATTTTCCACCGCAGTCCTCCGAGGACACGTCAGCTAGTAATAATAATTCTGATATTTAATTTAAGGATAATGAGGAATGTCATAGCTGTATTCCAAGCTTATGACATAGTGGCAGTATGGGGCGCCTCTTGGTATTTTGTGTGGGCACGTGGATTGTAGTGGCAGCTGTTAGCTGAAGTTATGGCTTGGGTTTGGGGCGTCATATTCAGCTGAAACATTGCCAAGATGGTGGAGATTTTTGTGCTTTGTGTTCTAGGAAGCCAGTATCAGCTCAATGTAATCACAACCCTGCTTTTTAGCTTTAGAGATGAGCTTAAGCCCCCCACCCCACCCCCAATACACTCACCCAAATGTTACTGTCTCTGAAAGGATCGGCAGTCCCAAATCGGACATGCCGGATTCTAATTTCCCCCGACGTCGTCTGTTGAAAGAGAATCGGGGGCCTCCATACACATAAGACTGTCGGCCAAACATGTTGATATTGGCGGCCTTAGCCTAATGATTGTGGGGGTGGAGGGATTTAGTCTTCAAAATAGAATATACAATGCAATTAACAAGTTTGGCGTTGTAACCCAAGATGCTCGTAGTTCTATAAACCTAACACTAGATTAGACTCTCTGCATTGCATGTCCTGACATGTTTTCCTCTTCATCATCCCCTTCCAATTTTTGGGTTGCCGATGAGTCCTTTCCCACCCGCTGTCACTGCACATTAGGCTTTGGCACATTTTTATTTTTCATAGTGAGTCATTGCTCTGTTTCTCTAACAGTCAGTTTCCCCAGGTCTGCGCTGGCAGCTCTGGTCCCACGTCACTACATACTCTCAGCCTGTGTATAGGAACCTGTGTGTCACTGGGGCACATGCTAATGGTTAACACCTTGTGGAGCCCCCCAGCCAACACTGACCTTGCCACGGATAATATTCCACGTTGGAACTTTTTAGTATCAGTCTTAGGATGACGGCAAAATATCACCTCTTACTATCTCTTCATAAGACTGATTTTTGTCAAAATGTTGCCCTTACAAACTGGCATGAAAATAAATAATTTTATTTAATTTTAATTTAATTTTATTACTAATTTACATTCTAATATTTTTTTCGATTCTATTAAAAAATGCACTCATTAAATTGTTCTATTCGGACACCCCACAATTCATGGAACTTTAATTCCTTCTACTGTTTTGACTTTTAAAAAAAAAAACAAATATTGGGGAACACATTGGGATAAGGGTTAACGCATATATAGTCAGGCCCTTGAAGGCGGTGTTTACGACCATATCGGCAGGTTTGACCACTGGGACCCCCACCGGTCCTGGGACTGATTGTGGCACAAGCCCTAGTGTAGTGATGATGACTTTGTATATGGCTTATTACAGTTTCCTGGCAGAACTAGGCTACCGGAAGAGGCAATATATAGGCAAAAAAAACAGTGAATTGCGGACCCTTCCTTTTCAGGATCTTCAGGGGGATCAATCCATAGATAATATAGTCCTTTTTTCTCTATTTGCCCAATTGGTAGTAACTAAATAAAAGAAACGCCATCTGAAACAGGTGCCCTGCAATCATATGTGGGCACGCGTTCTGCAATTTTTGTAATTATTGGCTCATCCTGGAAAACCCAACAACTATATTTATCTTAATTCTGTGAAATGTATTGAGAGACCACATGGTTTCCATTCCAAAGCCTTGTCTATTTATGGCCACTTTTTTCCGCAGACGTGTATGTAAGGAAAGGGATCATTTCAGTTACCAAATTAGAATTAGTTGGCCAAAATTAATCAGGCCACATATTTTGCATGTCGGAACGTGGGTTTAAAAACAGCTGTTGCCCCAGGGACCAGATCTGTTTTGGGTACACAGACCAAATATATGTTCTGAAGGCTACAGAAAGGATGGTCAGCCTGCTCATTCCAACCGACCAAGCACGCTGGGGGTTATGGTTATACAGCTGGAGAACCACTAACCCTGTTTTTACAGTCCAAATATGCCTTTTAGTAAATTGTTTTGGGCCTAACGTATGTAATAGTTTGTCCCATCGATGCTGATCATTAAAGTGGAATATTGCTCTCAAATCTGATGAGCTAAGTGTTGGTAGACTATTTAAAGTGAATTTGACATCAGATTTTGGTCCCCCATCTGAAAGCATCATGATGTAGAAGCAGAGACCCTGATTCCAGCGATGTATCACTAGGCTCCAGATTTGATAAAATCACTTTTCTCTACTGCAGATCTACCAGTTCTTTGAATGCTGAGCTCTGTATGACCCCGCCCACACTACTGATTGGCAGCTTTCTGCACAGTGTACACAGAAAGCTGCCAATCAGTGGAGAGGGCGTGGTTGGACTACATGGTGGTAGGCCAAGTAGTCCTCTAGTAATATTCTCTTCCTGATAAAACTGTGATTGTACCCAAACCCAGCAAGCGGCCCAGTAAGGCTACTTTCACACTGGCGTTTTTTGCCAGACGTCGCAACGCATCATTTATGGCAAAAAACGCATCCTGCAAAGTTGTTTGCGATGCATTGCCACACGTCGCAACCGTCGTGCGACGGTTGCGCCGTGTTGTGGCGGACCGCCGGGAGCAAAAAACGTTAAATGTAACGTTTTTTGCTCCTGACGGACCGCTTTTTCCGACCACGCATGCGCGGCCGGAACTCCGCCCCCACCTCCCCACACCTCACAATGGCACAGCGGATGCGCCAGAGAAATGCATCCGCTGCACCCGTTGTGCAGTGCGTCAAACGCTAGCGTCGGAATCTCTGCCCGATGCATTGCGACGGGGAGATTCCGACGCTAGTGTGAAAGTAGCCTAAGTGACAACATCGCTGGAATCTGGGTTTTTCTCTCTACTCCAGATTCCTTTTTAGCCCATTACTTTCAGTGATTCTTAGAAACTATTCAACCAAGTTTTTTTTTTTTATATGACAAAACTGCATAATTTATGAAAACTGAAAACTAGAAGGAGATGCTCACAGAAATTGGTCTGGTTGTACATGGCTCTTATTTTTGTCAAAATTCTGAACATATGAAATTAAAATATATTGCCATGAAAAATGGGTAGGCTAAGAAATGAAGGAAACAAAATATTCCCCTTTTTAGAATGTGACCTTCCAAAGTAGGATGACCACTGTCATGTCTCGATAAATGCTTAGGCTGGTAATGTGCTCTGTCATATATTCATACCTTGTATTGTATTTCCTGCGCAGGTATGTGCCATCATCGGGGGAACATTCACTGTAGCCGGCATTCTGGATTCTTGTATTTTCACCGCATCTGAAGCCTGGAAGAAAATTCAACTGGGAAAAATGCATTAGAAACGGTTTACCATCTCCCACCACCAGCAAGGACACGTGGAAGGACTTTGAAGAGTATAAAGTCGTAAAGAAATTCCTATTTTGTAGTTTTAATTGAAGTAGAAGACTTGAACATTACTGGGTGCATACAGGGACAATTTAGAAAATTCGAGCAATACTCAAACATGACTCTTGGAGCCCCTTTACTTAAAAGGTACCTTGTGTCTACGGAGACTGCCATTTTGTGCACTGATCAAATGCTTTACTAGATACTGTAAGCGGTTGATCTATGAAATGGTTGCCACCCGTGGAAACAGCAGGCCGTTGACCCACATATCTTATACGTAGTGACACATTCCGGATTATATGGCGGTTCTCTTGTTATCTGGAACCTAAAGCACTTTATAGTAAGTCACAGTGCAGCGTGTTGTGTGCCAAGAAGCCAATCCTATGACCTCGCTAGGTAGATTTTCATCACATTTACTTTTATTCTGAGAGATTTTTTTTTCCCTTAATCCATTTTATATTTATTTACATGGTTATGGTAATGATGGACGACGTCTATCATTTGTGCTTACCATCTCTTCACCAGCCTTTACCATATCCTATCGACATTTGGATATCCCAACTCTCAACCGGCAGAACATGTTGGCGTAAGCAGAGGGTAGGTTCACACGGGAGTATGGGGTTACATCGGACAATTTTGTTTTCTCACTTGCCATTCGAGTGCAGTCCGTTTTATATATTGCAGCAATTCTTAGAAATCTACAAGCGTATACACAGTTTCCCATGTTAAGAAGTTGCAATGTTTCAGTAGAAATCAGATGTTATACGGTAGCTTTGTATGGAATACATTTTTGGACTATTTTTTTGCTAGCCCATAAATTTGAATGGGCGAGTCTCATCCAACGCGCAAAAAGAAACAAAAAAACAGTACATGCCATGACTTCTTATTTTTTTGAATTTTGAACTAGCCCAAATATGAAGGATTTTAACACGCCGGTCGTTTGTCCATTCCTGAGATGACTTGCTGTCCACAATGGCGGCAGCTTCTTTCTCTTTACTCATGAAACCAACCTGCCCCTCGAGTGGACATGTTTACGGGTAGCCCCAGAGCCACGCTGTCAGTTGGCGGGCTGCTCTCTTATCCAGGCTCCCCATAAACATGCCTACCTTGGCCTGTCCTAGTTCTATGGCCAGCTTTTAGGGGTTAACCAGCAAAGATATTCAGTAACTCCGGCTTCGTGTGTCCTGATGATGAGATTTCAAGATCAAGTATAGGAAAAAGGGACTTCTGCAATCCAGCACTTCTGTATTGTCTTGTTCCGTGATGCGTTTGTTCGTGTCCTGTCTTGTAGAGCCCACTGTTGGCTACTGTGTTATGCTTGATGAAATCTGTCCATCTTTGGGGTCTGCCCACCACTGGTTGTATCTGGATGCCTGGACTTCTAAGTGCAGTTTTTCTCTTTTGGCTCCCATAACGTCTAACTAGTAGATGTGAAGTTTAGAGGCAAAATGAATTACATTTTTTTTATGTTCTACATTTTGACCTATCGTCATTAATTGAAACCTATATCCCTAAGACTCTTTACTAAACTTTTGGCACGGCTTTGCGGTGGTATAACGCCATAGCTTCACGTAGATCATTCTATAATGAAAAAATGATCTGATTGGTTGCTATGGGAGTCATTGACCCTTTTATTATTTTTTTAATGCATGTATTTGGGACTAAAAATCATTTTGCAACTTGATTTTACCATTTTCTTTAGCTTTTACAAACACGTTGTTTCATTGCACATTAAACTTTGATAGAGTCTTTGGTCATAAATCAGCTCGGAAAAAATGGTGGAAAAAAATCTAGAAACCTTCCCACTGGACCATCAGAATAATCTCTCTAATGGCTTCTCGGTTATCCCATGTTGCAGCCAGTAATAGTACAATACGGAGGCTACAGAAGGCAAATGTTGCAACTTTTTTGAAGAAACCGAATTACAAAAATGATTTTGGCCAGAAATACATGTATTTAAGTAATGGAAAAAAAAAGTCTGGTGGTCAATGAACTCCTTTAGAGCAATTTTCATACATCAGGCTCAGTGCCTTCACATCAGCATTCATGGTGCGTTTATAGGTCTTGACATTTATGGACCAGGGCCATCCTCAATAAATACATCCGCGGATGAATTCCAGGCTTTCCATAGAAGGCATCTCAAGTACATCCTGTTGGAACAGATCTGCGGATTAGAGCAGGATCATTTTCATAGTAGCGGTATCCTATATTAGGGGCCAACTTCGTGCATGTCCGATGTTCTATGTATAGTCCAGCCTATCTGATTACATATCTAAAAGTGTCAGGCGACAACGGGGTTCATATTTACTAAACACCGCCATGCTGCGGCCATCTGCCAACAGCGCTGGATGACTGACCGGTGCACTAGAACGGACCCTGGTTTCTCATGTAACATTCCTGACAACCAAGAATAACTTTCTGAGAGCAAACATGTGCGAGTCTGTCATAGCCGCCAAGAAAAGTGCTGGACATAAACAGTGGCAAATGGTCCTAACCAGACGGTATGTCACAAGCCCATTGTACCCATAGGTCTGACTTCTTCTCCATCGTAAAAATGTATCCAAGAATATTTATCATCTATTGAATCAAGACAGCCTTGGTCTTCACTAATTAAAGAAATCTAAGGGATGACTACAAGATCAAAACTGTGCTGTGGTCACGCTCCATGGAAGATAGTGGGGGGGGGATTGACATTTTTAGGTGGAAGAATTACAAAAAAAGGTTTGGTTTTTTTTTACGTAATATTATGTGAGAGTTCTTGTATCTGTTCCAAGCAACAAATATGGTTTTCTAGAACCGTAATACAAATGATCTAACCTTAGGATTGTCCATCAGTATCAGATCTGTGAGGGTCCAGCTCTTGGCACCTCGCCTTGGGGTGGGGGGGTATGGTATATTTTGCAGAGGCGATGCCTGGTTTTTTACAGCTTACTTGCGCTCAGTACAACTTAAAGTGACTCCCACCATGGGATTGAAAGTGACTGTACATTTGTCATAGTTAGGCCTCCTACCTGGGACCCTGATGCTGCCTCTGCTCAGATCAAAGCTCCTTTCTGTCACCTTCCAAGATGGCTTCCCCTACCAGAGAAGACATGGTTTATACTTGCCCCCCATGCCACTGCGACGGCCATTTTGTAAGCAAGAGGAACGGAACACTGAGCTGAGGAGAGGAAATGGCGCATGGCGAACTGAGAACCCAAGGCAGGAAACTACAGATGAGAAATGTATAGTCACTTTTCAGTCCCAGAGTGGAGGGTTACTTTAAAGGAAAGCTGTCACCTGGTTTTTCTGCCTCATCTGAGAGAAGCATAATGTAGGAAGAGAGACCCCGATTCCAGCAAAGTGTCTCTGTTTACTGGGTACAGCAGTTGTGATACAATCCGAGTTCGTAGCATGTAGCGCAGCTCAGAAAGCTAAGCCCCCCCCTACAACAGGATGTCTTTGTACATTGTCTATTGATAGTGAGCTGCTTATCAGACGAGAGGGTGGAGTCGGACCAGGGAGGTAGTCAGGGCAATGATAATGTCCTAGTGATAAAGCCTTCATTGTAAGTATACTGCACACAGCTTCATAAGTGACACACTGCTGAATTCAGTGTTTATCCTCCACCTCATGCTGTCCTCAGATTACATAGTAAAACCTGCTGAGATTCCCTTTAATTGGGACCGAGCGGCAATTCCAGGCACAGCCACTACAAAACGTATGGTGTTGTGTCTAATATCGGAAGTGGGGATCAGACCCTATCTGCTAATGATATCTCAGTTTTCACATAGCACTATCAATTTGAAGAACAGATTTTCTTTAGACTTGTGCGAATAGATGCTGTTACATGTATTTTCTATTACACTACAACTGTGCAGGTGCCATAACATTGTTTGCTGCATTATATTGGTTGACATTAGTACGGTTCATAGGTTTCACCATTTCATAGATGGATACGAGTCTTCCACTGAATGAAACTTGACAGTGTGAATGGGAAGGAGATGGTGTTACCCGTTATGTTATTTGTACTGGCAAAGTTACTGATGGGTTTTTCTAGCTTACGGTAATTTGGGTGAGGTTCTCTGCTTTTCTAGGTACAATATGGGACTGCTTGGAGGGCTCAGTGTTATTGATGTACGCCGGGTATAAATGAAGGTCGTCGGAGCTTGTGTTCTCCATAAATGCTGTTGTTGTATTTATCTACCTCTTAGATGGTGAAATGTTAAATCTTTTCTTCTTATGTATTGCCTTCCAACCTACAGAGCTGTGTATTATCCAGTATAAGACATTAGGTTTGTGATTCCTGGCTTTTTTTTTCATATAGAAGCACTTCTGTAATTCCAGGTTACACCTCATTTCAGAGTAGCTAAACTTTCATTTTTATTTTCTTTATAATTTTGTCCAGCATGGGAAATTATGAAACCTTATTCATCATTTTATTAGGGAATTTATTCCTGGAAATAAAAAAAATTGCATGTTAGTGACTTCCAAACCATGAGTTTCCTATTTGCCTTCCTTCAGCTGCATTGATATCAGAATGTACTTGTTTGGAGTACAGATGATGGCAGTGATGGGGTCAGCTCCATGTGTCACTAATGGAGTACAGATGATGGCAGTGAAAGGGTCAGCTCCTGTGTCTCATTAATGGAGTACAGATGATGGCAGTGAAAGGGTCAGCTCCTGTGTCTCATTAATGGAGTACAGATGATGGCAGCGAAAGAGTCAGCTCCTGTGTCTCATTAATGGAGTACAGATGATGGCAGTGAAAGGGTCAGCTCCTGTGTCTCACTAATGGAGTACAGATGATGGCAGTGAAAGGGTCAGCTCCTGTGTCTCACTAATGGAGTACAGATGATGGCAGTGAAAGGGTCAGCTCCTGTGTCTCACTAATGGAGTACAGATGATGGCAGTGAAAGGGTCAGCTCCTGTGTCTCATTAATGGAGTACAGATGATGGCAGTGAAAGGGTCAGCTCCTGTGTCTCATTAATGGAGTACAGATGATGGCAGTGAAAGGGTCAGCTCCTGTGTCTCATTAATGGAGTACAGATGATGGCAGTGATGGGGTCAGCTCCTGTGTCTCATTAATGGAGTACAGATGATGGCAGTGAAAGGGTCAACTCCATGTGTCACTAATGGAGTACAGATGATGGCAGTGAAAGGGTCAGCTCCTGTGTCTCATTAATGGAGTACAGATGATGGCAGTGAAAGGGTCAGCTCCTGTGTCTCATTAATGGAGTACAGATGATGGCAGTGAAAGGGTCAGCTCCTGTGTCTCATTAATGGAGTACAGATGATGGCAGTGAAAGGGTCAGCTCCTGTGTCTCATTAATGGAGTACAGATGATGGCAGTGAAAGGGTCAGCTCCTGTGTCTCATTAATGGAGTACAGATGATGGCAGTGAAAGGGTCAGCTCCTGTGTCTCATTAATGGAGTACAGATGATGGCAGTGATGGGGTCAGCTCCTGTGTCTCATTAATGGAGTACAGATGATGGCAGTGAAAGGGTCAACTCCATGTGTCACTAATGGAGTACAGATGATGGCAGTGAAAGGGTCAGCTCCTGTGTCTCATTAATGGAGTACAGATGATGGCAGTGAAAGGGTCAGCTCCTGTGTCTCATTAATGGAGTACAGATGATGGCAGTGAAAGGGTCAGCTCCTGTGTCTCATTAATGGAGTACAGATGATGGCAGTGAAAGGGTCAGCTCCTGTGTCTCATTAATGGAGTACAGATGATGGCAGTGAAAGGGTCAGCTCCTGTGTCTCATTAATGGAGTACAGATGATGGCAGTGAAAGGGTCAGCTCCTGTGTCTCATTAATGGAGTACAGATGATGGCAGCGAAAGGGTCAGCTCCTGTGTCTCATTAATGGAGTACAGATGATGGCAGCGAAAGGGTCAGCTCCTGTGTCTCATTAATGGAGTACAGATGATGGCAGTGAAAGGGTCAGCTCCTGTGTCTCATTAATGGAGTACAGATGATGGCAGTGAAAGGGTCAGCTCCTGTGTCTCATTAATGGAGTACAGATGATGGCAGTGAAAGGGTCAGCTCCTGTGTCTCATTAATGGAGTACAGATGATGGCAGTGAAAGGGTCAGCTCCTGTGTCTCATTAATGGAGTACAGATGATGGCAGTGAAAGGGTCAGCTCCTGTGTCTCATTAATGGAGTACAGATGATGGCAGTGAAAGGGTCAGCTCCTGTGTCTCATTAATGGAGTACAGATGATGGCAGTGAAAGGGTCAGCTCCTGTGTATCATTAATGGAGTACAGATGATGGCAGTGAAAGGGTCAGCTCCTGTGTCTCACTAATGGAGTACAGATGATGGCAGTGAAAGGGTCAGCTCCTGTGTCTCACTAACACTGGGGATAAGCTGCTGCAGGAGATGGTTCTGATGAGCACAGCAGTCAGAGGAGGAGACGGGTGCTGACCCATCACTGCCATCATCTGTACTCCTAATGAGTACGTTCTGATATCCGTGAGGATGAAAGCAGGGACTTAGACAGGGGTCAAATCAGGGTCTGGAAGCCACCTTCGTGTAATTTTTATAATGAGGCTGAAGGAAAAAAAACACTAGTAAAGTGACAACATTTCTGAACTTTCCTTGCTGGACAAAATAATAAGAAAATGTAGTTACTCTTTTAAGGACCACTAAGACCATCGCATGTATGAACGGATGAAACCTCTTTAAATCATATAAACCTGATGTCATTTTACATCGTACTGTAAGGAGTAGATTTAATATACTGGAGATGAAGGTTCCAATTCATTATTGCATTTGTGGAGGGTTTTTTGTCTTTTTTTTTTTTTTTTTTTGTGATTTTAGCCCATTTTTGATTTGCGCTAAATGTTGTTTTTCATTTTGATCTATTTCTATTAGGGTGCTTTCACAAAGCACTTTGGCATCCGTTCGATGGTCCCGTTTGGGTTTACTTCCAAAGCCCCCGTAAAACAGGTTCATACATATGCGCCGGCAGGGCCATAGACTATAATGGTGCCAATAAAGTGAAAGTGCGCTTTGACGTGCTTCATTTTCGGGTGGGTACGTCTACTGGACACTCAGACACAGTCTACTACTTCGAACTGTCCTCCTTCAGTAAGCGTATACGCCCGAAAATAATGCACGGCAGAACGCACGTTCACTTTATTGGCACCATTATAGCCTATTGTGCCATCAATGCACGCGTCAAAATCCCGTTCTGCGGGCGTCCGGACGTACGCCCTGGCAGGATTAATGAAAGGGTGCAAAAACACAGCGGGAAGGAACCCTTGTCTCTTTTTGTTTTTTCGTTTTTTTCTGATGTTTGAGGCAGATTCATCACTTGCTACTTTTTAACATATTGCAAAATTTTGCTCCAAAGTGCTCCAGTCTATCCTTGGGGTGACTTTTTTTTTTTTTTTGCAAGCTAGAAATGTTTGCATAAATAGAGTTCAGTTCGACATTGTAATGGAACATGCAATGCTTTATTATAAAAAGGCACAAAAAAGCCTAACGGCTAAAATAACATTTTTTTTGTGCGAAAATCATGAAGCACATGCATGATTTGAACAATTTGTGGCAAAATATTTCAAAGAATACTTCAAGGTGAAAAAATAAGTCCCAAAACCCCCCCGCAAATGATGAATCTGACCATAAATCCTGACCATGCTCTATAAATGCAATTCCAGATTGGGGCCATGTTACACGACTAAGGGCTGCCGATTCCTATACAATATGGGTTCGCATTTACTTGCAGGACACCGTTTTTTTTGGTCTCTTTTGGAAGAATGTTACATTTTCCTTTTTTTTTTTTTTTTTTTTAATTGTTATTGTAAATGAAGGGAATGATGTAGAACGCTGTGGGAAGATAGTGGAACTTTGTGCAATTTGTTCTGAGTTTCTGTTTTTGTAAACCTTGAAATAAAAATAAAAAATATTTTAAACCATTCTTTTCTCCTCATTGAGCTATTTTATTTCAGTGGTATCATATGGTACTCCATCCGTCAGAATGCTCCAGCCCCAAAATGAGCATAGGAATGGGGTCATTTTCATTATTGCATTAGTCATAATAACCCCTCCTGAAAACATCTGTGCGTGGTTTACAGGTCAGGGTGAGATTGCAGCGAGACTGAGTCAGGCAATGTAGACAAATGCTATAACTGGGACATTGTGCACTAGAAGTTGGAGAATTGCAACCTACTTTATTGATTTTAATCACTGAAGTCATCATTTTAGGACAATGTGGTTGCCTCGCACCCCAGAATGTATTCCATAAGGGCCCACATACACGTAAACTAAAGTCAGCTGAACCTGCCAATATCGATAGTCTAGTATGTATGGGGGCCTCACGCATATGGCCAGGGTAATGGGCTTCTCTGGTCTTAAGCAACAAGTCTGCTGACACTGTATGACTGCAGACTGGTGAATCCTCACATTGCGCCCTAAGAAAATTTTCCGCAACGGGAGCGGGCAGTCATGTAACCGCAAATATGTGATTTCCACACTTCCAACTACCTTCCTACTAGACTGTATCTGGCCTTGGACGATGTTCATTCAGTTGTTTAATTTTATAGAAAAAAAAGCAGATCACAGACAAGGCACAAAACTAAAGTCATTTCAAATGGCAACCTTCTGGCTTTAAGAAACACTAAAATTAATCAAGAGCAAAAATGTGGTAGTCAGTAATGGTTACGTTTTTTTTTTTAACCAAGCATAGTGTAAACATTATGGAGTCACTGAATTATGAGGGAAAAAATTATGGAATCACCCTGTAAATTTTCATTCCCAAAACTAGGATCAAATCAGATCTGCTCATTAGTCTGCATCTAAAAAGGAGTGATCACACCTTGGAGAGCTGTTGCACCAAGTGGACTGACATGAATCATGGCTCCAACACGAGAGATGTCAATTGAAACAAAGGAGAGGATTATCAAACTCTTAAAAGAGGGTAAATCCTCACGCAACATTGCAAAAGATGTTGGTTGTCCTTTCAGCTGTGTCTAAAATCTGGACCAAATACAAACAACATGTGAAGGTTGTTAAAGGCAAACATACTGGTAGACAATGAAGACATCAAAGCATCAAGACCGGAAACTTAAAGCAATATGTCTCCAAAACAGGAAATGCATAACTAAACAAATGAGGAACGAATGGGTGGAAACTGGAGTCAACGTCTGTGACCGAACTGTAAGAAACCGCCTAAAGGAAATGGGATTTACATACAGAAAAGCTAAAGGAAAGCCATCATTAACATCTAAACAGAAAAAAAACAAGGTTACAATGGACTAAGGAGAAGCAATCGTGGACTGTGGATGACTGAATGAAAGTCATATTCAGTGATGAATCGTGAATCTGCATTGGGCAAGGTGATGATTCTGGAACTTTTGCTTGCTGCCTTTCCAATGAGATTTATAAAGATGACTGCCTGATGAGAGCATGCAAATTTTCACAGTCATTGATGATATGGGGCTGCATGTCAGGTAAAGGCACTGGGGAGATGGCTGTCATTACATCTTCAATAAATGCACAAGTTTATGTTGATATTTTGGACACTTTTCTTATCCCATCAATTGAAAGGATGTTTGGGGATGATGAAATCATTTTTCAAGATGATAATGCATCCTGCCATAGAGCAAAAACTGTGAAAACATCCCTTTTTCCCCTTGAAAAAAGACACATAAGGTCAATGTCATGGCCTGCAAGTAGCCCGGATCTCAATCCAATTGAAAATCTTTGGTGGAAGTTGAAGAAAATGGTCCATGACAAGGCTCCAACCTGCAAAGCTGATCTGGCAACAGCAATCAGAGAAAGTTAGATCCAGATTGATGAAGAGTACTGTTTGACACTCATTAAGTCCATGCCTCAGAGACGGCAAGCTGTTATAAAAGCCAGAGGTGGTGCAACAAAATACTAGTGATGTGTTGGAGTGGTTTTTTTTTGTTTCTTTGTTTTTTTTGGTTTTCACGATTCCATATTTTTTTCTCTCATAATTGAGTGATTCCATAATTTTTCCCCTATGCTTGGTTAAAAAAGTAACCATTACTGACTACCACATTTAGGCCATGTTCACACAGTGCGTTTTTTACCGCGGAACCGCGGCGGTTTTGCCGCTGCGGTTCCGCAGCTGTTTTCCATGCAGGGTACAGTACACTGTACCCTATGGAAAACAGGACACACTGTGCACATGGTCCGGAAATTGTAAAAAAAAAGACGCGCTGAATAGCTCCCGGAAAAAAGAAGGAGCATGTCAATTCTTTTTCCGGAGCCGCAGCGGTTCTGCACCCATAGACCTCCATTGTGAGGTCCAAACCGCAGTAAAACCCGCAGATCAAAAATATATCTGCGGGTTTTACTGCGGTTTGATGTGCAGAACCGCTGCAGCAGGAAGTGCGGGGAGCGGGCGGAAGTGCGTGGGCGGAGTGTGGCTGCCCCCCCCGTGTTCCGATCCCGCCCCCCCGTGCTCCGATGCCCCCCCCCCCAGTGCTCCGATGCCCCCCCCCAGTGCTCTGATGCCCCCCCCGTGCCCTAATCTCCCCCCCTTATACTCACCCGGCGTCCCGGTGTCCGTCCGGCCGTCTTCTCCCTGGGCGCCGCCATCTTGCAAAATGGCGGGCGCATGCGCAGTGCGCCCGCCGAATCTGCCGGCCGGCAGATTCGTTCCAAAGTGCATTTTGATCACTGAGATATAACCTATCTCAGTGATCAAAATAAAAAAATAGTAAATGACACCCCCCCCCCCTTTGTCACCCCCATAGGTAGGGACAATAAAAAAAATAAAGAATTTTTTTTTTTTTTTCACTAAGGTTAGAATAGGGGTAGGGTTAGGGGTAGGGTTAGGGTTAGGGGTAGGGTTAGGGGTAGGGTTAGGGTTAGGGGTAGGGTTAGGGGTAGGGGTAGGGTTAGGGTATTTTCAGCCATTTTAACCCTAAAAAAATTCCTAGAAAACACACAGACTCTGGCTAGAAAACTGCATCAAAAAAACGCATCAAAAAACGCATCAAAAACGGACCAAAAAAGGACCAAAAAAAGGACCTGCGTTTTCTGCCAAGAGCTGCAGTTTTTTAAAAAACAGTCAGGAAAAAAAAGGATGGAAATCCTGAACGTGTGAACATACCCTTATTGTTCTTGATTTCTTTGTGTTTCTTAAAGCCAGAAAGTTTCCATTTGAAATGACTTTGGTTTTGTGTTCTGTTTTTTTCCTACAAAATTAAACAACTAAATGAACATCCTCCAAGGCTGGTGATTCCATAACTTTTGCCAGGGTTGTATGCATATTGCATAGCTGTGGTCATGCACCTGCCACTCCCGGCACCGCAGACCTAGACCTTTAAGCCTCCACTTGTGTGATACAACCAATTCACTATTCTACCCATCAGTGCCTAGCCTACCATATATTATCAGAATATAATTGGGTTTGGGTAGTTATTAGTGAAAAAATAAGAATAAGCATTACTGACCCTTTTAAATCTTTTACTACTCTAGATATCCCCTATTTTGGCGCTTTTGTCAATCTGTGTTTACAGGACAATCCGCATTGATGTACAGTTTACAAGTACTTAAGAGCTGCAGCCAATCAATGGCCTCGGCGATCTCAAGCCTTCTGTCATCACTGCTGAGCCCAGTCATTAACTGTAAACCAAGGCCGTCGGGGAATAAAGTGGAGGTGGGGCTGGAGTGGCGGGGATTCAGCTAGTAAGTAATGCTTATTTTGTGAATTTTAAAGCATTACCAGCCTGTGGCCCATTCTTTATGAAAACTGACAGTCTTTAAGATGGTTTGCTCTCCTAATGGCTTATGCTAGTGGGCACAACTTCCAGTTTTGGTTTTGATAATTATGAATTGTAAAGTGCTGTGGAATATGTTGGTGCAATATAAATATATTATCCTGCTGCCATGCTCATGTTAGAGATACCACTAGAAACCCCATATATCTGTCTGTAGGATTCAGTAGGGGTCATCTACCAATATGAGAAAACAATCATGCATAGAGCAACTTTCTTTAGAGCAGTACAAGTGTCTTATATAGGTACTACACCACGCTTGGCTGCTTCTGCTGGTGCATGTTTATAGGCATCAGCATTGACCTAACATTTACAAAATGAGACCTCTGCAGCCAATCAATGGTCTCAAGGTCTCAAGCTTCCTACCTTGGCATCTCTGCTGAGCCCAGTGAAGGCTACAACAAGATGACAGTGGTACAGCCCTGTAAACAAAGGCCATCGGGGAGCAAAGTGAAGGTGGTGCTGGGGTGAACCACAGAAAACTGGTGCAGTACCAGACAAAAACTGTTAAATATTAATGGTTCTTAAGAAGGAAGACCACCCTCTCTAGTGTCACCGATCAGTGATTATCCCTCATTTTTTTTAGATAATTTTGCTCTTAAGACTCCCTATCATTTGGGTCTTCGCAAAGGAAATTCATATTTTTCAAGAGGCAAATTGGCATTAATATGATGCAGCAATCCCTGTAAATTGGGACTTTATGCTGGATGTAGGTGCTCCATATCTAATGTGTGGTGTGATATCTAACATGGTAAAATGTGTAATGTTTCAGCACATGCTGTCATCTTTACTTTACCTTTGGCATTTCCCCAGGGCTGGTGTTGGGGCCATGACCCTCAATTCCTTGGAGCCCCCAGTGTTCACAGCAGGAGCTTCACTGATGATGGCATTATCAGTGAAGCTTCCGATGTGGAGACGGCTTCAGGACCGTTGGTGACTCCACAATCAGTTACTGGTCATGTGACCATGATGATACCACAGGTTTTGTACACGGCATGACTTCAAGACCTTTGATGACATCTTGATCATGTGACCGTAATGTCGCCACATGCTCTATACTCTGCTCGAGTCCGAAGGATTGAAGAGAAGATAGACAAGTGGTAAGTGTGTGTTGTGTCTGTATGTATCTCTCTGTGTGGTTGAACCCAAAATGTATGGGTTCCTCTCTGCAGCCCATACAGATGGATACCTGTGGATGATGTTCTTCAATTAGTAAACTTAATCCCTTCATGACCTTTGACGTACATTTATGTCATATGTTGTGTTTACTGAACATACATTGCAGTCGCCCAACATTTCAGATATTAAAATCATTTTTCAAGCTGGTGTTAAAAAGTATTCTAATTTACTGAGATAATGACTTTTGGGTTTTCATTGGAGTTAAGCCATAATCATCAACATTAACAGAAATAAACACTTGAAATAGATCACTCTGTTTGTAATGACTATAATATGAGTTTCCCTTTTTGTATTGAAGAACTGAAATTGACTTTTTGATGATAATATAATTTTGTGAGAAGCACTTGTATGTGAAGACATGTGTATGTACAGTAAAGTGCATATATATTTGAACAGAGAACATTTTTCTAATTTTGGTTATAGACATTACCACAATGAATTTTAAACAAAACAATTCAGATGCAGTTGAAGTTCAGACTTTCAGCTTTCATTTGAGGGTATCCACATTTAAATTGGATGAAGGGTTTAGGAGTTTCAGCTCCTTAACCCCTTCCCGACCCATGACGCCACGTAGGCGTCATGAAAGTCGGTGCCAATCCGACCCATGATGCCTATGTGGCGTCATGGAAAGATCGCGTCCCTGCAGATCGGGTGAAAGGGTTAACTCCCATTTCACCCGATCTGCAGGGACAGTGGGAGTGGTAGTTTAGCCCAGGGGGGGTGGCTTCACCTCCCCCCCGTGGCTACGATCGCTCTGATTGGCTGTTGAAAGTGAAACTGCCAATCAGAGCGATTTGTAATATTTCACCTATTATAACTGGTGAAATATTACAATCCAGCCATGGATAGAACCTGAAGACTCATCTCTTCCGACAAGCCTACAGCCTGCAGTGATCCTCAACCTACTGAACAGCCGTACAGCCAGCTCTTCCCTCTCCTAGTGTATCCTCACCCACCCCCTGCAGACTGTGAGCCCTCGCGGGCAGGGTCCTCCCTCCTTATGTACTCGTGTGCCTTGTTATCTGCTCATGTTTAATGTATTTGTCTATATTTGCCCCGTATTCACATGTAAAGCGCCATGGAATAAATGGCGCTATAAAAATGTATAATAATAATAATAATAAATGGCCGATGCTGCAATATCATCGGCCATGGCTGGAAACACTAATGTGCCCCCACCCCACCGATCACCCCCCCCAAGCCACCGGTCTGTCCGGTACACTGCTCCGGCTCCCCTCCGTCCTGTGCTCCGCTCCCCCCGTGCTCTTGTCCGCTCCCCCCATGCTCCAATCACCCTCCCCGTGCTCCAATCACCCCCCCTGCACTCCGATCCACCCCCCCGTGCTCCGTTCCACCCCCCCGTGCTCCGTTCCACCCCTCCCGCGCTCTGATCCCTCCCCCATGCTCCTATCCCTCCCCCCATGCTCCGATTTCCCCCCCCCCCCCCCCCGTGCTCCCACCCGTCCCATCATACTTACCAATCCTGCCGGGGTCCGTCCGTCTTCTCCCTGGGCGCCGCCATCTTCCAAAATGGCGGGCGCATGCGCAGTGCGCCCGCCGAATCTGCCGGCCGGCAGATTCGTTCCAAAGTGCATTTTGATCACTGAGATAGATTATATCTCAGTGATCAAAATAAAAAAATAATAAATGACCCCCCACCTTTGTCACCCCCATAGGTAGGGACAATAAGAAAATAAAGAATTTTTTTTTCCACTAATGTTAGAATAGGGGTAGGGTTAGGGGTAGGGTTAGGGTTTCGGTATGTGCACACATATTCTGGTCCTCTGCGGATTTTTCCACTGCGGATTTGATAAATCCGCAGTGCTAAACCGCTGCGGATTTACCGCGTTTTTTCTGCGCATTTCACTGCGGTTTTACAACTGCGATTTTCTATTGGAGCAGTTGTAAAACCGCTGCGGAATCCGCACAAAGAAGTGACATGCTGCGGAATGTAAACCGCTGCGTTTCCGTGCAGTTTTTCCCATAGGTTTATATTGAACTGTAAACTCATGGGAAACTGCTGCGGATCCGCAGCGTTTTCCGCAGCGTGTGCACATACCTTTAGAATTAGGCTATGAGCACACATTCGCTGCAGTGTTCCACCAGGATTACAGTACCATGTAAACATATGGAAAACCAAATCCGCTGTGCCCATGGTGCGGAAAATACCGCGCGGAAACGTTGCGTTGTATTTTCCGCAGCATGTCAATTATTTGTGCAGATTCCGCAGCGTTTTACACCTGTTTCTCAATAGGAATCCGCAGGTGAAATCCGCACAAAAAACACTGGAAATCCGCGGAAAATCCGCAGGTAAAACGCAGTGCCTTTTACCCGCGGATTTTTCAAAAATGATGCTGAAAAATCTCACACGAATCCGCAACGTGGGCACATAGCCTTAGGGTTAGGGTTGGAATTAGGGTTAGGGGTGTGTTGGGGTTAGGGTTGTGGTTAGGGGTGTGTTGCGGTTAGGGGTGTGATTAGGGTTATGGCTACAGTTGGGATTAGAGTTAGGGGTGTGTTGGGGTTAGTGTTGGAGGTAGAATTGAGGGGTTACCACTGTTTAGGCACATCAGGGGTCTCCAAACGCAACATGGCGCCACCATTGATTCCAGCCAATCTCGTATTCAAAAAGTCAAATGGTGCTCCCTCAATTCCGAGCCCCGACGTGTGCCCAAACAGTGGTTTACCCCCACATATGGGGTACCAGCATACTCAGGATAAACTGCGCAACAATTACTGGGGTCCAATTTCTCCTGTTACCCGTGTGAAAATAAAAAAATGCTTTTTTGAGGAAAGAAAAATGATTTTTTATTTTCACGGCTCTGCGTTGTAAACGTCTGTGAAGCACTTGGGGGTTCAAAGTGCTCACCACATATCTAGATAAGTTCCTTGGGGGGTCTAGTTTCTAAAATGGGGTCACTTGTGGGGGGTTTCTACTGTTTAGGCACACCAGGGGCTCTGCAAACGCAACGTGACGCCCGCAGACCATTCCATCAAAGTCTGCATTTCAAAAGTCACTACTTCCCTTCTGAGCTCCGACGTGTGCCCAAACAGTGGTTTACCTCCACACATGGGGTATCAGCGTACTCAGGAGAAACTGGACAACAACTTTTGGGGTCCAATTTCTCCTGTAACCCTTGGGAAAATTAAAAAATTCTGGGCTAAATAATTATTTTTTGAGGAAAGAAAACGTATTTATTATTTTCACGGCTCTGCATTATAATTTTCTGTGAAGCACTTAGGGGTTCAAAGTGCTCACCACACATCTAGATAAGTTCCTTTCGGGGTCTAGTTTCCAAAATGGGGTCACTTGTGGGGGGTTTCTACTGTTAAGCCACATCAGGGGCTCTGCAAACGCAACGTGACGCCCACAGAGCATTCCATCAAAGTCTGCATTTCAAAACGTCACTACTTCACTTCCGAGCCCCGGCATGTGGTTTACCCCCACATATGGGGTATCAGCGTACTCAGGAGAAACTGTACGACAACTTTTGGGGTCAAATTTCTCCTGTTACCCTTGGGAAAATAAAAAATTGCAGGCTAAAAGATCATTTTTGAGAAAATAATTTTTTTTTAAAATTTTCATGGCTCTGCGTTATAAACTTCTGTGAAGCACTTGGGGGTTCAAAGTCCTCACCACACATCTAGATTAGTTCCTTTGGGGGTCTAGTTTCCAAAATGTGGTCATTTCTGGGGGATCTCCAATGTTTAGGCACACAGGGGCTCTCCAAACGTGACATGGTGTCCGCTAATGATTGGAGCTAATTTTCCACTTAAAAAGCCAAATGGCGTGCCTTCCCTTCCGAGCCCTGCCGTGCGCCCAAACAGTGGTTTACCCCCACATATGGGGTATCAGCGTACTCAGGACAAACTGGACAACAACATTTGGGGTCCAATTTCTCCTATTACCCTTGGCAAAATAGGAAATTCCTGGCTAAAAAATCATTTTTGAGGAAAGAAAAATTATTTTTTATTTTCATGGCTCTGCGTTATAAACTTCTGTGAAGCACCTGGGGGTTTAAAGTGCTCAATATGCATCTAGATAAGTTCCTTGGGGGGTCTAGTTTCCAAAATGGGGTCACTTGTGGGGGAGCTCCAATGTTTAGGCACACATGGGCTCTCCAAACGCGAAATGGTGTCCGCTAACAATTGGAGCTAATTTTCCATTCAAAAAGTCAAATGGCGCGCCTTCCCTTCCGAGCCCTGCCGTGTGCCCAAACAGTGGTTTACCCCCACATGTGAGGTATCGGCGTACTCGGGAGAAATTGCCCAACAAATTTTATGATCCATTTTATCCTATTGCCCATGTGAAAATGAAAAAATTGAGGCGAAAATTTTTTTTTTGTGAAAAATAAGTACTTTTTCATTTTTACAAATCAATTTGTGAAGCACCTGAGGGTTTAAAGTGCTCACTAGGCATCTAGATAAGTTCCTTGGGGGGTCTAGTTTCCAAAATGGGGTCACTTGTGGGGGAGCGCCAATGTTTAGGCACACAGGGTCTCTCCAAACGCGACATGGTGTCCGCTAACGATGGAGATAATTTTTTATTCAAAAAGTCAAATGGCGCTCCTTCCCTTCCGAGCCTTACCATGTGCCCAAACAGTGGTTTACCCCCACATGTGAGGTATTGGTGTACTCAGGAGAAATTGCCCAACAAATTTTAGGATCCATTTTATCCTGTTGCCCATGTGAAAATGAAAAAATGGAGGCCAAAAGAATTTTTTTGTGAAAAAAAAGTACTTTTTAATTTTTACGGATCAATTTGTGAAGCACCTGGGGGTTCAAAGTGCTCACTATGCATCTAGATAAGTTCCTTGGGGCGTCTAGTTTCCAAAATGGGGTCACTTGTGGGGGAGCTCCAATTTTTAGGCACACGGGGGCTCTCCAAACGTGACATGGTGTCCGCTAAAGAGTGGAGCCAATTTTTCATTCAAAAAGTCAAATGGCGCTCCTTCCCTTCCAAGCCCTGCCGTGCGCCCAAACAGTGGTTTACCCCCACATATGAGGTATCAGCGTACTCAGGACAAATTGGACAACAACTTTCGTGGTTCAGTTTCTCCTTTTACCATTGGGAAAATAAAAAAATTGTTGCTAAAAGATAATTTTTGTGACTAAAAAGTTAAATGTTCATTTTTTCCTTCCATTTTGCTTCTGCTGCTGTGAAGCACCTGAAGGGTTAATAAACTTCTTGAATGTGGTTTTGAGTACCTTGAGGGGTGTAGCTTTTAGAATGGTGTCACTTTTGGGTATTTTCAGCCATATAGACCCCTCAAACTGACTTCAAATGTGAGGTGGTCCCAAAAAAAATTGGTTTTGTAAATTTCGTTGTAAAAATGAGAAATCGCTGGTCAAATTTAACCCTTATAACTTCCTAGCAAAAAAAAATTTTGTTTCCAAAATTGTGCTGATGTAAAGTATACATGTGGGAAATGTTATTTATTAACTATTTTGTGTCACATAATTCTCTGGTTTAACAGAATAAAAATTCAAAATGTGAAAATTGCGAAATTTTCAAAATTTTCGCCAAATTTCCGTTTTTATCACAAATAAACGCAGAATTTATTGACCTAAATTTACCACAAACATGAAGCCCAATATGTCACGAAAAAACAACCTCAGAACCGCTAGGATCCGTTGAAGCGTTCCTGAGTTATTACCTCATAAAGGGACACTGGTCAGAATTGCAAAAAACGGCAAGGTCTTTAAGGTCAAAATAGGCTGCGTCATGAAGGGGTTAACATGTGCCACCCTGTTTTTAAAGGGACCAAAAGTAATTGGACAATTGACTCCAAGGCTATTTCATGGACAGGTGTGGGCAATCCCTTCGCTATGTCATTCTCAGTTAAGCAGATAAAAGGCCTGGAGTTGATTTGAGGTGTGGTGCTTGCATTTGGAAGGTTTTGCTGTGAAGTAAACATGCGGTCAAAAGAGCTCTCCATGCAGGTAAAACAAGCCATCCTTAAGCTGCAAAAACAGAAAAAACCCATCCGAGAAATTGCTACAATATTAGGAGTGGCAAAATCTACAGTTTGGTACATCCTGAGAAAGAAAGCAAGCACTGGTGAACTCATCAATGCAAAAAGACCTGGGCACCCACGGAAGACAACAGTGGTGGATGATCGCAGAATAATCTCCATGGTGAAGAGAAACCCCTATACAACAGCCAACCAAGTGAACAACACTCTCCAGGAGGTCGGCGTATCAATATCCAAATCTACCATAAAGAGAAGACTGCATGAAAGTAAATACAGAGGGTTCACTGCACGATGCAAGCCACTCATAAGCATCAAGAATAAAAAGGCTAGACTGGACTTTGCTAAAAAAAATTTTTTTAAAAAGCCAGCACAGTTCTGGAAGCTTCCGGTCCCAGGGTTGGTATGAGCGCAGGACCTGTGATGACGTCGCGGTCACATGACCGTGACGTCATGGAAGGTCCTTCTCTCATACGCAGCATCAATAATAAAAAGTTGGTCACACAGGGTTAATAGCTGCATTAATGGAGTGCGTTACACCGCGGTATAACGTGGTCCATTAACGCTGCTATTAACCCTGTGTGAGGGCTGACGGGAGGGGAGTATGGTGACTGTGGGGAGGAAGGAGCGGCCATTTTGCCGCCGGACTGTGCCCGTCGCTGATTGGTCGTGGCAATGGTCGTGGGTGTTTTGCCACAACCAATCAGCAACTTGGAATTCCATGACAGATAGAGGCCGCGACCAATGAATATCCGTGACAGACAGATGGAAGTGACCCTTAGACAATTATATAGTAGATGTGACACAGGACAGAAGCAGCCGAATGAATTCTGAGGTCTTCAGAGACATACTGTGTGCTCAGATCCAGCCAAATGCAGCCAAACTGATTGGTCGGCGTTTCATTATACAGATGGACAATGACCCAAAACATAAAGCCAAAGCAACCCAGGAGTTTATTAAAGCAAAGAAGTGGAATATTCTTGAATGGCCAAGTCAGTCACCTGATCTCAACCCAATTGAGCACGCATTTCACTTGTTAAAGACTAAACTTCAGACAGAAAGGCCCAAAAACAAACACCAACTGAAAACTACCGCAGTGAAGTCCTGGCAGAGCATCAAAAAGGAGGAAACACAGCGTCTGGTGATGTCCATGAGTTCAAGACTTCAGGCAGTCATTGCCAACAAAGGGTTTTCAACCAAGTACTAGAAATTAAAATTTTATTTAACCCCTTAAGCCCTGAGGGTGGTTTGCACGTTAATGACCAGGCCAATTTTTACATTTCTGACCGCTGTCCCTTTATGAGGTTATAACTCTGGAACGCTTCTACGGATCCCGGTGATTCTGACATTGTTTCCTCATGACATATTGTACTTCATGATAGCGGTAATACTTATTTGATATTACCTGCGTTTTTGTGAAAAAAAACGGAAATTTGGTGAAAACTTTGCAAATTTCCAACTTTTAATTTTTATGCACTTAAATCACAGAGATATGTCACACAAAATAATTAATAAGTAACATTTCCCACATGTCTGCTTTACATCAGCACAATTTTGGAAACAAAATTTTTTTTTGTTAGGGAGTTATAAGGGTTAAAAGTTGACCAGCAATTTCTCATTTTTACAACACCATTTGTATTTAGGGACCACATCACATTTTAAGTCATTTTGAGGGGTCTATATGATAGAAAATAACCAAGTATGACACCATTCTAAAAGCTGCACCCCTCAAGGTGCTCAAAGCCACATTCAAGAAGTTTATTAACCCTTCTGGTGCTTCACAGGAATTTTTGGAATGTTTAAAAAAAAGAACATTTAATCTTTTTTTACAAAAAATTTACTTCAGCTCCAATTTGTTTTATTTTACAAAGGATAACAAGAGAAAATGGACCTCAAAAGTTGTTGTACAATTTGTCCTGAGTACGCTGATACCCCATATGTGGGGGTAAACCACTGTTTGGGCGCATGGGAGAGCTTGGAAGGGAAGGAGCGCCATTTGACTTTTCAATGCAAAATTGTCTGGAATTGAGATGGGACGCCATGTTGCTTTTGGAGAGCCACTAATGTGCCTAAACATTGAAACCCCCCACAAGTGATACCATTTTGGAAAGTAGACCCCCTAAGGATCTTATCTAGATGTGTTTTGAGAGCTTTGAACCCCCAAGTGTTTCACTACAGTTTATGACGCAGAGTAGTGAAAATAAAAAAAAAAATTTCCACAAAAATTGTTTTTAGCCCCCAGTTTTGTATTTTCCCAAGGGTAACAGGAGAAATTGGACCCCAAACGTTGTTGTCCAATTTGTCCTGAGTACGCTGATACCCTATATTTGGGCGCATGGCAGAGCTCGGAAGAGAAGGAGCGTCATTTGGAATGCAGACTTAGATGGATTGGTCTGCAGGCGTCACGTTGCATTTGCAGAGCCCCTGATGTACCTAAACAGTAGAAACCCCCCACAAGTGACCCCCATATTGGAACCTATACCCTCCAAGGAACTTATCTAGATGTGTTGTGAGAACTTTGAACCCCCAAGTATTTCACTACAGTTTATAACGCAGAGCCGTGAAAATAAAAAATCATTTTTTCCTACAAAAATGTTTTTTAGCCCCCCAAATTTTTATTTTCCCATGGGTAACAAGAGAAATTGGACCCCAAAAGGTGTTGTCCAATGTGTCCAGAGTACGCTGATACCCCATATGTTGGGGTAAACCCCTCTTTGGGAGCACGGAAGAGCTCGGAAGGGAAGGAGCACTGTTTTTCTTTTTCAACGCAGAATTGGCTGGAATTGAGATCGGACGCCATGTCGCGTTTGGAGAGCCCCTGATGTGCCTAAACAGTGGAAACCCCCAATTATAACTGAAACCCTAATCCAAACACACCCCTAACCCTAATCCCAACCACACCCCTAACCCCAACTCCAACACACCCCTAACCCTAATCCCAACCATAACCCTAACCACACCCCTAACCCGGACATACCCCTAACCCTAATCCCAACTGTAAATGTAATCCAAACCGTAGCCCTAACCCTAATGGGAAAATGGAAATAAATACATTTTTTTAATTTTTTTATTTTTCCCTAACTAAGGGGGTGATGAAGGGGGGTTTGATTTACTTTTATAGCGGGTTTTTTAGCGGATTTTTATGATTGGCAGCCGTCACACACTAAAAGACGCTTTTTATTGCAAAAAATATTTTTTGGCGTTACCACATTTTGAGAGCTATAATTTTTCCATATTTTGATCCACATTCATGTGAGGTCTTGTTTTTTGCAGGACGAGTTGACGTTTTTGTTGGTAACATTTTCGGACATGTGACATTTTTTGATTGCTTTTTATTCCTATTTTTGTGGGGCAGAATGACCAAAAAACAGCTATTCATGAATTTCTTTTGGGGGAGGCGTTTATACCGTTCCGCGTTTGGTAAAATGGATAAAGCAGTTTTATTGTTCGGGTCAGTATGATTACGGCGATACCTCATTTATATCATTTTTTATGTTTTGGCGCTTTTATACGATAAAAACTTTTATAGAAAAAATAATTATTTTTGCATCACTTTATTCTGAGGACTATAACTTTTTTATTTTTCTGCTGATGATGCTGTATCGCGGCTCGTTTTTGCGGGACAAGATGACTTTTTCAGCGGTACCATGTTTATATCCGTCTTTTTGATCGCGTGCTATTCCACTTTTTGTTCAGCGGTATGATAATAAAGCGTTGCTTTTTTTTTACGGTGTTCACTGAACTAGTGGGACAGTTTTATAGGTTGTGTCGTTACGGACGCGGCGATACTAAATGTGCGTACTTTTATTGTTTTTTTTTTTTTATTTAGATAAATTATTATTATTTATTTAGGAATTTATTTATTTTTTACATATGTAAATTTTTTTTTTTTTACTTTGCCCCGGGGGGGGGGGGACAGATCGCTGATCTGACACTTTGCTGTGCACTGTGTCAGATCAGCTATCTGACATGCACAGCAGGGAGGCTTCCTGGCGCCTGCAGGAACCGGATGCAGCCCCGTGGCCATTTTGGATCTGGGGCCTGCAGGGAGAAGAAGGTAGGAGACCCTCGGAGCAACGCGATCACATTGCGTTGCTCCGAGGGTCTCGAGGAAGCCCGCAGGGAGCCCCCTCCCTGCGCGATGCTTCCCTATACCGCCGGAACACTGCGATCATGTTTTTGGGGATAAAATGTTTGCTTCATAATTTAGATCATAATGGTTCCTACCGCACTGCAACCTTAACAAATTCTTAACTTTCACAAAGCGTCTCAATTGTAATGTTTGTAATTGTAATGTTTGATCGCAGTGTGCCGGGGGTTAGTGTGCCGGGGGGCGGTCCGTGACCGCTCCTGGCACACAGTGCCGGATGTCAGCTGACACCCGGCCGCAATCGGCCGCCCTCCCCCCGTGAGCGCAGCTGATCGCGCTGGATGTACTATCCCGTTACTGGGAATTAAGTCCCAGGTCACCTTGACGGGATGGTACATCCAATGGGATTAAGGGGTTAAAATTATTTAATCTGTCCAATAACTTTTGGTCCCTTTAAAAACAGGGTGGCATAAGTTAAGGAGCTGAAACTCCTAAACCCTTCATCCAATTTTAATGTGGATACCCTCAAATGAAAGCTGAAAGTCTGAACTTCAACTGCATCTGAATTGTTTTGTTTAAAATTCATTGTGGCAATGTCTATAACCAACATTAGAAAAATGTTGTCTCTGTCCAAATATATATGGACTTAACCGTAGGTGCTCTGTATACATGTGTGTATGTGCTTCGTATATACATGTGTGTATACATAAGAGTGTGTAGCATAGAATGTGTGACACATAGTGTGTGTGTGTGTGTAGCATCCACATGTATATATCCAGACAGTGCAATTGAGAGTTAATAGGAGTAAACATGTTGGTAAATCACCCAACAAAAGAGCAAAATTTTGCTCATTCATTGAGTGATTGGATTGGCTATGCTGGAACAAAAATCATTGCTCTCGGCAGCATATCGCCGATGTAACCTGCAGATGTGCTGCTGATAGCATGATACTGTATGGGGACAGATTGATCTACTAGTGATCGTTCTGTAACCACCATTCTTCCTCAGCTGGTGTAAAGAGGCCGGGAAACAAGTGTAGAACGAGTTCAATGTTGTCGATCACGCTAATATAGCGGCAAGAACTCAGCGCATGTAAATACAACGTAAATGTTTCTGTGTGTTGTGCAATATGTGAACATTTACGGTCCCACTTTTGCCCAGGGCCCCACTTTGTCTAAGATCAGCCCTGCACTTCCCCAGTGTACCGGGATGATATTTCTGGCAAGTTCTTCACCCGTCTAAGGAAGAGTGAGTAAATATAATGATGCAATCTAATCCCGGAGTGTCAGCCTTACTTTTTGTGCTGCCTAACTACTGTATTACACATCTGATCTATGTGCAAACGGCTGTCAGATCCATCCCCCTCACTCTGGGATCAGCAAGAAAAAATGTGCAAGACTAAACAATATGGATTCTTTTGTCACTCTTTGTCATGGCATGTGAAATAACACAGCTGGAGGGGCTACAGCAGTATGTGTGATACATTTCTATCAGCAGTGAGCTCGGTACCTTCTGACTTGACAGCATCGCACACACAGAGGAGTGACGTCTGTATCATTAGATCTACAGCTCCACATTAATATCCCATGGCGTCGGAGAAAGATGTTCTAAGCGTGCAATCATTTATTTCCGCTAGGCCTTTGTGCATAATGGACGACCCGGTACTATACACTTTTGCAGATGTTGGTGACCCTGCTTCTGTTGTGTTCAATTCTATCAGTATCCTCTTTGCCCTTTTTTGATGACAGACTCAATGTAATCCCAATGTAATTCACCTATCACCTACTTGGTGCCCATATATACATATATATGGGTGAATATATATATATATATATATACAGTGGGGCAAAAAAGTATTTAGTCAGTCAGCAATAGTGCAAGTTCCACCACTTAAAAAGATGAGAGGCGTCTGTAATTTACATCATAGGTAGACCTCAACTATGGGAGACAAACTGAGAAAAAAAAATCCAGAAAATCACATTGTCTGTTTTTTTAACATTTTATTTGCATATTATGGTGGAAAATAAGTATTTGGTCAGAAACAAAATTTCATCTCAATACTTTGTAATATATCCTTTGTTGGCAATGACAGAGGTCAAACGTTTTCTGTAAGTCTTCACAAGGTTGCCACACACTGTTGTTGGTATGTTGGCCCATTCCTCCATGCAGATCTCCTCTAGAGCAGTGATGTTTTTGGCTTTTCGCTTGGCAACACGGACTTTCAACTCCCTCCAAAGGTTTTCTATAGGGTTGAGATCTGGAGACTGGCTAGGCCACTCCAGGACCTTGAAATGCTTCTTACGAAGCCACTCCTTCGTTGCCCTGGTGGTGTGCTTTGGATCATTGTCATGTTGAAAGACCCAGCCACGTTTCATCTTCAATGCCCTTGCTGATGGAAGGAGGTTTGCACTCAAAATCTCATGATACATGGCCCCATTCATTCTTTCATGTACCCGGATCAGTCGTCCTGGCCCCTTTGCAGAGAAACAGCCCCAAAGCATGATGTTTCCACCACCATGCTTTACAGTAGGTATGGTGTTTGATGGATGCAACTCAGTATTCTTTTTCCTCCAAACACGACAAGTTGTGTTTCTACCAAACAGTTCCAGTTTGGTTTCATCAGACCATAGGACATTCTCCCAAAACTCCTCTGGATCATCCAAATGCTCTCTAGCAAACTTCAGACGGGCCCGGACATGTACTGGCTTAAGCAGTGGGACACGTCTGGCACTGCAGGATCTGGGTCCATGGTGGAGTAGTGTGTTACTTATGGTAGGCCTTGTTACATTGGTCCCAGCTCTCTGCAGTTCATTCACTAGGTCCCCCCGCGTGGTTCTGGGATTTTTGCTCACCGTTCTTGTGATCATTCTGACCCCACGGGGTGGGATTTTGCGTGGAGCCCCAGATCGAGGGAGATTATCAGTGGTCTTGTATGTCTTCCATTTTCTAATTATTGCTCCCACTGTTGATTTCTTCACTCCAAGCTGGTTGGCTATTGCAGATTCAGTCTTCCCAGGCTGGTGCAGGGCTACAATTTTGTTTCTGGTGTCCTTTGACAGCTCTTTGGTCTTCACCATAGTGGAGTTTGGAGTCAGACTGTTTGAGGGTGTGCACAGGTGTCTTTTTATACTGATAACAAGTTTAAACAGGTGCCATTACTACAGGTAATGAGTGGAGGAAAGAGGAGACTCTTAAAGAAGAAGTTACAGGTCTGTGAGAGCCAGAAATCTTGATTGTTTGTTTCTGACCAAATACTTATTTTCCACCATAATATGCAAATAAAATGTTAAAAAAACAGACAATGTGATTTTCTGGATTTTTTTTTCTCAGTTTGTCTCCCATAGTTGAGGTCTACCTATGATGTAAATTACAGACGCCTCTCATCTTTTTAAGTGGTGGAACTTGCACTATTGCTGACTGACTAAATACTTTTTTGCCCCACTGTATATATATATATATATATATATATATATATATATATATATATATATATATATAATCAAATTCTTCTATACTTAAAGGAAATACTAAGCGAATTTTGATGGGATGCTACAGATTACCTCTGTATTATGTGCACACTGCTGAGAACTGCAGGTCAGCGCGATAAAGTTGCGACTATACAGCACGTGATGCCAAAATGCGCAAGTATCGAGAGTAGGCAGACCAATTATTGCAAGTGACGTACAAGATAACCTGAGCTTTACTTACCCTCCCCGGTCCAGCACTAGCTCTGCCTTACTGTTTCAGCTCTTGTTGATTGAGCTCATTGATCAGCTACAGTGCTGTCAACATGACATTACTGTTGCAGTCAAGACTAGAGCAGGAGGGTGTAAGGCCAGGGTTAAATAACTTTGAGTTTATTTTTTATTCATCACTGAGCCTATGGGCTAAAAATACTTCAAACAAGATAACCCCTTTAAAGTTCAAAGACAACAGAACAAACCCTTTAACAAGCCCTCAAAATATGGAGAGCTGTCAGGTGATTGCTGTTTAAAGGACTGATGTCACTTTTTCTGGAGTAAGTGCACCCCCTACTGCTAAAAAAAAAGGACAAAGCGCATATGTACCGGCTATACAATCTGACATTCCAAGAATTCACTTTAAGGCCAAGTTCAGTATTTGGTCGGTATTTTACCTCAGAATGTGTAAGCCAAAACCAGGAGTGGGTGATAAATCCAGAAGTGGTGATGTGTTTCTATTATACTTTACCTCTGATTGTTCCACTCCTGGCTTTGGATTATACATTCTGAGGTAAAAAACTGACCAAATACTCAACGCGAGCACGTGGCCTAAGGGGAATAGTTGCACAGTCACTTTTTATGAGGGAATGGCCAATGAAGAATGTATCAATTCCAAATATAAAGCTCTGGCAGACAGTGACCTCAGTGGGCACATCAGACATTTTGTATTTCTTTGGTAAATGGTTATTAAATTCCTCAGGATACTGAGGAAGGAAGAAACCTTGAAATGTGGAGATGCCCTATGTATGTTATTATTAAGTATTTACCGAATGGATACATCTTATGGATTGGTGTGTGCCCACAAGAGGTTCGCCGCCCATAAGAGCATAATATTTGGATTTGATACCTTCTTCGTTGAACCGGAGGAGACACATTGGCTGTTCTTCCATAAAAAGTGAGTGTATTCATACTAGTGTGGTGTCCATGGTTCCTCGCTCTCCGTCTTTCTTCTGTTGATTCCTGTACATTGCTTACATGGTTCCTGCATTTGTGAGGATCCTGCCATTGTGGATTTCAGCTGGGTAACCAGTTAATTTTTCGGAGGTTTTTGATGGATGAGGATTGTGGGTAGAGAATATGTTCAGCTCCCTCCTTATTCGGCAAGCTATAGCGCTTACTGAAGAAGCTGCATCGGGAACCTGGATACCTGGAGCGCTCCGATAATCAGGTGTCCGGCTCTGCAGCGGCATGTGTTGCTGCTGTGTGACAGTCACAACATACAGGCTCTCCATACATGTGTTGTGACTGTCACACAGCGGCGACACCTGATTATCAGGAGCGCTCCAGGTATCCCGTTTTTTCGGTAAGCGCTATAGCTTGTCGAATAAGGAGGGAGCCGAACATATTGCTCATGTCTAATTGTGAGCAGTAGTTACCTGTCACTCACAGAGGTTAAGTAAAAATTGCTATATAAGTACATCATCGTCTTGTATCAACACACTGGTTCACTCTTTGACCAGCTCCTGAGGCAGTCTACTCCACAGATTAAGGCTATGTGCCCACGTAGCAGAAAGTATGCAGAATTTTCCTGATGAAACCCAGACTCCCTTCGCAGGAAATCCGCTTGTGTTTTTTTTGCGTTTTAGGCACGTATTTGTTGCATTTTTTCACATTTTCGCGGATTTTTAGCATTATTTTCTAATGGTCCAAATACAATTCTATAGCGGCAAAACCGCCGATTTTCCGCAAAATTAATGAACATGCTGCGTTTTTTCCGCAATGATTTTCCGCTGCAGAAAAAAACGCAGCATGGGCCGAAAATTTGCAGAATGCATTAAAATAATGGGATGCTTTATGTAAGCGTTTCCGCAGTGGAAAACCGCCGCAAAAATGCTTAAACGCTAAAAATCTGGAACGTGGGGCTCATAGCCCTATACTTCGGGTAAAGAAGCCTTGTCTTGTCTGGAGATTGGACCTGTCTTTCTCCAGATGGAGGGAGTCTCTTCTCAAGACTAAATAAATATAACTCTTTTAATCTTTCTTCATAACATCCTTTCTTCATAATATCCTTTCAGAACTATCCTTTTAATCTTTCTTCATGACCTCCATGCCTTTCCATGAGCTGGTGCCCAGACATGAACTGCATATTGTAGATGAGGTGGCACTAACGCTTTGCAAAGTGGTTTTCTTATGTATTTATATATTTAACCTCATGCTAAATCACTTACATCCAGAAGAATTGCAGTGATATGTTAAGGTAAACTGCTGTCCCGGATACAGGGAACATGCACACTAAGATAAATTTCTTGAGTTTCCAAAATGCGGTCACTTGTGCGGGGTTTCTTCTGTTCACAATCTATTCAAATAAAATCTGTATTCCAAAAGCCAAATAGCGTTCCTTCTCTTCTGACCCTGCCATGTGCCCAAACATTACTGTACAACCACACATGGGACATTGTCGTGTTCTGTAGAAATTGTCCATTTTCTCCTATTACTCCATATTACATGACACACTCAAGAACAAGGGAGTATTACTGGCAAGTTGTAAATAACTCTTTATTAAATACAGTATAAACCATAAAATTACATACAGTATAAACCAAAAATGGAAAATAGGATGAGAGAGAATAAAAAAAAAATCCCCAGTGGCATGTAAAAAAGTGTGTCCTACCATAGAAAAGTAGGAACACCAATAAAAAAATAGGACTTTTCCTAGTCATTTTAACTAGTAGGACCTGCAGTCACATGGTCTCATTCAGTCAATGGCAACCCGGCATATCAGGGCATGCGCACTCTGCCGTGCGCGCCAACCGTGTAAGGGGCAAACCCTTTTCACACAAATATACATACACAGTCAAACTAGAAATCAGAATAAACCTTTCCCGTTTTAGGTCAGTTAGGATTACCATAATTATTATTTGCCAAATACCAGAATAATAAGAGAGAATGTTTTAAGGCATTTTATTACTTACTGCAAAGTCAAAAGTTTACATACACTAAGATTACTATGCCTGTAAACAGTTCTGGACTGCCCATGATGTCATGTGTTTGGAAGCTTTTGATAAGTTTTTTGGCAACATCTGAGTTAATTAGAAACACACCTGTGGATGTATTTTCATGCACACCTGAAACACACTGCTTCTTTGTGTAGCATCACATGAAAGTCTAAAGAAATCAGCCAAGATATCAGGAAGAGAATTGTGGACTTGCACAAGTCTGGCTCAACCTTAAGTACAATTTCAAGATACCTGAAGGTTCCTAGTTCATCTTTACAAACAATTATACACAAGTACAAAAAAGATGGGAATGTCCAGCCATCACACTGCTCAGGAAGGAGACTGGTTCTGTGTCCCAGAGTTGAACGTGCTTTGGTCTGACATGTGCATATAAACCCAAGGACAAAAGCAAAAGACCTTCTGAAGATGATGGCAGAAGCTGGTAAGATTGTGTCAATATCCACAGTGAAACGAGTACTGTATCAACTGTATCAACATGGGCAGAAAGGCCACTCCGCAAGGAAGAAGCCATTACTCCAATAGAAACATACAAGCCAGATTGTTTGAAAATGCACACAGGAATTAAGACCTTCATTTTTGTAGACATGTCCTGTGATCTGATGAAACTTAAATTGAACTTTTTGGGCATAACAACCGTCGTTACGTTTGGAGGAAAAAGGCAGGAGCATAGAAGCCTAAGAACACCCTCCCAACTGTGAAACACGGGGGTGGCAGCATCATGTTGTGAGGTTGTTTTGCTGCAGGGACTGGTGCACTTCACAAAATAGATGGCATAATGAGAAAAGAAGATTATGTGGCAATACTGAAGCAATATCTCAAGACATCAGCCAGGAAGTTAAAGCTTGAGCATAAATACAGGTGCTTCTCACAAAATTAGAATATCAAAAAGTTAATTTATTTAAGTTATTCAATACAAAAAGTGAAACTTATATATTAGTCATTACAGAGTGATCTATTTCAAATGTTTATTTCTGTTAATTTTGATGATTATGGCTTACAGCCAATGAAAACACAAAAGTCATTATCTCAGTTAATCAGAATACTTTATAACACCAGCTTGAAAAATTACTTCAAACCCTTAATCCCATATGACGTACTATCCTGTCGAGGTGACCTGGGATTTAATCCCCAGTGACGGGATAGTACGTCATATGCAATCGGCCGCACTCACAGGGGGAGCGCGGCCGGGTGTCAGCTGACTATCGCAGCTGACATCCGGCACTATGTGCCAGGAGCAGTCACGGACCGCTCTTGGCACATTAGCCCCCTGAACACTGCAATCAAACATGATTGCAGCGTTCCAGGGGCATAAGGAAGCATTGCGCAGGGAGGGGGCTCCCTGCGGGCTTCCCTGAGACTCTCGGTACAAGGCGAAGTGCTCACCTTGTACCGAGCGTCTCCTCCCTGCAGGCCCCGCATCCAAAATGGCCGCGGGCTACTTCCGAGTCTTGCAGGGAGGTGGCTTACAAGCACCTGCTCAGAGCAGGCGCCTGTAAGCCTGGAGCAGTGCACGTCAGATCGCTGATCTGACACAGTGATGTGCAAAGTGTCAGATCAGCAATCTGTCAGTATAGTGTGATGTTCCCCCTGGGACAATGTCATAATGTTAAAAAAAGTATATTTAGATGTGTAAAAAAAAATAATAATAATAATTCCTAATTAAAGAAAAAAAAATATTGTTCCCATAAATACATTTCTTTAAATAAAAAAAATATAAAAGTACACATATTTAGTATCGCCGCGTCTGTAACGACCCGACCTGTAAAACTGTCCCACTAGTTAACCCCTTCAGTGAACACCATAAAAAAAAGGCAAAAAACAAAGCTTTATTATCATACCGACGATCAAAAAGTGAAATAACACGCGATCAAAAAGACGGATATAAATAAACGTCATCTTGTCCCGCAAAAAACGAGCCACCATACAGCATCATCAGCGAAAAAATTAAAACGTTATAGTCATCAGAATAAAGCAATGCAAAAATAATTATTTTTTCTATAAAATAGTTTTTATCGTATAAAAGCCCCAAAACATAAAATAAGATATAAATGAGGTATCGCTGTAATCGTTCTGACCCGAAGAATAAAACTGCTTTATCAATTTTATCAAACATGGGACGGTATAAACGCCCCCCACAAAAGAAATTCATGAATAGCTGGTTTTTGGTCCTTCTGCCTCACAAAAATTGGAATAAAAAGCGATCAAAAAATGTCCTGTGCCTGAAAATGTTACCAATAAAAACGTCAACTCGTCCTGCAAAAAACAAGACCTCACATGACTTTGTGGACCAAAATATGGAAAAATTATAGCTCTCAAAATGTGGTAACGCAAAAACTATCTTTTGCAATAAAAAGCGTTTTTTAGTGTGTGACAGCTGCCAATCATAACAATCCGCTTAAAAACCCGCTATAAAAGTAAATTAAACCCCCCTTCATCACCCCCTTAGTTAGGGAAAAATAATAAAATTAAAAAAATGTATTTCCATTTTCCCATTAGGGCTAGGATTAGGGTTAGGGTTGGGGCTAGGGTTGTTGCTAGGGTTAGGGCTGGTGCTAGTGTTAGGGCTACAGTTAGGGTTGGGGCTAAAGTTAGGGTTAGGGTTGGTGCTAAAGTTAGGGTTAGGGCTACAGTTAGGGTTGGTGCTAAAGTTAGGGTTGGTGCTAAAGTTAGGGTTGGGGCTAAAGTTAGGGTTGGGGCTAAAGTTAGGGTTGGGGCTACAGTTAGGGTAGGGGCTAAAGTTAGGGTTGGGGCTTAAGTTAGGGTTAGGGCTACAGTTAGGGTTAGGGTTTGGATTACATTTACAGTTGGGATTAGGGTTAGGGGTGTGTCAGGGTTAGGGGTGTGGTTAGAGTTATGGTTGGGATTAGGGGTGTGTTGGAGTTAGGGGTGTGGTTGGGGTTAGGGGTGTGGTCGGGATTAGGGTTAGGGGTGTGTTTGGGTTAGGGGTGTGGTTGGGGTTAGGGGTGTGATCGGGATTAGGGTTAGGGGTGTGTTTGGGTTAGGGTTTCAGTTAGAATTGGGGGTTTCCACTCTTTAGGCACATCAGGGCTCTCCAAACGCGACATGATGTTCGATCTCAATTCCAGCCAATTCTGCTTTGAAAATGTAAAACAGTGCTCCTTCCCTTCCGAGCTCTCCCATGCGCCCAAACAGAGCTTTACCCCAACATATGGGGTATCAGCGTACTCAGGACAAATTGGACAACAACTTTTGGGGCCAATTTCTCTTGTTACCTTTGGGAAAATAAACATTTTGGGGCCTAAAAAAAATTTCTGTGGGAAAAAATGATTTTTAATTTTCACGGCTCTGCGTTATAAACTGTAGTGAAACACTTGGGGGTTGAAAGTTCTCACAACACATCTAGATAAGTTCCTTGGGGGGTCTAGTTTCCAAACTGGGGTCACTTGTGGGGGGTTTCTACTGTTTAGGTACATCAGTGGCTCTGCAAATGCAACGTGACGCCTGCTGTCATGATCCCAATGGCAGGGGATCACAAAAGGACAAGCACAAAAACAAAACAAGCTCTAGGGTGATGGAACCTGAGCTGACCGCGATCCTGAACCTAAACACACAACTAGCAGTAGCCGGGGAACGTGCCTACGATGATTCCTAGACGTCTCGCGCCAGCCGAAGGATTAACTTCCCCTATTAGAAGAAACACAGACCTCACTTGCCTCCAGAGAAACCTCCCACAGAAATAGCAGCCCCCCACATGTAATAACGGTGAAATGAGAGGAAAGCACATACGTAGTTATGAAAACAGAATCAGCAAAAATGAGGCCCGCTAAAGCTAGATAGCAGAGGATACAAAAGTGAACTGCGCGGTCAGCGAAAAACCCTTCAAAAAACCATCCTGAAATTACTTGAACTCATGTGCCAACTCATGGAACATGAGGAGTAATTTCAGCCCACTAGAGCAACCAGCAGCAAGGAATCACATATCTGCAAGCTGGACTAAGACAAAAATTAAGCAAAACGTGGAACAGGAAAATCAAAACTTAGCTTGTCCTGAAGATTACAGACGCAGGTAGCAGAGGTAAAAAGACACACTGATTACATTGCTAGCCGGCGAGGAAATGACAAGAAAGCCAGGTTAAATAGGAAACTCCCATAACCTGATGGAACAGGTGGACACCAGAGACCGCAGAGAACACAAGTCACCCAGTACCATCAGTAACCACCAGAGGGAGCCCAAAAACAGAACTCACAACAGTACCCCCCCTTGAGGAGGGGTCACCGAACCCTCACGAGAACCACCAGGGCGACCAGGATGAGCCCTATGAAATGCACGGACCAAATCGGCAGCATGAACATCAGAGGCAACCACCCAAGAATTATCCTCCTGACCATAACCCTTCCACTTGACCAAATACTGGAGTTTCCGTCTGGAAACACGAGAATCCAAGATCTTCTCCACAACATACTCCAATTCACCCTCCACCAGCACCGGAGCAGGAGACTCAAGCGAAGGAACAACAGGTACCTCATACTTCCGCAACAACGACCGATGGAACACATTATGAATAGCAAACGATGCGGGAGATCCAAACAAAACGACACAGGGTTAAGAATTTCCAAGATCCTATAGGGACCGATGAACCGAGGCTTGTACTTAGGAGAAGAAACCTTCATAGGAACAAAACGAGAAGACAACCACACCAAGTCCCCAACAAGAAGTCGAGGACCCACGCGGCGACAGCGATTAGCAAACTGCTGAGCCCTCTCCTGGGACAACTTCAAATTGTCCACCACATGACTCCAAATCTGATGCAACCTATCCACCACCATGTCCACTCCAGGACAATCAGAAGGCTCCACCTGACCAGAGGAAAAACGAGGATGAAACCCCGAATTACAAAAGAAAGGAGAAACCAAGGTAGCAGAACTAGCCCGATTATTAAGGGCAAACTCGGCAAGCGGCAAAAAGGTAACCCAGTCATCTTGATCAGCAGAAACAAAACACCTTAAATAAGTTTCTAAAGTCTGATTAGTTCGTTCCGTCTGGCCATTCGTCAGGGGATGGAATGCAGACGAAAAGGACAAATCAATGCCCATCTTAGCACAGAACGTCCGCCAAAATCTAGACACAAACTGGGATCCCCTGTCAGAAACGATGTTCTCCGGAATGCCATGCAAACGGACCACGTTTTGAAAAAACAGAGGGACCAACTCAGAGGAGGAAGGTAACTTAGGCAAGGGTACCAGATGAACCATCTTAGAAAAGCGGTCACACACAACCCAGATGACGGACATTTTTTGAGAGACAGGGAGATCCGAAATAAAGTCCATGGAAATGTGCGTCCAAGGCCTCTTCGGGATAGGCAAAGGTGACAACAATCCACTGGCCCGAGAACAGCAAGGCTTAGCCCGAGCGCAAACTCCACAAGACTGCACGAAAGAACGCACATCCCTCGACAAGGAAGGCCACCAAAAAGACCTGGCCACCAAGTCTCTAGTACCAAATATTCCAGGATGACCTGCCAACGCAGAAGAATGGACCTCGGAGATGACTCTACTGGTCCAATTATCCGGAACAAACAGTCTTTCCGGCGGACAACGATCAGGTTTATCCGCCTGAAACTCCTGCAAAGCACGTCGCAAGTCTGGGGAGACAGCCGACAAAATCACCCCATCCCTAAGGATACCAGTGGGCTCAGAATTTCCAGGGGAGTCAGGCACAAAACTCCTAGAAAGAGCATCCGCCTTCACATTCTTTGAACCTGGCAGGTACGAAACCACAAAATTGAAACGGGAGAAAAACAGTGACCAACGAGCCTGTCTAGGATTCAGACGCTTGGCAGACTCAAGGTACATCAGATTTTTGTGATCAGTCAAGACCACCACACGATGTCTAGCACCCTCAAGCCAATGACGCCACTCCTCAAATGCCCACTTTATGGTCAAAAGCTCCCGATTACCAACATCATAATTCCGTTCAGCGGGCGAAAATTTTCTAGAAAAGAACGCACATGGCTTCATCACTGAGCCATCGGAACTTCTCTGTGACAAAACCGCCCCCGCTCCGATCTCGGAAGCATCAACCTCAACCTGAAAAGGAAGCGACGTATCTGGCTGATGCAACACAGGAGAAGAAAACCGGCGCTTAAGTTCCTGAAAGGCCTCCACAGCCGCAGGAGACCAATCAGCAACATCAGCACCCTTCTTAGTCAAATCCGTCAAAGGCTTAACAACACTAGAAAAATTAGTTATGAAGCGACGATAAAAATTAGCAAAGCCCAAGAACTTCTGTAGACTCTTAAGAGATGTAGGCTGCGTCCAGTCACAAATAGCCTGAACCTTGACGGGATCCATCTCAATAGTAGAAGGGGAAAAAATATACCCCAAAAAAGAAATCTTCTGGACTCCAAAGAGACATTTAGAACCTTTTACAAACAAAGAATTGGCCCGCAGGACCTGAAACACCTTCCTGACCTGCTGAACATGAGACTCCCAGTCATCAGAAAAAAACAAAACATCATCCAAATACACGATAATAAATTTATCCAGATATTCACGGAAAATATCGTGCATAAAAGACTGGAAGACAGAAGGAGCATTAGAAAGTCCAAAAGGCATCACCAAATACTCGAAATGGCCCTCAGGCGTATTAAATGCGGCTTTCCACTCATCACCCTGCCTTATCCGCACAAGATTATACGCACCCCGAAGATCAATCTTAGTGAACCATTTAGCCCCCTTAATGCGAGTGAACAAATCAGTCAACAATGGCAAAGGATACTGATATTTGACTGTAATCTTATTCAAAAGACGATAATCTATGCAAGGCCTCAAGGAACCATCTTTTTTGGCCACGAAAAAAAAAACCTGCTCCCAAAGGGGACGAAGATGGACGGATATGTCCCTTTTCCAAGGACTCCTTAACATAATTCCGCATAGCAGTATGCTCTGGCACTGACAGATTGAACAAACGACCTTTAGGGAATTTACTGCCAGGAATCAAATCTATAGCACAATCGCAATCCCTGTGAGGAGGAAGCGAACTGAGCTTAGGCTCCTCAAAAACCTCCCGATAATCAGACAAAAATACCGGAACCTCAGAAGGAGTAGATGAAGCGATAGAAATCGGAGATGCATCATCATGAACCCCCTGACATCCCCAGCTTAACACAGACATTGTTTTCCAGTCCAGGACTGGGTTATGAGTTTGTAACCATGGCAGACCAAGCACTAAGACATCATGTAAATTATACAGTACCAGGAAGCGAATCACCTCCTGATGAACGGGAGTCATACGCATGGTCACTTGTGTCCAGTACTGAGGTTTATTCATAGCCAAAGGTGTAGAGTCAATTCCTTTCAAAGGAATAGGAACTTCCAGAGGTTCCAGACTAAACCCACAGCGATTGGCAAATGACCAATCCATAAGACTCAGGGCAGCGCCTGAATCCACATAGGCATCGACGGAAATGGATGATAATGAACAAATCAGAGTCACAGACAGAATGAACTTAGACTGTAAAGTACCAATGGCAACAGACTTATCAACCTTTTTTGTGCGTTTAGAGCATGCTGATATAACATGAGCTGAATCACCACAATAAAAACACAATCCATTTTTCCGCCTATAATTTTGCCGTTCACTTCTGGACTGAATTCTATCACATTGCATTATCTCAGGTGCCTGTTCAGAAGACACCGCCAAATGGTGCACAGGTTTGCGCTCCCGTAAACGCCGATCAATCTGAATAGCCATAGTCATGGACTCATTCAGACCTGTAGGCGCCGGGAACCCCACCATAACATCTTTAATGGCCTCAGAAAGGCCATCTCTGAATTTTGCAGCCAGAGCGCACTCATTCCACTGAGTAAGCACCGACCATTTCCGAAATTTCTGACAATATATTTCTGCTTCATCTTGCCCCTGAGAGAGAGCCAATAAAGCTTTTTCAGCCTGAATCTCTAGGTTAGGTTCCTCATAGAGCAAACCCAATGCCAGAAAAAACGCATCCACATTGAGCAACGCAGGATCCCCTGGTGCCAATGCAAATGCCCAATTCTGAGGGTCACCCCGCAGGAAAGATATAACAATCTTGACCTGCTGAGCAGGGTCTCCAGAGGAGCGAGATTTCAAGGAAAGAAACAACTTGCAATTGTTCCTAAAATTCAGAAAACTAGATCTATCTCCAGAAAAAAACTCTGGGATAGGAATTCTAGGTTCAGACATAGGAGTATGTACAACAAAATCTTGTATATTTTGAACCTTAGCAGCAAGATTATTCAGGCTGGAAGCCAAACTCTGGACGTCCATGATAAACAGCTGAGGTCAGAGCCATTCAAGGATTAAGAGGAGGAAAGAAGCAGCCAGGCTGCAATTAAGGCTAGGCAGCAAACACTGAGGAGGGGAAAAAAAAAAAAAAAACTTCCTCAGACTACTTTTCCTCCTACTTCAGCCAAAACGATGACCAATTTTTTTTTAGGCCGGCTATACTGTAATGATCCCAATGGCAGGGGATCACAAAAGGACAAGCACAAAAACAAAACAAGCTCTAGGGTGATGGAACCTGAGCTGACCGCGATCCTGAACCTAAACACACAACTAGCAGTAGCCGGGGAACGTGCCTACGATGATTCCTAGACGTCTCGCGCCAGCCGAAGGATTAACTTCCCCTATTAGAAGAAACACAGACCTCACTTGCCTCCAGAGAAACCCCCCACAGAAATAGCAGCCCCCCACATGTAATAACGGTGAAATGAGAGGAAAGCACATACGTAGTTATGAAAACAGAATCAGCAAAAATGAGGCCCGCTAAAGCTAGATAGCAGAGGATACAAAAGTGAACTGCGCGGTCAGCGAAAAACCCTTCAAAAAACCATCCTGAAATTACTTGAACTCATGTGCCAACTCATGGAACATGAGGAGTAATTTCAGCCCACTAGAGCAACCAGCAGCAAGGAATCACATATCTGCAAGCTGGACTAAGACAAAAATTAAGCAAAACGTGGAACAGGAAAATCAAAACTTAGCTTGTCCTGAAGATTACAGACGCAGGTAGCAGAGGTAAAAAGACACACTGATTACATTGCTAGCCGGCGAGGAAATGACAAGAAAGCCAGGTTAAATAGGAAACTCCCATAACCTGATGGAACAGGTGGACACCAGAGACCGCAGAGAACACAAGTCACCCAGTACCATCAGTAACCACCAGAGGGAGCCCAAAAACAGAACTCACAACAGCCTGCAGACCAATCCATCCAAGTCTGCATTCCAAACGGCGCTCCTTCCCTTTCGAGCTCTGCCATGCGCCCAAATGGTGGTTCCCCCCCACATATGTGGTATCAGCGTACTCAGGACAAATTGGACAACAACTTTTGGGGTACAATTTCTCCTGTTACCCTTGGAAAAATACAAAACTGGGGGCTGAACATTTTTGTGGAAATTTTTTTTTTTTATTTTCACGGCTCTGCGTTATAAACTGTAGTGAAACACTTGGGGGTTCAAAGCTCTCACAACACATCTAGATAAGTTCCTTAGGGGGTCTACTTTCCAAAATGGTGTCAATTGTGGGGGGTTTAAATGTTTAGGCACATCAGGGGCTCTCCAAACGCAAAATGGCGTCCCATCTCAATTCCAGTCAATTTTGCATTGAAAAGTCAAACGGCGCTCCTTCTCTTCCGAGCTCTGCCATGTGCCCAAACAGTGGTTTACCCCCACATATGGGGTATCAGCGTACTCAGGACAAATTGTACAACAAATTTTGGGGTCCAATTTCTTCTGTTACTCTTGGGAAAATAAAAAATTGGGGGCGAAAATATCATTTTTGTGAAATAATATGATTTTTTATTTTTACGGCTCTGCATTATAAACTTCTGTGAAGCACTTGGTGGGTTAAAGTGCTCACCACACATCTAGATAAGTTCCTTATGGGGTCTACTTTCCAAAATGGTGTCACTTGTGGGTGGTTTCAATGTTTAGGCACATCAAGGGCTCTCCAAACGCAACATGGCGTCCCATCTCAATTCCAGTTAATTTTGCATTGAAAAGTCAAATGGCGCTCTTTTGCTTTCCGAGCTCTGCTGTGTGCCCAAACAGTGGTTTACCCCCACATGTGGGGTATCAGCGTACTTAGGACAAATTGTACAACAACTTTTGGGGTCCTTTTTCTCCTGTTACCCTTGGTAAAATAAAACAAATTGGAGCTGAAGTAAATTTTTTGTGAAAAAAAGTTAAATGTTCATTTTTTTTTAAACATTCCAAAAATTCCTGTGAAACACCTGAAGGGTTAATAAACTTCTTGAATGTGGTTTTGAGCACCTTGAGGGGTGCAGTTTTTAGAATGGTGTCACACTTGGTTATTTTCTATTATATAGACCCCTCAAAATGAGAAATGTGATGTGGTCCCTAAAAAAAATCGTGTTGTAAAAATGTGAAATTGCTGGTCAACTTTTAACCCTTATAACTCCCTAACAAAAAAAAATTTTGGTTCCAAAATTGTGCTGATGTAAAGTAGACATGTGGGAAATGTTACTTATTAAGTATTTTGTGTGACATATCTCTGTGATTTAAGGGCATAAAAATTCAAATTTGGAAAATTGCGAAATTTTCACCAAATTTCTGTTTTTTTCACAAATAAATGCAGGTAATATCAAAGAAATGTTACCACTATAATGAAGCCCAATATGTCACGAGAAATCAGAATCACCGGGATCCGTTGAAGCGTTCCAGAGTTATAACCTCATAAAGGGACAGTGGTCAGAATTGTAAAAATTGGCCCGGTCATTAACATGCAAACCACCCTTGGGGCTTAAGTGGTTAAAATACGAAATGTGGGCATACTGAAATGTATGTTCAGTAAATGCACTCAATAATTGGTCGGGGCTCTTTTTGCATCAATTAGGCTACGTTCAGACTAGCGTTGTGCGCCGCTGCGTCGGCGACGCAACGCACAACGCACGCAAAAACGCGGCAAAACGCACGCAAAAACGCTGCGTTTTGCGACGCATGCGTCGTTTTTTGCCGAAAACCGGACGCAAGAAAAATGCAACTTGTTGCGTTTTCTTGGTCCGACGCTTGCGGCAAAAAAGACGCATTTGTCGCAAAACGCAACAAACAAAAACGCATGCGTCCCCCATGTTAAACATAGGGGCGCATGACGCGTGCGTCGCCGCTGCGTCGCCCGACGCTAACCCGACGCACACTAGCACAACGCTAGTCTGAACGTAGCCTAACTGCATCAATGCGGCGTGGCATGGAGGCAATCAGCCTGTGGCACTGCTGAGGTGTTATGGAAGCCCAGGTTCCTTTGACAGCAGCCTTCAGCTTGTCTGCATTGTTGGGTCTGGTGTCTATCACCTTCCTCTTGACAATACCACATAGATTATGGGGAATTCTCTATAGTAGTATTCCCCAAGTCCGGTCCTCAAGAGCCACCAACAGGTCATGTTTTCAGGATTTCCTTAGTATTGCCCAGGTGATAATTGCATCACCTGGACAGGCAAGCATTCAATGACCTGTGCATTACTAAGGAAATCCTGAAAACATGACCAGTTGGTGGCTCTTGAGGACCGGACTTGGGAAACACTGCTCTCTAGGGTTAAGGTCAGGCAAGTTTGCTGGCCAATCAAGCACAGCGATACTGTTGTTTATAAACTCCGCGATCTGTAATAAATCGCTCAGTGCACATAGCCAGTCCTGATTCTTGACCTTTGCGAGTCCTGTTTACACAGAATGATGCACTGCCGAGAAGGATGGTCTTTTGCGCTGTCACAATTATCTTTCAGTGTAATTACAGCTTTACTTGCAGAGAAATGACAGGAGTAATTGTATTATTGTGCATACGGTGCCCTCACTTGTTATGTATAGTACTGTCGCTTATTATATTGCATCATCTCTTGTTATGTATAGCGCTGTCCCTTAGTATTTAGCATCCTCTTTTGTTTTATATAAAGTTGTCCATTATTAAATAATGCATAGTGCTGCCTCGTATTAAAAAAAAATGTGCATGGTGCTCTTTCTGTTTGTTTATATCTGCAGGTTTACAGCAGAGCATCTGTGTGTTCATCACATGATCTATCACATAACCTCCCCCCCCCCTAAAAAAAAATCATGCGACTGGTCACATGAAGTGTTGGGTGCGAGGCCTACACATCCTAAACTGCCCAGGGCCCTGAATACCCTTTATCCGCCCCTAGTAGGGATATCATATTGATGTAATAGGATGTGGATGATTTATAGAGAATTTAGGCCTCTACAATATAGAAATCGTCTGTGTCCAAGCTCAGTGACCTCTGCTGATAAAAATGATCTTAGACATGGGAGGCCAGTAGGTAATATAGCCTTTCACATACAGTTTATATGTCTGCAAGCATTAACCCCTTCCTCTCCTATGTTGGAAGAGATTTCGGAACCTGTAAATGACCATACTATTTTGCGGTAGTGATGACCGAGCTGCTGTACGGTTAGGCTCTGGCACTTTAGAGGAAAACAGTGTCCCAGTGTGCTGTCAGGTGTGGGGGCATCACACTCATTTGTAGGCCACAGGCTTCCATCTTCAGGAGAAGCCGCACACAACTCAGGGGACACTAAGTTCATTTAAACAAGCAAACCTTTACTGGTCAGCTTAAGTTCATGTAACATGTGGGATGAGGCACAGTACTCCATGTTTCTTACTTATTACAACTCATCTTCAGCCCTACTTGTTGGTCCTGGACTATCCCTATGCCCATTGACTCTGTCAGCCTCAGGGATGTCCTGTCCACTTTAACAGTGCAGGATCGACCACCTGCCCTTAACATGGTTCCACATTCACCAACCTTTATCTGTCAGAAGACCAGACCCTTTTGGTGTCAGCTGGTCCAAGCTCTAGGCTCTGAGCATTGCAGAAATCTTTGAGGGATTTCAGTATGGCCTCCCACTGCCTTGAGCGATAGGTAACGGTGACCCTAGCAGCCCACTGTCCCTGAACTTGACCTTGTCACTATCTCCCTCTCTAGCAGGAAGAGCCCACCTTTTAATAATGCTAGTCCTCTCCCACTGGGCTAGTTCTATCCTTTAACTACATCCTATCCTATAGACTAAACCTGTTGTCCTTGTCTTATCCTCGGTCTAATCCTGTACTTACCCTACACTATACACTGCTCACATTATACATTAACACTTTACATTACTTATATGCTACGCACACACAATATAGAAGACGCACATCACTATTCACGTTACATGTAAAACTGCATGACACTGTATAAATAGTGTGATTGTTGTCTTCAAGGGTAGGAACGCAACAGAACAGTCCATCATTATTCCATTGGCACAGGAACAACAGGAGAACAATGCCCTGCTCTTGGCTGTATTGCATTGAGAACATTAGAGGTCAAGCAAATTTTAAGCTTTGCTGCCACCTAGTGGTCTACAATTTGTCAGCTCAGCCCCAGGGCGCTGACACTGAAAGGGTGAAAAATAGTGATGAGCGTATGTGCTCAGACAAGGTGTTATCCGAGCATGCTTGGGTGCTAACCAATTGTCTTTGGTGTGCTCGAAAAATATGCTTGAGTCCCGCAGCTGCATGCCTCACAGCTGTTCGCCAGCAACAACACATACAGGCATTGCCTGAACGCACCAAAGAAATAGCAGTGAGTAAAGGTGTAACCAAAAGCAACACACAGCATATATACTACGAGCCGCGGGTGCAGGCACGGCCAGCTATTTCGGAGGATTCGCAGAACTGTCTGTGGGCACCCAGTGACACATCCATATAACAATGCTTACATAACCCCCTCCCTGTGGAAATTGGCACTGTGACATCACCTAGAAAAACAGAATTGATATTGCAATCAAACAAGCCCTCCCATGAAAATGTATGTCCTCTAGGCTATGTTCACACATAGCGTCCTGTCCCTGCGGGTTCTCCCGCAGCGGATTTGATAAATCTGCAGGGCAAACCCGCTGCGGTTATCCCTGCAGATTTATCGCGGTTTGTCCTGCGGGTTCCGCTGCGGGATTTTACCCCTACTATTGATGCTGCATATGCAGCAATATGCAGCATCAATAGTAATGTTAAAAATAATAAAATAATGGTATACTCACCCTCTGACGTCCCGATCTCCTCGGCGCTGCAGGCGGCGGTCCGGTTCCAAAGATGCTGTGCGAGAAAGACCTTCGTGACATCACTGTCATGTGACCGCGACGTCACCGCAGGTCCTGGTCGCATAGCAAACCTGAGACTGGACAGCCGCGTGCAGCGCTGAGACTTCAGAGGTGAGTATAACATGATTTTTTATTTTAATTCTTTTTTTTTTTACACAAATATGGTTCCCGGGGCCTGGAGGAGAGTCTCCTCTCCTCCACCCCGGGTATAACCCGCACATTATCCGCTTACTTGCGGGAAGTAAGCGGATAAATGCATTTCTATGTGTGCAGAATCGCTGCGATTCTGCACAAAAAAGTGACATGCTGCGGGTTGTAAACCACTGCTTTCCCGCAGCATGTGCACAGCGGTTTGCGGTTTCCATAGGGTTTACGTGTTACTGTAAACGCTATGGAAACTGCTGCGGACCCACAGCTGCAAAATCGCCGCGGTTCCGCGGTAAAAACCGCAATGTGTGAACATAGCCTTAAATGAAACCTGTCACCAGGTTTTTCCCATGTAAAGCAGGGCCAGCACCTGTAAGCCCTGTGCACTTTAGAATGCTGTCCACCTGTCCCCAATGCCTCCATAAAAGAAATAGCTGCTATTATACTCCCCTATGTGCCTCCTCTGTCGTTGCTTCGTGCTTGCATAGTGTCCTCCATCATGATGCTGCGCAGGCGCATTTCTCTACCCTACTGAGGGCAGAGCAAAGGATTGAGGCGCCAGCGGAAATGATAGTACATTGGTTGGGCTGAGGATGAGAACTCACCCGTCAGTTAGGGTCACACAACTGTGTTTTTTGCCGTCAGAGAAAATTGGTCCGATGATGCTACTCACACTCTGATCAGGGTGGGGTCCGATTTTCTCGGATGGAGAACATATTCAGCAGCACTTTACATTTTGGAGGGGCTTGTCCAGACAATAAAAGACATTACAGAAAAAGACAACTCAACTGGTCCCAAAAGCAGCGAGGGCCCTGCTCGCACAATAACGCACGCACACACAATAACGCTCGCACGATAACGCTCGCTCGCACAATAACGCTCGCACAATAATGCTCGCACACACAATAACGCTCGCACAATAAGGCTCGCACGAAAAGGCTCGCACGATAGCGCTCGCACGATAAGGCTCGCACAATAATGCTCGCACACACAATAACGCTCGCACGATAAGGCTTGCACAATAAGGCTCGCACGATAAGGCTTGCACAATAAGGCTCGCACGATAGCGCTCGCACAATAACCTTCGCACAATAACGCTCGCACACACAACGCTCGCACAATAACGCTCACACACACAATACTGCTCGCACAATAACGGTCGCACAATAACGTTCGCACACACAATAACGCTCGCACAATAACGCTCGCACACACAATAACGCTCGCACGATAACGCTCGCACGATAACGCTCGCACGACAAGGCTCGCATGATAAGGCTCGCACACACAATAATGCTCACACACAATAACGCTCGCACAATAACGCTCGCAAACACAACGCTCGCACGATAACGCTCGCACAATAACGCTCGCACAATAACACTCGCACAATAACACTCGCACACATAATAACGTTTGCATGATAACGCTCGCACGATAACGCTCGCACGACAAGGCTCGCATGAAAAGGCTCGCACACACAATAATGCTCATACACACAATAACGCTCGCATAATAACGCTCGCAAACACAACGCTCGCACGATAATGCTCGCACAATAACGCTCGCACAATAACACTTGCACATCAACACTCGCACAATAACACTCGCACACATAATAATGTTCGCATACTAACGCTTGCACGATAACGCTTGCACGATAACGCTCGCACAAATAACGCTCGCACAATAACGCTCACACACGCAATAACGCTCACACGCTAACGCTTGCACAAATAATGCTTGCACTACATCAGGTTTCTGCAGGAATCCTGCGTCAGGGCCCTGATGGGTTCATGAAGGAAGACGACAGGCATTGTGGACACTGTTTGGCCTATGTTGTCTTTTTCAGACGTGCACAAAAACGAGGTCTGTCACATTTGTGTGAATGTTTGAGAAAGACAACTACTGCCCGGAATGAGGCCACGGTGCCTTTATTCCAGAGAATGGACTATGTTTTACAGGCAGGCACTTTTTGTGTGATACTGGCACCGGCTATGGGGACATTTGATGCCCGCACTGATTTATCGCTGTAGTCAGCTGGGACACACTGTGCATAGTGATGGCAGCGGGGAGAGAAGTCATCACTATCACATATTGTGGAGTCCCCACCAGGTCTTCATTGTGCAGCTCCATTTGCTATGTAGTGACCGCAGATCAGCTTCTACTGAAGAACATATTGAATGATTAGATAATAATAATCTTTATTTTTATATAGCGCTAACATATTCCGCAGCGCTTTACAGTTTTGCACACATTATCATTAGATCCGACTGCCTGCTGATTGGGTGAGACCCCCACCAACCTGATGGTGATGACCTACAAGACCATAGTCCCTGTGTACCTCTATGACAAACACAGCACTCTTATAACAGACACAACACTCCAATGCCACAGTGTTCCACATGACAGCCACAATGGTCCTCTAATATAGCGCTATTAATTCCACAGCGTTTTACAGACATCTTCACTGTCCCCATTGGGGCTCACAATCTAGATTCCCTATCAGTAGGTCTTTGGAATGTGGGAGGAAACCGGAGAACCCGGAGGAAACCCATGCAAACACGGGGAGAACATACAAACTCCTTGCAGATGTTGTCCTTGGTGGGATTTTAACCCAGGACCTCAGAGCTGCAATGCTGCGGTGCTAACCACTGAGCCACCGTCCTGCCCCCTGTCACAGTGCCGCCCTTGTTAGCGGCCAGAGCCCCCTCTTCCACACGTGTGATCTGTGCTTCCCTCCAATGCTGATTGCTTCCACATCTAAACAGATGTGCCATCTTCTGTTGGGGAGGTTTGCTGTTCGGGGGGCTTGTGTTGGGGGAGGTTTGCTGTTTGGTGGCTTGTGTTGGGGGAGGTTTGCTGTTCAGGGGGCTTCTGTTGGGGAGGTTTGCTGTTCGGGGGGCTTGTTAAGGGAGGTATGCTGTTCGGGGGGCTTCTGTTGGGGGAGGTTTGCTGTTCGAGGGGCTTCTGTTGGGGAGGTTTGCTGTTCGGGGGGCTTGTTAAGGGAGGTATGCTGTTCAGGAGGCTTCCGCTGGGGGAGGTTTGCTGTTTGGGGAGCTTCTGCTGGGAGATGTTTGCTGTTCGGGGGGGCTTCATTTAGGGGAGGTTTGCTATTCGGGGATTTCTTTTAGGGGCGGTTTGCTGTTGGGGGCTTGTGTTAGGGAAGGTTTGCCGTTTGGGGGCTTCTGTTGGGGAGGTTTGCTGTTCTGGGGCTTCTGTTGGGGAGGTTTGCTGTGTGGGAGGCTTCTGTTAGGGGAGATTTGCTATTCGGGGGGCTTCTTTTAGGGGAGGTTTGCTGTTGGGGGCTTGTGTTAGGGAGGGTTTGCCGTTGGGGAGGTTTGCTGTTCTGGTGCTTCTGTTGGGGAGGTTTGCTGTTCAGGGGCTTCTGTTGGGGAGGTTTGCTGTTCAGGGGGCTTCTGTTGGGGATGTTTGCTGTTCGGGGGCTTCTGTTACGGTAGGTTTGCTGTTCTGGGGCTTCTGTTGGGGGAGGTTTGCCGTTCAGGGGGCTTCTGTTGGGGAGGTTTGCTGTTCTGGGGCTTCTGTTAGGGGAGGTTTGCTGTTTGGGGGGCTTTCTGTTGGGGGAGGTTCGCTGTTCCGGGGGCTTCTGTTACGGTAGGTTTGATGTTCTGGGGCTTCTGTTGGGGGAGGTTTGCCGTTCAGGGGACTTCTGTTGGGGAGGTTTGCTGTTCGGGGGGCTTCTGTTGGGGAGGTTTGCTGTTCAGGGGCTTCTGTTGGGGAGGTTTGCTGTTCAGGGGGCTTCTGTTGGGGATGTTTGCTGTTCGGGGGCTTCTGTTACGGTAGGTTTGCTGTTCTGGGGCTTCTGTTGGGGGAGGTTTGCCGTTCAGGGGGCTTCTGTTGGGGAGGTTTGCTGTTTGGGGGGCTTTCTGTTGGGGGAGGTTCGCTGTTCCGGGGGCTTCTGTTACGGTAGGTTTGATGTTCTGGGGCTTCTGTTGGGGGAGGTTTGCCGTTCAGGGGGCTTCTGTTGGGGAGGTTTGCTGTTCGGGGGCTTCTGTTGGGGAGGTTCGCTGTTTGGGGGGCTTCTGTTGGGGAGGTTCGCTGTTCGGGGGGCTTCTGTTGGGGAGGTTTGCTGTTCGGGGGGCTTCTGTTGGGGAGGTTTGCTGTTCGGGGGGCTTGTTAAGGGAGGTATGCTGTTCGGGGGGCTTCTGTTGGGGGAGATTTGCTGTTCGGGGGGCTTCTGTTGGGGGAGGTTTGCTGTTCGGGGGGCTTCTGTTGAGGGAGGTTTGCTGTTCGGGGGGCTTCTGTTGGGGGAGGTTTGCTGTTCGGGGGGCTTGTTAAGGGAGGTATGCTGTTCAGGAGGCTTCCGCTGGGGGAGGTTTGCTGTTTGGGGAGCTTCTGCTGGGAGATGTTTGCTGTTCGGGGGGCTTCAGTTAGGGGAGGTTTGCTATTCGGGGGGCTTCTTTTAGGGGAGGTTTGCTGTTGGGGGCTTGTGTTAGGGAGGGTTTGCCGTTTGGGGGCTTCTGTTGGGGAGGTTTGCTGTTCTGGGGCTTCTGTTGGGGGAGGTTTGCTGTTTGGGAGGCTTCTGTTAGGGGAGGTTTGCTATTCGGGGGGCTTCTTTTAGGGGAGGTTTGCTCTTGGGGGCTTGTGTTAGGGAGGGTTTGCCATTGGGGAGGTTTGCTGTTCTGGTGCTTCTGTTGGGGGAGGTTTGCTGTTCGAGAGGCTTCTGTTAGTGGAGGTTTGCTGTTCGGGGGGCTTCTGTTAGGGGAGGTTTGCTGTTCGGGGGCTTCTGTTGGGGAGGTTTGCTGCCCAGGGGCTTCTGTTGGGGAGGTTTGCTGTTCAGGGGGCTTGTTGGGGATGTTTGCTGTCTTGGGGCTTCTGTTGGGGGAGGTTTACTGTTTGGGGGGCTTTCTGTTGGGGGAGGTTCGCTGTTCGGGGGGGTTGTTACGGTAGGTTTGCTGTTCTGGGGCTTTTGTTGGGGGAGGTTTGCCGTTCAGGGGGCTTCTGTTGGGGAGGTTCGCTGTTCGGGGGGGCTTCTGTTGGGGAGGTTTGCTGTTCGGGGGGCTTCTGTTGAGGAGGTTTGCTGTTCGGGGGGCTTCTGTTAGGGGAGGCTTGCTATTCAGGGGCTTCTGTTAGGGAGGTTTCTGTGGAGAGCTGTCCTGTATCTCGTTTAAGGGGCACTCCGCTGGCACTGTTATTCTGGCTTATGTAGAGAAGGACAGTTCTATCATTCTGTACTGAACCTCCTATGGGCCCAAGTACACATTATCAGCCATTGCTGTTCCGCTTCCGCACAGCAGCAGGCAGAATAAAACTAGGCATTGTGGGCAGGGATATATTAGGACTGCGCATGCGCCACATGCACGCATGGCACTCGTGTCCGCATGGCCACGCGCACCTGGCGCATGCGCAGTAGCTAGTGCTACTGCGCGCCACCCGAGGCTGCACGCCGCGCGCACCAGGCGCACCTGGCACATGCGCAGTAGCTGTGCACTGCCCGAGGCTGTAATAGCTGGTGGGCGGGTGCTCTCCCAGCGAAACACGCCCCAACCCCCTTCTCCCGCCTTCTCGTTTTGGTGGCATGCCAAGACAGCGGACACTGCTACCGGTATTAACTCTTTGGGGGGGGGGGAGAGTGCGTGGGGGGGCTCAGAGAGGGGAGGCAGGGCGTGGGGGGTCAGACTACGAACACTGCTACCGGTATTAACCCTTTGGGGGGGTGCCAACACTGCTACCGGTATTAACCCTTTGGGGGGGAGAGGGCGCGGGGGGCTCAGAGAGGGGGGGAAGGGCGTGGGGGGGTCAGACTGCGAAAACTGCTACCGGTATTAACCCTTTAGGGGGGTGCCAACACTGCTACCGGTATTAACCCTTTGGGGGGAGAGGGCGCGGGGGGGCTCAGAGAGGGGGGGCAGGGCGTGGGGGGGTCAGACTGCGAACACTGCTACCGGTACTAACCCTTTAGGGGGGTGCCAACACTGCTACCGGTATTAACCCTTTGGGGGGGGAGAGGGCGCGGGGGGGCTCAGAGAGGGGGGGCAGGGCGTGGGGGGGTCAGACTGCAAACACTGCTACCGATATTAACCCTTTAGGGGGGTGCCAACACTGCCGACGCGCAATTCCTGCATTTTTGCCGGCGCGCATTCAGGAGCGCGCATTTCGAATGTAAGGAAGCGCGCATTCAGGATTGCAGATCCGTATTCTGCCTGTAGTAATCTGTTGCGTTTATTCCCAGCGGATCCCTATTCTGCCTGTAGTAATCTGTTGCGTTTATTCCCAGCGGATCTGTATTCTGCCTGTAGTAATCTGTTGTGTTTATTCCCAGCGTATCCGTATTCTGCCTGTAGTAATCTGTTGCGTTTATTCCCAGCGGATCCGTATTCTGCCTGTAGTAATCTGTTGCGTTTATTCCCAGCGGATCCGTACTCTGCCTGTAGTAACCTGTTGCCTTTATTCCCAGCGGATCCGTATTCTGCATGTAGTAAACTGTTGCGTTTATTCCCTGCGGATCCGTATTCTGACTGTAGTAATCTGTTGCGTTTATTCCCTGCGGATCCGTATTCTGCCTGTAGTAACCTGTTGCCTTTATTCCCAGCGGATCCGTATTCTGTGTTATGACCTGGTGGTTATGAGCACCCGGAATGACCTGATAGTTAAAACTCACACAGGACAAGCTCTGGGATGTGGGAGCTCTGCTGACCGCAATCCCTAATCCTATCACACACACTAGAAATAGCCATGGAGCGCTCCTGACGCTCCCTAGGCGCCTCGTCACAGCCTAAGAGCTAGCTAGCCCTAGAGATAGAAAATAAAGCCTACCTTGCCTCAGAGAAATTCCTCAAAGGAAAAGGCAGCCCCCCACATATATTGACTGTGAGTAAAGATGAAAGTCACAAACGCAGAAATGAAACAGGTTTCAGCAAAGGGAGGCCAGACTTACTAAATAGACAGAGGATAGGAAAGGTAGCTTTGCGATCAGCACAAAAAACTACAAAAGACCACGCAGTGTGTGCAAAAACGATCTCCGCACCGACTAATGGTGCGGAGATGCCACTCTGCATCCCAGAGCTTCCAGCTAGCAAGACAAAATCATGATATCCAGCTGGACAAGAAAACAATGAACGAATTAGATACTATCAGGAACTTAGCTTTTGCTGGAGTAGACAGGTCACCAGAAAGATCCAAGAGCGAACTGAACCAATGCAGAAACATTGACAGCTGGCATGGAGTAACGATCTAAGTGGAGTTAAATAGAGAAGCCAACCAAAGGATAAACCATGTCACCTGTGTAAGGAACCTCAGAAGCAGCAGCTCCACTGACAGCCACCAGAGGGAGCCCACGGACAGAACTCACCGAAGTACCATTCACGACCACAGGAGGGAGCTTGACAACAGAATTCACAACAATTCTGCCTGTAGTAATCTTCTTGCGTTTATTCCCAGCGGATCCATATTGACTGTAGTAATCTGTTGCGTTTATTCCCAGCGGATCCATATTCTAACTGTAGTAATCTGTTGCATTTATTCCCAGCGGATCCGTATTCTGACTTTAGTAACGTGTTGCCTTTATTCCCAGCGGATCCGTATTCTGCCTGTAGTAAGCTGTTGCGTTTATTCCCAGCGGATCCGTATTCCGCCTGTAGTAATCTGTTGCGTTTATTTCCAGCGGATCTGTATTCTGCCTGTAGTGAGCTGTTGCCTTTATTCCCAGCGGATCCGTATTCTGCCTGTAGTAAGCTGTTGCGTTTATTCCCAGCGGATCCATATTCTGCCTGTAGTGACCTGTTGCCTTTATTCCCAGCGTATCGGTATTCCCCTTATTACCCCGCTACACGGGAGTGGGAAGAGAGTGGCTAAGTGCCAGAATAGGCGCATCTTCCAGATGTGCCTTTTCTGGGGTGGCTGGGGGCAGATGTTTTTAGCCAGGGGGGAACCAATAACCATGGTCACTCTCTAGGCTATTAACCCCTTAATCCCATGACGTACTATCCCGTCAAGGTGACCTGGGACTTAATTCCCAGTGACGGGATAGTACGTCATACTGTTTAATGCGACATCGCGACTTAAGTCGCGGTGATCGTATTAAATTTCCGGCGCCTTCTTGCCTGCAGGAAGATGGCGTCGGCATCCCAGGGTCTGGCTCCGCCCCCCAGGCCTCACGATCGCTGTGATTGGCTGTTCAATTCTGAACAGCCAATCACAGTGTTTCTCATTGTTTCAGCCAATCGGAGTGGCTGAAACAATAAGGTCCCAGGCTAGGATCGAGTACCAATGTACTTGATCCTAGGGCCGGTGCCTGGCAACGCCAGGCACCGGCAAAAGACCACCGGATTGGCGCGATCGCCGATCGTGCCAATCGCAGGGCACAGCGGCGGTATTACCGCACTGTGCCCTGATGTACCCGGCTATCCCCTGCTGTAGCGGCCTGGATCGGTGCTGCTATCGCAGGCCAGAGACTAGTGCAGGAGCTGATTAGCGCGATCGATGCTATCGACGATCGCGCCAATCATAGGGCACAGCGGCGGTCACGTTGTGACCGCTGTGTGCCCTGCTGGTGACCTGCCTAGGATCGGAGGGATCCTAGGCAGTTGCCTGGTCACCAGGGCCTGCAGGGATTAGTGGGATCGATGTTATCATTCGATCCCACCAATGACAGCTCATAGCAGCGGTGTGACTGCTCTGTCTGTCACCTGCAGGTGACCTGTCTGACCACTCTGCAGGGGTCCCCACTCTAGCTGAGGACTCCTGCAAAGCGGTCACACAGCCAGATCTTGTCTTGCTGGGCCTTGTGGTGCTACAGAAGCCTGTAACACCACAATCCCCTGCGTTAGAAAAGAACGAAAGAAAACCGAAGAAAGAAGAGAGACTACAAACGTAAGTGTTAACAGCCCCTACCCGATCTCTCTTCATCCCCGCATCCCCCTCTTTTTTAACCCCCTCCATCCCTCTTTGCGCCGCCTCCGTGCGCACGTTTAGCAGCCGCCAAGCGTTGATTGGTGACGCAGTTCACCGATCAACACCCGTGCTCGCTTTTTTTTCATCAGCCCCCTTTGCCCAATTCCGTACACCCATCCTGCAGCCGCCAAACTTTGATAAGTGACGCAGTTCACTTATCAGAGCTTGTGCCTGCATTTTTCCTTTTCACCACACCTGTGCGCACACCCAGCAGCCGCCGAACTTTGATAAGTGACGCGGTTCACTTATCAGAGCTCTCGTGCCTGCCGGTTTTTTTTTCACATCCCTGTTCGCACACCCAGCAACGGCCGAACTTTGATAAGTGACGCGGTTCACTTATCAGAGCTCTCATGCCTGCTGGTTTTTTTTCACATCCTCGTTCGCACACCCAGCAACGGCCGAACTTTGATAAGTGGCTAGGTTCACTTATCAGAGCTAGGGCCTGCTGTTTTAGACTTTTCTTTCACAGGAATTTTTTTCCCCTATTTGCTTCTTTTTCCTTTAGCTTTTTCTTTTCAGAGTTTGCACCAAGCACTATCCCCCCCACACTTACACATAGCTACCAATAAAGTACACCCAAGCACCACACTTACAAAAAAAATGTCACGTTCGTCCCAACAGCGCTATTCAGCGGGGGAGGCATATTCTTTCCTTGCCTCCGACACTGATAGCGAGGGAGAGGATCCCACTTTTCTTTATTTTTCAGATTCTTCCTCATCCTCTTCCCACTCATCTTCCTCCTCCAGCCCTGCGGAACTGCCACGCAGACGCCGCAGGACAGATGAGGCAAGGCACATCATTGATGAATCGCCCACCATTGCTGAAGACGAACCAGCGCACCCCACTGCGGACCCCATATGGACCCCGCCACCCGAAAAGTACAAGCCACTGATTCCTGATTTTGTGGCAGAATCAGGAATCAACTTTGACACCACCGGCCTCACAGAACTAGACTTTTTCAAAGTCTTTTTCTCTGAGGCTTTCATTAACCTCATGGTGGAGCAAACTAACTTGTATGCTCGGCAATTTTTGGACCAAAACTCGGGTTCATCATATTCTAACTGGTCTCCTGTAGACGCAGTTGAAATGATGCAGTTTTGGGACCTGGTTCTCCACATGGGGATCCTGAAGAAGCCTGAACTTCGGCAATATTGGAGTGTTGATATTTTATATAACACTCCAGTGTTCCGAATGGTCATGACCCGCACGCGTTTTGAGGCCATCCATAAGTTCCTGCATTACAACAATAATGCACGGTGTCCCGCATGAGATGACCCCAACTTTGACAGTCTGTTTAAAGTTCGGCTGGTCATTGAACACTTCAACAAAAAGTTTGCTTAAGTGTACGTGTCTCAAAGGGACATCTGTGTGGATGAGTCCTTAATTCATTTTAAGGTGCGGCTCAGATTCCGTCAATACCTGCCCAGCAAAAGGGCCAGGTACGGAATCAAACTCTACAAGCTGTGTTAGAGTACCTCAGGGTACACCCACAGCTTTAGAGTTTACGAAGGGAAGGACACCAGGATTGAACCGCCTGAGTGTCCTTCTATCCTGGGAGTGAGTGGGAAAATTGTGTGGGATTTGGTGCACCGACTGCTGGATAAAGGTTATCTCCTCTATACCACTAACTTTTACACCAGCATCCCACTCTACAAATCTCTCTCTGTGCGAGGTACTGCAGCCTGCGGTACTGTCCGCAAAAATCAGAGACGCTACTTGGGCACTCTCAGGAAAGGTGAGAGCAAAGCCCAATGTAGCGACCACCTGCTGGTGGTCAAGTACAAGGACAAAAGGGATGTCCATCTATTGACCATTTTTCAACAGCAGAGAAAAAAATGGCAGCAACACTTAAGGTACCGTCACACTAAGCGACGCTGCAGCGATACCGACAACGATGTCGATCGCTGCAGCGTCGCTGTTTGGACGCTGGAGAGCTGTCACACAGACAGCTCTCCAGCGACCAACGATCCCGAAGTCCCCGGGTAAGCAGGGTAAATATCGGGTTACTAAGCGCAGGGCCGCGCTTAGTAACCCGATGTTTACCCTGGTTTCCATTGTAAATGTAAAAAAAAAAAACACTACATACTTACATTCCAGGTGTCTGGTCATGTCCCTCGCCGTCAGCTTCCCGCACTGACTGAGCGCCGGCCGTAAAGTACAGCGGTGAAGTCACCGCTGTGCTGAACTTTACGGCTGGCCGGTGCTCACCAGTCAGTGCGGGAAGCTGAAGGCGAGGGAGAAAGGCCAGGGTGTGGTACAAAACGCTGTCCATGCACATTGTACAAATGGCAATGCTCAACGCTTTCCTGCTGTCACGATGTGCACACAACACCGATACGTCGTACCTTTATTTCCAGGAGGTAGTGGTTAAGGCCCTGATGTTTGGCACGAGGGTAGGAGCGGGTCCCAGTACTTCTGGAACTGAAGGTACATGTATCGTACCAGGTCAGCATTTTCCGGGGGTTGTCTCGCCAACTGGAAGAAAAGTTAAGCCGCAAAAAAGGTGCCAAGTGTGCTACAAAAGAGCAATATGTGAGGACACCATCTATCAATACCTGCCTTGAAAAACCTGGCCTGTGTAGGAAGGATTGCTTTAAATTGTACCACACCTCCATGCGCTACTAATTTACAGGAAACAGATTCATTCCAAAGGAGGCACATCTACGTAAGTTCTTCATCAGGGGCTCTGCAAATGGAACATTACGCCCGCAGACGATTCCATCAAAGTCTGCATTCCAAAACTTCAGTACTTCTCTTTCGAGCCCCAACATGTGCCCAAACAGTTTTTTCCCACATATGGGATACCAGCGTACTCAGGACAAATCGGACAACAACTTTTACGGTCCAATTTCTCCTTTTACCTTTGGGAAATTAAAAAATTGGGGACTAAAAGATCATTTTTGTAGGCAAAAAATAGGATTTTTTATTTTCACACCCGGGCGTTATAAACTTTAGTGAAACACTTGGGGGTTCAAAGTTCTCACCACATATCTAGATAAGTTCCTTAGGGGGTCTAGTTTCCAAAATCGGGTCACTTGTGGGGGGTTTCCACTGCTTAGGCACATCAGGGGCTCCGCAAATGTAACATGACGCCCGCAGAACATTCCATCAAAGCCTGCATTCCAAAACATCACTAGTTCCCTTCCGAGCCCTGACGTGTGCCCAAACAGTAGTTTTCTCCCACATATGGGGTACCAGCGTACTCAGGACAAATTGGACAACTTTTGCGGTCCAATCTCTCCTGTTACCCTTGGGAAATTAAAAAATTGGGGACTAAACGTTCATGTTTGTGGAAAAAATATGATTTTTTATTTTCACGCCCGGGCGTTATAAACTTCTGTGAAGTCCCTGGGGGATCAAAGTGCTCATCACACATCTAGATGTTCCTTAGGGGGTCTAGTTTCCAAAATGGGGTCACTTGTGGGTGGTTTCCACTGTTTAGGCACATCAGGGGCTCGTCAAATGCAACATGGCATCCGATCGCAATTCCAGCCAATTTTAGGTTGAAAAAATCAAACGGCGCTCCTTCCCTTCCGAGCCCTGCTATGCGCCCAAACAGTGGTTCCCCACCACATATTGGTTATCAGCGTACTCAGGACAAATTGGACAACAACTTTTCCAGTCCAATTTCTACTGTTACCTTTGGGAAAATAAAAAAATTGTTGCAAAAAGATCGTTTTCATGACTAAAAAGTTAAATTTCCATTTTTTCCTTCAGCATTGCTTTAGCTCTCATGAAGCACCTGAGGGGTTAATAAACTTCTTGAATGTGGTTTTGATCAGCTTGAGGGGTGCAGTTTTTAGAATGGTGTCACTTTTGGGTATTTTTTGCTATATAGACTCCTAAATGTGACTTCAAATGTGAGGTGGTCCCGAACAAAAATGATTTTGTAAATTTTGTTGTAAAAATGAGAAATTGCTGGTCAACTTTTAACCCTTATAACTCCCTAACAAAAAAATTTGTTTCAAAAAATGTTCTGATGTAAAGTAGACTTGTGGGAAATGTTACTTATTAAGTATTTTGTGTGACATATCTCTGTGATTTAAGGGAATAAAAATTCAAAGTTGGAAAATTGCGAAATTTTGAAAATTTTAGCCAAATTTCCATTTTTTTCACAAATAAACGCAGGTACTATCAAATAAATTTTACCACTATCATGAAGTAGAATATGTCACGAGAAATCAATGTCAGAATCGCCAAGATCCGTTGAAGCGTTCCAGAGTTATAACCTCATAAAGGGACAGTGGTTAGACATGTAAAAATTGCCTTGGTCAATAAGGGGTAAACATTGATAGCCCGTCTTTACCACTGGTTACACCCGCCATCTTGGCTGTAAGCTCTTCCCTTGTGTCAGCCAAAGCTGCTCAGTCACCGACGCCCACAGCACAGCGGCGTCACCGGAGCTGTGTCCAAGGTTGGGTACAGCACGTCTGTCGGCGGAGCTGTGCAGCGCAGGGACTGACACGTTCCATCCAATAACTTAAAAGGCGGAGGTGCCGGTGTCGCACACCCACAGATCACACACAGATGACATACTCTAATGAGAGACCATCAATGTCACGGTCATGGACAACCCCTTTAAAAAGAGAACAGTTCAAGGGATAAAAGCTCATGTCCACCATGGTAGCGCCTCCAACGATGCTGCAGCAGATCAGCACCACATCGTCGGCCGTACCGATGACATCTGTACACAAGAGACCCATGAGGACCACGAGCCGCTCATGTTTATATCGTGGTAGTTGTGAAAATGCAAGAACGGGGATGTTTCAATTCACTGTTTGCAAGCAGCTACAAAGAGCCATTACTTACGCTCCGCCAGCTGGGCCCACCTTTATGACACAGTTCTAAAAAGTGGGAAGGGCTTAGCGGGAGGGGCGGAGTCTGCTAGTGGTTTAATGAATTAATTAATATAAGCCATAAACTTGATGTAAATTATCTAACGCTGAGGACACGGCCCATTACCGAGAAACCAGTGATTCAGTATCGCAAAAACATAGAAAATATAAAATTTTATTATACAAAAATGACTAAATACAGATATAAAGGAGAAAACCATGGAGCACATAGCGGTGCTCGCTTCTCCAATGGAGCAGATGCGACTTGGAGTCTCCCAACTTCTGAAAGTAGTAGTTCAGTTTGTCACTGAGCTTCTCCCGCAGCTGTAAAGGAAATGGAGGAAGATATTAATGGTGCACACATGGTCTGAGCCCGGCTGCCATGGCTCTAATCCCTCACAGTTTCTGAGTGTGGCATTATGTCACCATGAATGACATCACCATTAGTCACGACGGCCATGTGATGTGAATTCTCAACATAAACGGTCAGGGAGTCCAGGCGCATGCGGAGGACAAGCTTTGGCTTTGCCGGTTCTCATCCTTAGGCTTCATACCCATTTGCAATAAGCAGTTCTCTGTCATTTACACATCATTTTAATACTAAATATTTATCAAAACACACATATGTATGTATATATATCTATATATATAATTGTCTAAGGGGTACTTCCGTCTTTCTGTCTGCAACTTCTGTCACGGAAATCCCGCGTCGCTGATTGGTCTCGCCAGCTGCCTGTCATGGCTGCCGCGGCCAATCAGCGACGGGCACAGTCCGATTAGTCCCTCCCTACTCCCCTGCAGTCAGTGCCCGGCGCCCGCTCCATACTCCTCTGCAGTCAGTGCCCGGCGCCCGCATACTCCCCTCCACTCACACAGGGTTAATGCCAGCGGTAACGTACCGCACTATGCCGCGGGTAACGTTACCACTGCTATTAACCCTGTGTGTCCCCAAATTTTTACTATTGATGCTGCCTATGCAGCGTCAATAGTAAAAAGATCTAATGTTACAAATAATACAATAACAAAAAACCTGCTATACTCACCCTCCGTAGTCCGACGATGCGCTCACGACTGCCGCCATCTTCCGTTACCAGAGATGCTTTGCGAAATTACCCAGAAGACTTAGCGGTCTCGCGAGACCGCTAAGTCATCTGGGTAATTTCGCAATGCATCCTGGGAACGGAAGATGGCGGCAGCCACGCGCATAGGGACAGCTTCGCGGGATCCCAGGGGGTGAGTATATAACTATTTTTTGTTATAATTATCTTTTTTTAACACGGATATGTGCCCACACTGCTATATACTACATAGGCAGTGTTATATAGCGCGTGGGCGGCGTTATATACAGCGTGGCTGCTATATACTACGTGGGCAGTGTTATATACTATGTGGGCAGTGTTATATACCGCGTGGGCAATGTTATATACCGCGTGGGCAGTGTTATATACCGCGTGGGCTGCGTTATATACCGCGTGGGCTGCTATATACTACGTGGGCAGTGTTATATACCCCGTGGGCTGTGTTATATACCGCGTGGGCAGTGTTACATAATGCGTGGGCAGTGTTATATACCAGGTGGCTGCTATATACTACATGGCCAGTGTTATATACTATGTGGGCAGTATTATATACCGCGTGGGTAGTGTTATATACCGTGTGGCTGCTATATACTACGTGGCCAGTGTTAGATACTATGTGGGCTGTGTTATGTACTGCGTGGCCTGTGCTATATATTACGTGGCCACTGTTATATACTGCATGGCCTGTGCTATATACTACGTCACCTGTGTTATATACTGCGTGGCTATATACTGTGTGGGCTGTGTTATATACTGCGTGGCCTGTATTAACGCATCGGGTGTTCTACAATATGTATGTATGTATATAGCAGCCACATAGTATTTAGCACAGGCCAGGTAGTATTTGTCTGCTATATACTACATGGCTCCTATATACTACGTGGCCTGTGCTATATACTATGTGGCTGCTATATACATACATATTCTAGAATACCCGATGCGTTAGAATCGGGTCACCATCTAGTATATATCTATATATATAATTGTCTAAGGGTTTTTCTGTCTGTCTGTCTTTCTGTCTGTCTGTCTGTCCTGGAAATCCCGCGTCTCTGATTGGTCGAGGCCGCCAAGCCTCGACCAATCAGCAACGGGCACAGCGACGATGATGTCATAAAGGACGTAGACATCTCACGTTTCTGATTCAGCGACGGGCACAGTATCGACGTAGATGTCATAATGGTTGCCATGGCGACGATGATGTCATAAAGGTTGCCTCGACCAATCAGCGACGGGCACAGTCTGCTGCGAATTCTGGAATCATCATTGTCCATATACTACGGGGACATGCATATTCTAGAATACCCAATGCGTTAGAATCGGGCCACAATCTAGTATATATATATATGTATATTATATATATATATATATATATATATATATAAATATATATATAAAACTATATATATATAAAAATAAATATAAATGTGATTGATAGTGTCACGATATGGTATGAAATATCATATAAGTAGTTTCTCTTGCTAGCAGGCTGTGGGCTAAAAAGCCAAGAGCTGCCTTGCCAATGTGCATGGGGGAAGAGCGTTTTATTGCCTAAAGGAATTTTTACGACCAGGTTAGAATCTTCCTCCAGCAAGAACTGGATTCTAAGTCTCTAGAACACATGGAAGTTCTTTGTTTTGTTTTGTAAGATATTACGCAAACAGTTTACGTTAAGAACACGAAAATATATATTCTTAATCTCCCTCGGTGGATCTGCCCATCCCTCGAAACACGGGCTTCTAACTCCATCTAGTAAAGAAGTAGGGATTTCTCTGTAAATATGTATCCCAGATAGGACATATTTGATCTCATTAGAATGCCCACGTTAATCCGAGATGAATGCTGGGTTTGTTATGACTATGACATGTTTTGTAGCGAAGTTATAGAAAGTAGATAAATTTAAGGTCGAATTACTCAGAATGTAGAGAGAGGAGGGTCTGGATAAGCCAACCTTTCTGTGATGTCACAGCCTTAAGGTTTTAAGTATCTGGCAGGCTCTCAGCAGTTCAGTTCACTTCTTGTCTTTTCCTGGAGAGCCCTGAGCACATCCAATGAGCTGGGACGTATGGAAGCTCCACTAGCCTGGTTGCCAGCAATGAACTGAGAACATGTGAGTGTTATCTGTTCTCCTTTAATCCCCTTTATGTTATAATTACCCTGTACATATTTGCAATTGTCTCATTTGTAACATCTTTGTAAAATATTTTGATAAAGCACTGCCTAAATTTTGTGGGGTATATTATTTAATGCCAGTTCTTTCTCCATGCTCTAAAAACGGACCCTAAGTCTTCTGAAGGGAATTACGCTACTGTTTTGGGTTAGCTTCGGACCCGTTTAATCGAAGCTGGTGGCAGCGACCGTGTGCAGGCTTTTGGGGTGATGTTGTAGCGACTGCGGCATTGATAATTATTGTTCCTGCCTGAGTGGGAGTAGTTTATCGCGTCGCTGCAGCGTGCCCAATAGCCAGTACATAGCAGGCAGCCTGTCTGGCGACTAATTACCCAGGGTGCAGTACCTAATCTGACCTGAGAGTAAGGGGGGCGCCAGAGAGCTGCAAGTGTTGAGTGGAACTGTAAGCGGGATATACATAAATCCCTGCAGTTCGTGGTATATTGAAAAGCAGTGGGATACCTAAAATAAGCCCCTGCTGTAAACTAAGAGGTCAATAGCCTTGTGTGTGTTGTTTCATCACATTGTGGAGTGGAGGGATAACTAAGATAAGCCCCCCTGCACATGTGATAGCCGTCTGTTGGCCTAAAGTCACCCCGACCCGTGACGTAGGGGTGACGGTCACGGTGTGAATCGTGACAAATTGGTGGCAAGGCGGTGGGATCTTAGAGCCTTAGTGATTTGGTTTGAGTGATCATTCCTCTCACTACAAACTTGCAAAGTTCTTGCGAGGACTCTGCGCAAATAAGTTTGGAGAACGAACTCAGTGTTTATTAGTCCTGAGACAATTGTGTGTACTGATAATTATCCCCTCCCTTTCTCTTTGTTTTTCTGTCCTATCTTTTATTTGGCAATGATGGTTGTGCTGGGAGAAACCTTCTATGAGCAGCAGACCAGAGACACGCTTATTGCCTTATGCAAGTCACAGCACATTGACTTTGCGGGCAAAAACAAAGCCCAACTGGTCGCAGTTTTGGTGCAATGGGAAGCCGCTCTAGACCACTCTCAGAGCCCAGTGTCCGCAGAAGCCAGCACCAGCAAACATGGTGCTGCAGCAGAGGTCCAACCACTGAATGCTGGCCCTGTTAGCAATCCGGGCAAATTGGACCCCCACCTGCAGGCGGCCTTGAAAGAATTCCCCACTGACGACCATGAGGGACGTCGGCAGCTGATTCAGCAATACCGGCAGGAGGCCGAGTCCCGAGCCGAGCGAGAGGCCCAGGCCCAGCGAGCCGAGCGAGAGGCCCAGGCCCAGCGAGAGGCCCAGGCCCAGCGAGCCGAGCGAGAGGCCCAGGCCCAGCGAGCCGAGCGAGGCCCAGGCCCAGCGAGAGGTCCAAGTGGAGCGGGAGTACCAGCTGCAGATGGCCCGACTGCAAATGCAGGGGTCGTCCCAGTCCAGCCGTGAGCCCAGCAGCGCTCAGATACCGAAGCCCCGGCCCGATCACTTCCCTGTTATGGAAAAGGACAGGGACTTGGACACTTTTCTGCGGGCCTTTGAGAAAGCCTGCAGACAGTACCAGCTGCCTGCACAAGAATGGGCACGATACCTGACACCAGGGCTGAGAGGCAAAGCTCTGGAGGCGTTTGCTGCCCTCCCTCAAGAAAAAGATGGAGACTATGAGGCCATCAAGCAGGCTCTGATAGCCAAGTACCAGCTTACACCCGAGGTGTACCGTAGAAAGTTCCGGACCCTCCAACGTGGCCCACATGACAGTTACAGTGATGTGGTGCATGGACTGGGGACCCACTTTGACCAGTGGACCCAAGGACTGTCAGTGACCACCTTTGCACAGCTGCGAGACCTGATGATCAAAGACCAGTTCTTTCATCTTTGTCCAGCTGAGGTGCGACAGTTCGTGATGGACAGAGAACCCAAAGACGTGACGAAAGCCGCGCAGATTGCCGATGCCTATGAGGCTAACCGTAGATCGGAAGTGCGGAAGCCAGTCACGACCAGCTGGAGAGGGGGTAAGCCTGCAACCAACGCCAGTACCCCTGCCAGCCATCACACCAAAGGTCCTGCCCCCGTGGCCAACAACACCCGACCTACCACCGATCCTCGCCAGTGTTACTTCTGCAATCGGCCTGGTCATATCAGTACCTACTGTCCAGCCAAGCCGAAGAACCCCCAAGCCAAGGCCCCAGGGCCTAATGCAGCAGTTCTTTTGGTGGGTGGTGTGGTTGGGAGGGTGTGTGACAACGTACAGCACGTCACGGTGGGAGGCCATGTTGCTACAGGCCTCAAGGACACCGGGGCTGAACGAACCCTCATCCGACCCGAACTGGCGGCCCCTGAAGAAATCATTCCGGGGAAAACCCTAACTGTCACGGGGATTGGGGGCATCAGCTGTCCCTTACCGATGGCCTGGGTTTATCTTGATTGGGGTGCCGGGAGCGGGGTGAAGGAAGTGGGGCTGTCTGATAATTTGCCCACTGATGTTTTGTTGGGGACTGATTTGGGGAGGATGGTTGCATACTATGTTCCTGACACCCCTCCCCAATCTGCTAATAAGGGTAACGTTAACCCTGATGATGATGATGATGATGGGAAATCGCATGTGTTACCTGACCATGCTTTATCTTGTAATGATGCATCTAATAACCATTTTTTCCCTAGGATTGATGGTGGAAATGTTGTACCTGTGCCAACTGAACCTGATAATGATTTTTCTGTGAAGGTTAATGTGTCCATAGGTACAGGCGTGCCCAGCCACGTCGCTCTGCGGAGTGAGATTGCTGAGGAACCCCTAACAGGGGTAAGTGTCGGTGCTACAGGAAATGGGGAGATGCATGGGAACCGTGAGGAAGGTGATGCCATGAAAGTGACCAGTGCCACCGAGGAAGGTAACTGGCCCATAAGTAGCACTGCCCCTGGAGTGTTGGGGGTGGATGGGGAGGTAGAGCCCATAGCAGCGCCGGCTCATGGGTCTGTAGAAACCCCCGGGGAGACAGCCTACGTAGCTGCTGTCACCCGCAGTCAGAGTGCCCGGAACGCAGATAACTGTCTGCCTTCCGGACCCTCCTCAGTCATCACTGTGACTGAACCAGAGGTGGACCCAGAGCAGGTCCAAGAGGGTTCCCGTGGAGAAGGGACCCTGACATCGCTTCTGGCTTCCCCTAGCCAGGAGTTTCAGGCCGCTCTGCACACAGATGCGAGCCTAGAGAGTTTGAGACAACTCGCCGGGACACTCTTCTCCGAGATTGATAAGAAGAGGGTGTTCTGGGAACGAGGAAGGTTGTACCGGGAGACAGTACCCGGAGAATCACAAAAGGAGTGGTTGAGGGAAAGACAGCTGGTCGTCCCGCAGCAATTCCGGGGTGAGTTGCTGCGGATTGCCCATGAGATTCCGCTAGCTGGACACTTGGGGATCAGCAAAACTAAGGCCCGGCTGTCTCAACACTTCTATTGGCCTAAGATGGGGACAGATGTGTCAAACTACTGCCGCTCCTGTGTCACCTGTCAAAGAGTGGGGAAGGCGGGGCCTGCTCTTAAGGCTCCCCTGATCCCATTGCCAGTGATAGAGGAGCCTTTCCAGAGGATCGCGGTGGACATTGTGGGCCCGCTGGCCGTCCCCAGCAGCTCTGGAAAGCGTTATATCCTTACTGTGGTAGAATACGCTACCCGGTACCCAGAGGCAGTAGCTCTGTCATCAACTAGGGCAGATAAGGTGGCGGATGCCTTGTTGGCCATCTTTTCACGTGTAGGATTTCCCAGGGAAATGCTTACTGATCAAGGGACCCAATTTATGTCTCGCCTAATGGAGGCTCTCTGTAAGAGAATGCAGGTGAAACACCTGGTATCGAGTGCGTGTTGGTATTGTACCTGCATTTATGTGGACCCATCACCCCAAGTTTTGATATGGGTTTTAAGTGTTTTTAATGTTTCGTGTTTGTGTTCCCAAATAAAGTTGATTTCTATATCCATATATCCATTGTGGTGATCCCAATTTTTCTGCATACATCTTTCTCCGTTGTGTCACATGTATATATGGTATGCAGTTGGTGATCCCCTTTGCCTATTATAATTGGATGGTGCCCGCTCAGCTAAGTACTGTTATGGTATCGAGTGCGTATCACTCTCAGACCAATGGCTTGTGTGAACGCTTCAATGGTACCCTCAAACAGATGCTACGCATGCTGGTTGAGACACGAGGGCGCGACTGGGAGCGGTACCTCCCACACCTGCTGTTCGCTTAACGAGAGGTTCCGCAGGCCTCGACGGGGTTCTCCCCCTTCGAGCTCCTGTACGGCAGGCGAGTCCGGGGACCCCTTGGGTTGGTAAGAGAATCCTGGGAAGAGGAGCCGAACCCTTCTGAAGTGTCCATAGTGGAGTATGTCATTCACTTCCGTGACAAGATGCAGACCTTGACGCAGTTGGTGCATGACAACATGACACAGGCTCAGGCTGACCAGAAGCACTGGTACGACCAGAACGCCTGGGAGTGGACCTACTACGTGGGTCAAAAGGTGTGGGTGCTGGTCCCCGTACCAAATGATAAGCTTCAGGCAGCCTGGGAGGGCCCGTACGTCATCCACCAACAGCTCAACCCGGTCACCTACGTGGTCACGCTTGACCACGCTCAGGGTAGGCGAAAGGCCTTTCACGTCAACATGATGAAGGCCCATCATGAACGTGAACCTTTCGTCCTACCAGTCTGCAGCGTGCCCGAAGACGGGGAGGAAGACACCCTCCTGGACATGCTGGCCCAAGCCAAGGCCAATTGGTCCATCGAGGACATGGAGGTAAGCGCCTCGTTAACTGAACCCCAGCGGTTGCAGTTGCAAACCACACTGGAACCCTTCCGGGTCATGTTCTCCAACTGACCTAGGAGGACTGAGTTAGCAGTCCACGAGGTGGACACCGGGGATCACGCCCCACTACGGCGAACACCCTATCGAATCTCTGACCAGGTGCAGCAGATTATGCGCCAAGAGATCGATGAGATGTTACAGCTGGGGGTGATTCGACGGTCAAAGAGCGCGTGGGCCTCACCTGTAGTTCTCGTGCCAAAGAAAGACCGGACCACCCAGTTCTGCGTGGACTACAGGGGGCTCAACGTCATCACAGCCTCTGACGCGCACCCAACGCCGCGCATCGAGGAGCTGCTGGATAGGTTAGCTGGCGCAAATTACCTAATAATAATGGATCTGAGTAGAGGATACTGGCAGATTCCCCTGAGCTCCGAGGCGCAGGAGAAGTCCGCCTTTATCACACCCTTCGGACTGTACGAGTCCACGGTCATGCCCTTCGGCATGAAGAATGCCCCTGCCACTTTTCAGCGGATGGTCAACCTCCTGCTTCAGGGACTGGAGCAGTACGCCGTGGCGTACTTGGATGACATTGCCATCTTCAGTTCCTCCTGGAAGGAACACCTGTAGCATCTCGAGGCGGTGCTCAGGCGAATTCACCAAGCAGGACTGACTATCAAGCCGGGAAAGTGCCAGATGGGCATGAGGGAGGTCCACTACCTGGGGCACCGGGTAGGCGGAAACACCCTAAAGCCAGAGCCTGAGAAAGTGGGCACGATCGTGAACTGGCCCACTCCCGTGACCAAGAAACAGGTGATGTCCTTCCTGGGCACTGCAGGGTACTATAGGCGCTTCGTACAGCACTATAGTAGCCTAGCAAAACCTTTGACGGACCTCACCAGGAAGAAGCTACCCCACATTGTCAACTGGACAGATGGCTGTGAGGGGGCCTTCCAGGCGTTGAAAACCGCACTGTGCAACGCCCCTGTGTTGAAAGCAGTCGACAGCAGTCGACCGTTCTTGGTGCAGACCGACGCCAGCGAGTTTGGCCTTGGTGTGGTGCTCAGCCAGGTTGACTCGGAGGACCAAGAGCACCCCGTGTTATACCTGAGCCGGAAACTTTTGCCGAGGGAAGTGGCCTACTCCACCATCGAGAAGGAGTGCCTGGCCATAGTCTGGGCCCTGCAGCGCTTGCAGCCCTACTTGTACGGTCGCCCCTTCCCTGTGGTAACCAACCACGACCCTCTGCGCTGGCTAAACGCCATGTGTGCAACCAACGGCAGGTTGCTGCACTGGAGCCTTGCCCTTCAGCAATTTGACTTCACCATTAAACACAAAGCGGGCAGGGAGCATGGGAATGCAGATGGACTGTCCCGCCAGGGTGAACCCACTGAGGTGCGCATGGAGGCATACCGTGGGGTTCTACCTCCCTAGCACACACCAAAAGGGGGAGGTGTCACGATATGGTATGAAATATCATATAAGTAGTTTCTCTTGCTAGCAGGCTGTGGGCTAAAAAGCCCCCTTCCCTTTCACTCAGCCAAGAGCTGCCTTGCCAATGTACATGGGGGAAGAGAGTTTTATTGCCTAAAGGAATTTTTACGACCAGGTTAGAATCTTCCTCCAGCAAGAACTGGATTCTAAGTCTCTAGAACACATGGAAGTTCTTTGTTTTGTTTTTGTAAGATATTACGCAAACCGTTTACGTTAAGAACACGAAAATATATATTCTTAATCTCCCTCGGTGGATCTGCCCATCCCTCGAAACACGGGCTTCTAACTCCATCTAGTAAAGAAGTAGGGATTTCTCTGTAAATATGTATCCCAGATAGGACATATTTGATCTCATTAGAATGCCCACGTTAATCCGAGATGAATGCTGGGTTTGTTATGACTATGACATGTTTTGTAGCGAAGTTATAGAAAGTAGATAAATTTAAGGTTGAAGTACTCAGAATGTAGAGAGAGGAGGGTCTGGATAAGCCAGCCTTTCTGTGATGTCACAGCCTTAAGGTTTTAAGTGTCTGGCAGGCTCTCAGCAGTTCAGTTCACTTCTTGTCTTTTCCTGGAAAGCCCTGAGCACGTCCAATGAGCTGGGACGTATGGAAGCTCCACTAGCCTGGTTGCCAGCAATGAACTGAGAACATGTGAGTGTTATCTGTTCTCCTTTAATCCCCTTTATGTTATAATTACCCTGTACATATTTGCAATGGTCTCATTTGTAACATCTTTGTAAAATATTTTGATAAAGCACTGCCTAAATTTTGTGGGGTATATTATTTAATGCCAGTTCTTTCTCCATGCTCTAAAAACTGTTGTGAATTCTGCTCTTGGGTTCCCTCCAGTGGTTGTAGGTGGGAATGCAGTTGTCTCTGAGTCACAGTCCTGGCCAGGTGTATCTGCTGATTGCAGTTCTGACTGGGATATTTAGGTGTGCAGGATTCATTAGTCCTTGCCAGTTGTCAATGTTTCTTCTGAAGTGTTGGATCAATTTCTGGCTTCTCCTGCTCAGCTGTCAATTCAGCAAAGATAAGTGTCTGGTTTTTGTTTCTGTGGCACACATGCAGTGTGCTTATATTCTGTGCTATTCATTTGTTTTTCTCTTGTCCAGCTTAGAATGTGTCAGTGTTTTCTCGGTCTTGTTGGATTCTCTGGAGATGCAGATATACACTCCACATCTTTAGTTAGATGGTGGAGTTTTGTATTTTCTGCTGTGGATATTTTTGGAAGGATTTTTAATACTGACCGCTTAGTATCCTGTCCTATCCTTTCCTATTTAGCTAGTGTGTGCCTCATTTGCTAAATCCTGTTTTCTGCCTACATGTGTCTTTTCCTCTACTACTCACAGTCAATATTTGTGGGGGGCTGCCTATCCTTTGGGGTTCTGCTCTGAGGCAAGGTAGAAATTCCTATTTCCATCTATAGGGGTATTTAGTCCTCCGGCTGAGTCGAGGTGTCTAGGTTTTGTTAGGCACACCCCACGGCTACTGGGGTTGCGGTGATAAGATCAGGGTTTGCGGTCAGTATAGTTACCACCTACTCCAGTGAAAGTTTTCATGCTGCTCCAAGGTCACCTGATCATAACAGTACAACTGGCCAATAATGAGTTAAATGCATCTCAGAAGAAGGGAAGAAAGGTCTTAGAACCGGTCGGGATTCTGAAAGAAGGGGTGTTCCTTTCTGCCATTTCCCCTGATTTACGATGGGTTCTTCAGGAATTTCAGGCTGACAAACCTGACCGCTGTCCTGTGGGGAAACTGTTTGTTCCTGACAGATGGACTAGTAGAGTGATTTCTGAGGTTCACTGTTCCATGTTGGCTGGTCATCCTGGCATTTTTGGTACCAGAGAATTGGTTGGTAGGTCCTTTTGGTGGCCTTCTTTGTCGCGTGATGTGCGTTTTTTTGTGCAGTCCTGTGGGACTTGTGCGCAGGCCAAGCCTTGTTGTTCCCGTGCTAGTGGGTTGCTTTTGCCATTGCCAGTCCCTGAGAGGCCCTGGACGCATATTTCGATGGATTTTATTTCTGATCTTCTGGTCTCCCAGAAAATGTCTGTTATCTGGGTTGTTTGTGACCGGTTCTCTAAGATGGTTCATTTGGTGCCTTTGCCTAAATTGCCTTCCTCTTCGTATTTGGTTCCGTTGTTTTTTCAGCATGTGGTTCGTTTGCATGGGATTCCGGAGAATATTGTGTCCGACAGAGGTTCCCAGTTTGTGTCTAGGTTTTGGCGGGCCTTTTGTGCTAGGCTGGGCATTGATTTGTCTTTTTCTTCTGCATTTCATCCTCAGACAAATGGCCAGACCGAGAGAACTAATCAGACTTTGGAAACTTATTTGAGATGCTTTGTGTCTGCTGATCAGGATGATTGGGTGGCCTTCTTGCCATTGGCCGAGTTTGCCCTTAATAATCGGGCTAGTTCGGCTACTTTGGTTTCGCCTTTCTTTTGTAATTTTGGTTTTCATCCTCGTTTTTCTTCTGGGCAGGTTGAGCCTTCTGACTGTCCTGGTGTGGATTCTGTGGTTGACAGGTTGCAGCAGATTTGGGCTCATGTGGTGGACAATTTAGTGTTGTCTCAGGAGGAGGCTCAACGTTTTGCTAACCGTCGTCGATGTGTTGGTTCCCGGCTTTGGGTTGGGGATCTGGTCTGGTTGTCTTCCCGTCATGTTCCTATGAAGGTTTCTTCCCCTAAGTTTAAGCCTCGGTTTATTGGTCCTTATAAGATTTCTGAGATTATTAATCCGGTGTCTTTTCTTTTGGCGCTTCCGGCCTCTTTTGCTATCCATAATGTCTTCCATAGATCTTTATTGCAGAAATATGTGGTGCCCGTTGTTCCTCCGGCCCCTGTGTTGGTTGATGGTGAGTTGGAGTATGTGGTTGAGAAGATTTTGGATTCTCGTTTTTCAAGGCGGAGGCTTCAGTACCTTGTCAAATGGAAGGGTTATGGCCAGGAGGATAATTCTTGGGTTTTTGCCTCTGATGTCCATGCTGTTGATTTGGTCTGTGCCTTTCATCTGGCTCATCCTGACCGTCCTGGAGGCCCTGGTGAGGGTTCGGTGACCCCTCCTCAAGGGGGGGATACTGTTGTGAATTCTGCTCTTGGGTTCCCTCCAGTGGTTGTAGGTGGGAATGCAGTTGTCTCTGAGTCACAGTCCTGGCCAGGTGTATCTGCTGATTGCAGTTCTGACTGGGATATTTAGGTGTGCAGGATTCATTAGTCCTTGCCAGTTGTCAATGTTTCTTCTGAAGTGTTGGATCACTTTCTGGCTTCTCCTGTCAATTCAGCAAAGATAAGTGTCTGGTTTTTGTTTCTGTGGCACACATGCAGTGTGCTTATAATCTGTGCTATTCATTTGTTTTTCTCTTGTCCAGCTTAGAATGTGTCAGTGTTTTCTCGGTCTTGTTGGATTCTCTGGAGATGCAGCTATACGCTCCACATCTTTAGTTAGATGGTGGAGTTTTGTATTTTCTGCTGTGGATATTTTTGGAAGGATTTTTAATACTGACCGCTTAGCATCCTGTCCTATCCTTTCCTATTTAGCTAGTGTGTGCCTCATTTGCTAAATCCTGTTTTCTGCCTACGTGTGTCTTTTCCTCTACTACTCACAGTCAATATTTGTGGGGGGCTGCCTATCCTTTGGGGTTCTGCTCTGAGGCAAGGTAGAAATTCCTATTTCCATCTATAGGGGTATTTAGTCCTCCGGCTGTGTCGAGGTGTCTAGGTTTTGTTAGGCACACCCCACGGCAACTTCTAGTTGCGGTGATAAGATCAGGGTTTGCGGTCAGTATAGTTACCACCTACTCCAGTGAAAGTTTTCATGCTGCTCCAAGGTCACCTGATCATAACAAAAAACGTACCCTAAGTCTTCTGAAGGGAATTACGCTACTGTTTTGGGTTAGCTTTGGACTCGTTTAATCGAAGCTGGTGGCAGCGACCGTGTGCAGGCTTTTGGGGTGATGTTGTAGCGACTGCGGCGTTGATATTTATTGTTCCTGCCTGAGTGGGAGTAGTTTATCGCTTCGCTGCAGCGTGCCCAATAGCCAGTACATAGCAGGCAGCCTGTCTGGCGACTAATTACCCAGGGTGCTGTACCTAATCTGACCTGAGAGTAAGGGGGGCGCCAGAGAGCTGCAAGTGTTGAGTGGAACTGTAAGCGGGATATACATAAATCCCTGCAGTTCGTGGTATATTGAAGAGCAGTGGGATACCTAATATAAGCCCCTGCTGTAAACTAAGAGGTCAATAGCCTTGTGTGTGTTGTTTCATCACATTGTGGAGTGGAGGGATAACTAAGATAAGCCCCCCTGCACATGTGATAGCTGTCTGTTGGCCTAAAGTCACCCCGACCCATGACGTAGGGGTGACGGTCACGGTGTGAATCGTGACAATAGATAGAACAGCTGGCAATTCCTGTGCGCATACAGTAAAATCACACTGGCAGGTTACAATACAATAAATAGAATAGAAATATACACATAGTATGCGTATAATATAAATATATATATAGTGCTTTGCGAAAGTATTCGGCCCCCTGGAACTTTTCAACCTTTTCCCACATATCATGCTTCAAACACAAAGATACCAAATGCAAATTTTTGGTGAAGAATCAGCAACACGTGGAACACAATTGTGAAGTTGAACGAAATGTATTGGTTATTTAAAATTTTTGTGGAAATTTAAAAACTGAAAAGTGGGGCGTGCAATATTATTCGGCCCCTTTACTTTCAGTGCAGCAAACTCACTCCAGAAGTTCATTGTGGATCTCTGAATGATCCAATGTTGTCCTAAATGCCTAATGATGATAAATATAATCCACCTGTGTGTAATCAAGTCTCCGTATAAATGCACCTGCTCTGTGATAGTCTCAGGGTTCTGTGTGAAGCACAGAGAGCATCATGAAGACCAAGGAACACAACAAGCAGGTCCGTGATACTGTTGTGTGTATTAATCCTTTAATTTAACACCTACAGCTCCAAAATTTTTCACACACACACACTACTAACACTACTAGTGAGGGACATATAAAAATCTAACGGATATGCAATGGTTCACTGTATGTAAACCATGTCTCACATCCTGTCGGCTTCTGTAATAATTATGCAGAACCCGACAATTGAATTACCAGCTTTTCTGCTATCTATGAAATATTAAGAGATTTTATATATATATATATATATATATATATATATATATACTAGATTGTGGCCCGATTCTAGCCGGTTCGGTGAGAAGACGATGGCTCCGGCCGGGCGACGCTCACCTCACTGTAAATTCACGTAAGGGAATTCCACAAGTTCATGGAGCTCTGAACGTTCACACAGGATGATGACTAGCTGCCGAAGGCAATCCAGCTGTCTGCAAAAATGGGGGACGGGGGATGAGGAAACAACCAGCCCCTAATATTCCAGCACTCCCACAGCATGTAACTGGGCACCTACTCTGGCTAAGTGAGGGTTAAAGGGAACCTGTCACGTCGTTTTGGCCCTGGAAGGCTTCTTTCACACTTCCGTCTTCCAAATCTGCACAGGATCCGTCAAGAAGTTGAAATGACGGATCCTGTGCAGATTGTGGAAAACGTGTGCACTGGGCCTGTTTTCCTGACAGACCCGTCGAGGCTATGTGCACCTGTTGTGTATGCGTCTTCGCAGCAGTTTTCTGCTGCAAAAACGAATACACAACACAACCCAGGTGAAAAAGGGAAAAAAAAAAAAAAAATCGCAATATTCTTACCTTCCGGCATCCCGCACAGCGTTACCGATGCTCCCGGCAGCTAGCGTTCCCAGTTATGCATTGCGGCAATAACCCAAAAGACCTAGCGGTCTTGCAAGATCGCGAGGTCATCGTATCATTTTGCAATGCATTACTAGAAACGGAAGATGCCGGCGGCATCGGGAGCATCGGTAACGCTGCGCGGGATACCGGAAGGTAAGAATATTGCGATTTTTAAAAAAATTTTTTTTAATATTTGTAACATGATATCTTTTTACTATTGATACTGCATAGGCAACATCAATAGTAAAAAGAGAGAGAGCGAGAGACAATTTCCCTCACGGGAAATTCTTCCACGCATGATCAGTTTCAAAAGACGGGATCCGTCGCTGGATTCCTGCTTTTGACGGTCAGCGACGGATCCTGCGTCCATAGGCTTCCATTATAGCCAACGATGGACAGCGCAGAACCCGTCGCTGAGCGATTTTACGACGTGCAGAAATAACGTTCCTCTGAACGTTTTCTCAACCCAACGGACAGCAATTTTCCGACAGATCCAGTGCACGATGAAATGGAAGGCCATCCGTCACAATCCGTCGCTAATACAAGTCTATGAGGAAAACAGGATCCAGCAGAAAAATTTGCTGGATCCTGTTTTTTCAAAAATCGACGGATTGTGACGGGAGCTCAAAGATGGAAGTGTGAAAGAGGCCTAAGCTGCGGCCACTGCCTTTCACGGCTAATCTACAGTATTCTGTAATGCTGTAGATAAGCCTCCGATCTACCCTGAAATAGAAGAAAAACAAGATGATACTCACCCGCGAGGGAGGGGCTGTCCCGTTCGATGGGCATCGCGGTCCGGAGCCTCCCATCTTCATACGATGACTTCCTCTTCCTTGCTTCGTGTCGTGTCTCCTGCGCAGCTGTACTGGTCTGCCCTGTTGAGGGCAGAGCAAAGTACTGCAGTCTCTGGGACTCTCTGACCTTTCCAGGCACCTGTGCACTGCTGTAATTTACTCTGCCCTCAACAGGGCAGATAAGTACGCCTGCGCAGGAGCCGCGACACAAAGCAAGGAGGAGGACGTCATCGCATGAAGATGGGAGGCGCAGGACCTGGACCTGAGACGCCCATCGGAACCGACCGCCCCAGCGTGAGTATAATAAAACTTGTTTTTCTTCTATTTCAGATTGGACCGGGGGCTTATCTATAGCATTATAGAATACTGTATATAAGCCCTGAAAAGTGGTGGCCGCAGCTTACAGGGGCAAACCGACGTGACAGGTTCACTTTAACAAGTGGGGTCACTGTGAGATTACTGCCCATTGCTATTTCCTGCGGTGCCTTTAATACATTCCCAACCATTGAGGTGCATGTAAGTTACAGGCCAGGAGCCGGTGTACGGAGCGGCTCATGATCATGGCCTGTCACTAAAAAGATATGCTTCCATCCTCCATTTGGCCATGTATGGAGCATACGCTGGGGTCTAAGGCTCAGGCACAACGTACACACCTCCGCCCCACACCAAGAGCTGTCGGCCTTGCACCCCACAGCACGAGCTGTCGACCCTGCACCCCAGAGCACGAGCTGTCGGCCCTGCACCCCAGAGCACGAGCTGTCAGCCCTGCACCTCACACCACGAGCTGTCGGCCCTGCACCCCAGAGCACGAGCTGTCGGCCCTGCACCCCAGAGCACGAGCTGTCGGCCCTGCACCCCAGAGCACGAGCTGTCGGCCCTGCACCCCACAGCACGAGCTGTCGGCCCTGCACCCCACAGCATGAGCTGTCGGCCCTGCACCCCACACCACGAGCTGTTGGCCCTGCACCCCACATCACGAGCTGTTGGCCCTGCACCTCACACCACGAGCTGTCGGCCCTGCACCCCACATCACGAGCTGTCGGCCCTGCACCTCACACCACGAGCTGTCGGCCCTGCACCCCACAGCACGAGCTGTCGGCCCTGCACCCCACATCACGAGCTGTCGGCCCTGCACCCCACACCACGAGCTGTCAGCCCTGCACCCCACACCACGAGCTGTCAGCACTGTACCCCACTCCACGAGTAATCAGACCTCCATCTCACCTGCTGTGATCGGGAATATGCGCAACAGCGTTGTACGACTGGCGGTTGTGTCCGAAATCCAGGTGATGCTTGAAGATACAAGTCCTCAAAGTTGCCTACAATCAGGAGACATCTGGTCACTCACCAAAAAATATCATAGATACATAGAGAAGGACACCACTGCTTGTACATGGCATTACCTGACTTTTCAGGTCATCCACAGTCTCCGAAATACCCAATGTTGCTAACTGAATCAGCAGCTCTGGCAAAACCACACGTTCCAGGAGATGCAACACCTGGGAATAAAGGCAACAGCTTACTACAGGCAGAATACGGATCCGCTGGGAATAAAGGCAAAAGGTAACTACAGGCAGAATACGGATCCGCTGGGAATAAAGGCAACAGATTACTACAGGCAGAATACGGATCCGCTGGGAATAAAGGCAAAAGGTAACTACAGGCAGAATACGGATCCGCTGGGAATAAAGGCAACAGATTACTACAGGCAGAATACGGATCCGCTGGGAATAAAGGCAAAAGGTAACTACAGGCAGAATACGGATCCGCTGGGAATAAAGGCAACAGATTACTACAGGCAGAATACGGATCCGCTGGGAATAAAGGCAAAAGGTAACTACAGGCAGAATACGGATCCGCTGGGAATAAACGCAACAGATTACTACAGGCAGAATACGGATCCGCGATCCTGAATGCGCGCTTCCTTACATTCGAAATGCGCGCCAAAGGGCACAACTGCGCTCTTGAATGCGCGCCGGCAGAAATGCGGGAATTGCGCGTCGGCAGTGTTGGCACCCCCTAAAGGGTCAATACCGGTAGCAGTGTTTGCAGTCTGACCCCCCCCACCCCAAAAGAGTTAATACCGGTAGCAGTGTTCGCAGTCTTGACCCCCCACACGCCCTGCCCCCCTCTCTGAGCCCCCCTGCGCCCTCTCCCCCCCCAAAGGGTTAATACTGGTAGCAGTGTTGGCACCCCCCTAAAGAGTTAATACTGGTAGCAGTGTCCGCTGTTTCCTACAGTGCCTATTGAAGATAGCACGCAGGTATCTGCTCCAGACCATGTGACGGTGACCCCCAGTACATCATCTACTGGTACTGCTGCTGCAGCGTCTACAGCCACCCCTCAGGCATCAGTTAGTAGCGTCTCCGACGCCACCCAGGTGCGGTGAAACGACGCATGCGTCGTGCGTTTTTACAAAAGCGCACGACAACGCAACGCATGCGTCCCCAATGATAAAGATAGGGGCGCATGACGCATGCGTCGTTGTGCGTCGACGACGCTGCATCGCATGACGCTAATGTGAACGTAGCCTTAGACCAAAAACTAGTACCTAGAAAACATCAGTCCCTTCAGAGAGAATTTTCTCCAAAACAGGGCAGATAATCACAGAGAGAAGAAACCGGATCAGCCCGTCCAAACTGAGGCACTTAGTGTTTCTTAATGCCAATTTGTCCTAATGACCTTCTAAAAATGTTTCACTGTTAAGTTATACTGCTGTTTTGCATATTTTTTGCATTTGATTGATGTTCTTATAATGAAAAATAATATAAACACTGTTAATCTGTTAACTAGAAGGTTTTGTGTCATTATTTTGGTGAGATTACTGAAGAGCCGATTCAAGAGCCGAAAGAGCCGGCTCTTCTTGCTGAGCCGAGCCGAAAGAGCCGATTCCCCAAAAAAACCCCGAAGTCCCATCACTAGCTGTTTTGGCATGCCGCCAAAACGAGAAGGCGGGAGAAGGGGGTTGGGGCGTGTTTCGCTGGGAGAGCACCCGCCCACCAGCTATTACAGCCTCGGGCGGCGCGCAGCTACTGCGCATGCGCCTGGTGCGCGCGCCCGTGCAGCGCGGCGCGCAGTAGCCCTAGCTACTGCGCATGCGCCAGGTGCGCGCAGCTACAGCTCTGCGCTTCTCCCTGGGGCCACCAGGGGTCACCATATTCCGGCCTCCTTTCCGCAGATGTTCCCATGTCTCGCGTGAGTTCTATAGTTGACTAATGTGAGCGGAAGTTGTTGCTCTTTCTCTTTTCCGGCGGCCATAGTGGTCCGTGCAGCAGGGTAAGGAGCTCTGGAGGCGAAGTGAAGTGTAATCCGCCGCAATCCTCGCCCGCAGCGCGCGCTTTGCTCCTCGTCATGGTCTCAGAGTGTGGCCGCGGCGGCTCCGGTGTTCGGGTGGAAACTATGTAGTGGCGAGGGGACTGTAGGGGAGCTGTGGGTGAATGGAGCGGGCCGCCGGTGTGTGACATACACGGCTAGCGGCCTGTGATGGTTGTGTAACCCGTGTTGTGTGTGAGGAGGAAGACGGGCTCTGGGAATGCAGGGAGCGCCGCCGCTGTGAGCACGCATGCTCGGAGTGTGTGCCGGCCCGGTGTGGTGGCCGCGGGCCGGTGCTGAGCCTGTATCACTATGGTGGTCTCCGCTGATGTCTTCATGTCCCTTATTTCCTCAGTCACCATGAAGTTCAACCCGTTCGTCACCTCAGACCGCAGCAAGAACCGTAAGAGGCACTTCAATGCCCCCTCTCATGTGCGCAGGAAGATCATGTCCTCCCCCCTGTCCAAGGAGCTGAGGCAGAAGTACAGCGTCCGCTCCATGCCCATCCGCAAGGACGATGAGGTCCAGGTAAGCGCCACCCTGGTGTGGGAATGGCTGTTCTAGGGGGGTACAATGATGGCGTATCGCTGGGATGTACGCACTGCCGGAGATACCGGGAAAGAGGAGAATCTAGTGCTCCTGCCCCTTCATAGCAAAGACTTCGTTCTCAGGAATGGTGGGGTCTTGTACATAAGACCATTGATGCAGTCTCATTATTGGTGGGGGCCTGTAGGTGAGGCCATTTATACAATTACAGGAATGATGGGGGGCCTGGAGGTGAGGCTATTGATAGTCACAGGAATGATGGGGGGGCCTGGAGGTGAGGCCATTGATAGTCACAGGAATGATGGGGGGGGCCTGGAGGTGAGGCCATTGATAGTCACAGGAATGATGGGGGGGGCCTGGAGGTGAGGCCATTGATAGTCACAGGAATGGTGGGGGGCCTGTAGGTGAGGCCATTGATAGTCACAGGAATGATAGGGGGCCTGTAGGTGAAGCCATTGATAGTCACAGGAATGATGGGGGGGGGCCTGGAGGTGAGGCCATTGATAGATGGTGGGGGGCCTGTAGGTGAGGCCATTGATAGTCACAGGAATGATAGGGGGGCCTGTAGGTGAAGCCATTGATAGATGGTGGGGGGCCTGTAGGTGAGGCCATTGATAGTCACAGGAATGATGGGCGGCCTGTAGTGGGGCCATTGGTGCAGTCTCATTATTGGTGGGGGGCCTGTAGTGGGGCCATTGATACAATCACAGGAATGATGGGCGGGGGGGAGCCTGTAGGTGAAGCCATTGATAGAATCACAGGAATGATGGGGGGCCTGTGGTGGGGCCATTGATGCAGTCTCATTTTTGGTGGGGGGCCTGTAGGTGAGGCCATTGATACAATCACAGGAATAGTGGGGGGCCTGTAGGTGAGACCATTGAAGCCATCACCGGAATGGTGGGGGGCCTGTAGTGAGGCCATTGGTGCAGTCTCATTATTGGTGGGGGGCCTGTAGTGGGGCGCCTCTAGTGGGGCCATTGATACAATCACAGGAATGTTGGGGGGCCTGTAGTGAGGCCATTGGTGCAGTCTCATTATTGTTGGGGGGCCTGTAGGTGAGACCATTGAAGCCATCACAGGAATGGTCTACCCTGCACATCAGCCAATAACTAAGCTCAGTGACTCGTGCTGCCTGTATCAGACAGTACTGAACTCTGAGAAGGACATCACTGGCCTTTTTATACACTTTTACGCTATGGGGCAAATTGCTGAACAGTGTCAACCCTTTAATCACTGTATAATGAAGCGTCGTGCTCCTTTCTCCTTCTTTGCTTGTTTGCTGTCTGCCACCCTTGTACGGTCTTTAATAACACTCATGTGCCCCTTCATAAATGACAGCTACCCTGCATAACTAAGAGCATGCCTTTTCTAATTGTCCTCTATATGCAGATCTGTGCTGAGCGGTCTCATGGGCGACTCTTTATTATGCTTGGAACGATCTGTTCCCGTAATCACCTTCTCCCGCTTTGATTGAGGTGGCTGAGGTCATCTGATAGTCTAAAGGTACTGTCACATTAAGCGACGCTGCAGCGATCCAGACAACGATCCCGATCGCTGCAGCGTCGCTGGAGAGCTGTCACACAGACAGCTCTCCAGCGACCAACGATGACGGTCCCCTGGTAACCAGGGTAAACATCGGGTTACTAAGCGCAGGGTCGCGCTTAGTAACCCGATGTTTACCCTGGTTACCAGCGTAAACGTAAAAAAAAAAAAACTACATACTTACCTTCCGCTGTCTGTCCCCCGGCGCTCTGCTTCTCTGCACTGACTGTGAGCGCCAGCCGGAAAGCACAGTGGTGATGTCACCACTGTGCTCTGCTTTCCGGCTGGCCGACGCTCACAGTGCAGAGAAGCAGAGCGCCGGAGGACAGACAGCGGAAGGTAAGTATGTAGTTTTTTTTGTTTGTTTTTTTACGTTTACACTGGTAACCAGGGTAAACATCGGGTTACTAAGCGCGGCCCTGCGCTTAGTAACCCGATGTTTACCCTGGTTACCAGTGAAGACATCGCTGAATCGGCGTCACACACGCCGATTCAGTGATGTCTGCAGGAGGTCCAGCGACGAAATAAAGCTCTGGACTTTCTGCTCCGACCTGCGACATCACAGCAGGGGCCTGATCGCTGCTGCGTGTCAAACACAACGATATCGCTAGCCAGGACGCTGCAACGTCACGGATCGCTAGCGATATCGTTGTGTGAAGGTACCTTAACTCGCACCTGCACAGTGGGGAATAAATCCTGCACAGGTATAATGGACTGTGTGGATGATGTCAGCCACGTCAAACAATCTGAAGAGACAGCTGGTTGTGTGGACTGGAGGCACCGATTAGCATATGGAGAGGAACCATTAAAAAAGGGTGTTTTAGAAATCCTGGCCTGCTGAGATATAAATGAATTAAAGACAGCACAAGGGTGGCGGATTCTGTTAGTTTTCCTTATATTGAGTAGGTGATTTGTCCTGATTGACCTAAACTTACAGATGTATCCTCATCCTTCTCACAGCTGGCAGATTACTGCTAGAGCTGCTGCCTCCCAGTAGCTGCACAACCAGGACCATAAGGCCGTGTGCCCACGATCTGCAACAAACAGAGCTTTGAACGTATGTTCACTGTGTCCAAAGCGCTTCTATTGAATGCAGGTGAATCCGCATGTGCTCACTGAACCGTTCAGATTTACCACAACCAATACTTTTTCTTCCCCAAGAGAAATCAATAATGCAGAGGTCTGGAAAGACGTGCAGCATGTCAGTCTCCGCGGGCGGCTGTGGACATGGGATTTCTAAAAATCCCACCCACTATGCTGTTTTTAAGTGGTCGTCCAGGCTGGGAAACCTTCCCAGCTATTATTGAAGTATGGTAAAACGTGTCCTACACGAGTGCCCCCAGCTAGTCTGTGATACTGCAGGGTTATATGCTCTGCATATTACCTGAGCTCTCGATCGGTCTTTAAACTATGTTTTTTTTTTAGTCATGTGTACACTATGATCTAAACCAGTAAACGTGGTCCCTGTTCCCTCTCCTGAGACGTTCCCATCTATATCCGTGTATGATGGGCTTATTGTGGGGAGGTAGATGAAATCATCTGATTTGGAGCGGTGACTGTCCTGTGATTTTACACCTCATGAACAGATGAAACAAGCAGCCATGTTTCTTTCGTCCTGTGCTTGTTTAATGCATGTGAACTTCTCGCTAATGCTTTTACATTTTTGTAGGTGGTCCGTGGACACTACAAAGGCCAGCAAATTGGTAAAGTTGTCCAGGTGTACAGAAAGAAATATGTGATCTACATTGAACGTGTGCAACGTGAGAAGGCCAACGGCACCACTGTTCATGTTGGTATTCACCCCAGCAAGGTGCGTATTGGTCAGGTTTACAGAAAGTGTGTTGTGACTGTGAAAACCTAAAGGTTTGGTAATACTGAGAATGTGCTAGAAAGCAACACAGCCAGGTAATTGCTGGAAAACTATGCATAGTGCTTTTATTGTGACTTTTTTTTAATTTACCGTATGTTTTTTTTTTTTAATTATTATTATGAAGCCGATGGTTGCTCTGGTAAGGCCGAGGGAGTGCAGTGGTGAAGCAGGATAAAAACTGTGCAGTTGACTGCATGCACAACCACGCTGCATGACACAATTTTAATAAGGCAATTTTAAGGTGAAACACTCCTGGTAGTGACCGGTGTGACCAACATTCAGATAACCTACACTGCCTAAGCAGGTTGGTTTGTGCGAAAACTGTGCAGTCAGCTGATCACACTGTGCACTTCTTGATCACATTGACTGTTATGATTGTGAGCAATGCAATCTGCGCTGTCTGGCCCTACCCTACAGAAATACATTGGGCATCCTGCAGGACCCGAGGGGGCTGTTGCATGTGAAATGGTGGATTTAAAGCAAAGCATTGCCAATCTGTTTATTATGAGCAGTCACCAGAAGCCCTTGCCCACCACCCATGGAGACCTGGTCTTCATGTGGATGGTGTCCACCATTATACTGTGGCTCTTTGGCATGGTGCAACTGTTTCCTTGGGGTTCTTACCCAACAAGGACAGAATCTGCAAGCAGTTGTATGTTTCCCTGTGTTTGGATGAGTTGTCTCCAGTTTCCTCCCACACTCCATGGATATACTGATGGGGAGCTTTGTTTGGGGACAGTGATCATGTCTATAAAGTGCTGTGGAATATCATGGCACTGTATTGGTACAATTATTATTTATTATAATAGCGCCATTTATTCCATGGCGCTTTACATGTGAGGAGGGGTATACATAATAAAAACATGTACAATAATCTTGAACAATACAAGTCACAATTGGCACAGGAGGAGATAGGACCCTGCCCGCGAGGGCTCACAATCTACAAAGGATTGGTGAGGATACAGTAGGTGAGGGTAGAGCTGGTCGTGCAGCCGTTTGATACAATAAATGATGTCCCATTGTTACCAGCCTGCACAGTCTCCTTCCTGCCACAACTCTTGCTGTAAGAAGGCCAGTAGAATGAGTGCATTGATTTTGACCCACTTTGAAAATGTAGTCTACCGAGAATTGCCAGCTAATGTAAATTTAGATAGATTAAATGCAGAATCTCATCACTATTGACCAATTAATATCCGCATACAGGTTATAGACTGAAAAGAATGATACCTGTATGCCTCATAGATGATGCCTTGTTGTGGAAAAGTCCTCTTTAATTGCTTTATGGAAATGAGTTCTTCTAGACTCTGGGCATACGCTGTAGAGATAGCGTTGCCTCCTCGCTTCATTATCCTATCTTTACTTTGGCCACATCAGCACTGTGTCCCTGAGACAGAAGTGCCATCGCTCCTCTGCACTGTTCTACCCTTGTTTATTTTTTACATTGATACTGTAGTAATAAATTCTGCTGTTTCCTGTTAAATGAGAATCTCCAAATTAACCCCTTCATGACCTTGTGATTTTCTGTTTTTCCGTGTTCGTTTTTCGCTCCCCTCCTTCCCAGAGCCATAACTTTTTTTTTTTTTTTGCGGGACGAGTTGTACTTTTGAACGACATCATTGGTTTTACCATGTTGTGCACTAGAAAATGGGAAACATTCCAAGTGCGGTGAAATTGCAAAAAAAAAAGTGCAATCCCACACTTGTTTTTTGCTTGGTTTTTTTGATAGGTTCACTAAATGCTAAAACTGACCTGCCATCATGATTCTCCAGGTCAGTACGAGTTCATAGACACCTAACATGACTGGGTTATTTTTTATCTAAGTGGTGAAAAAAAATTCCAAACTTTGCTAAAAAAAAAAAAAATTGTGCCATTTTCCGATACTCGTAGCGTCTCCATTTTTCGTGATCTGGGGTCGGGTGAGGGCTTATTTTTTGCGTGTCGAGATGACGTTTTTAATGATAGCATTTTGGTGCAGATACGTTCTTTTGATCGCCCGTTATTGCATTTTAATTCAATGTCGCGGCCACCAAAAAAACGTAATTCTGGCATTTTGAATTTTTTTCTCGCTACGCTGTCTAGCGATCAGGTTAATGCTTTTTTTTATTGATAGATCGGGCGATTCTGAACGCGGCAATACCGAATGTGTATGTTTGATTTTTTTATTTTTTTTTTTGTATTGATTTATTTTGAATGGGGCGAAAGGGGGGCGATTTAAACTTTTATATATATTTTTTTTTTTTTTTTACTTTTGCCATGCTTAAATATCCTCCATAGGAGGCTAGAAGCAGGCACAATGCGATCGCCTCTGCTACATAGCAGCGGAACCACCACACCACACCCTCCCCAGGTGACCCCATAGTGGAAACTTCACTTCTTAAGGAATTCATGTAGGGGTGTAGTGACTATTTTGAGACATAGGTTCCTCGCAGGATTTTATAACATTGAGACGTGGAGATCTGACATTGTAGTGGCACAAAGGTAATTTTTATATTTGCTGCAAACTTGTCAGGTACACAAGGGTTATTGGTGAATCTAGACCCCACAATTTATTGCACAATTTCTCCCGAACTTGCTGATGTCTAAGGAAGGCGCCTTATTTGGCTTTTGGAGCACAGATTTTGCTGGACTAGTTTGCAGGAGACACCCAAAGGTGCCAAAACAGCAGAAAAAAAGTGGTCCCACTGCGGAAATTGCGCCTCTCAATTAATTGATCTACGGCTGCAGTGACTATTTAGTAGCATCCACATCAGGCTTTTTTCTGGAGATTTGCAAATCTGCCAGTCTAGCACCCATATTTTGTGCCCCCATTTATGATAGCACCCCCATACATTGTGCTCAGCTTGTGCACCTGGCGATACGCACCCGTAAATTGTGCCTTCTGTCCATTACAATAATGCCAAACGTGGCTGCTTACTGTAGTTTAATATACCACACATAGACTGCTATACAGCCTGAAGGTCAGAAAATATCAATATAACGAATCTGTATTTTATCTTTGGTATCAAGTAGAAAGGTTATTCCTGATTTCGTTACTGTAATTTAGGCACAGTGGGGCTCAGGAGTGGGCCTTTGGATTTGGGAGTGCAGAATTCGCTGGACTTTATTTGAGGGGGTGGGCACCATGTCTCTTCCAGAGACTTTGTTGTACCAGTAAAGTGGGAACCCCCTATAATTCTTCTGGGGCTGGTATCGTGCAAGATAAACTGAAGGTTTTTACTGGTAACATTCTGGGGTCCATTACATTTTTCGATTGTTTTCAGTAGAAGGTTGAATTACATTCAGTTATACCACATTTAGCAACACGTTTGGAATGTTTTTTGTTTTTTTTTGGTGTTCGTCATACGGAATAAATAATATGCTTTTAGTGATTCATGTGCACGTCTTTGTGGTCTGCTTTTCTTCCATATTTTATTTTACTTAGTGAATGAGTGACACTGCCTGCTTATAGCTGAATCTCGCAGGCCACTGTACCCTGGGGTCATCACATGACTTCAGGGTACCATTAGCACCCTCAATTCTCATTGCGGGGGTCTGATGGCTGTCGTGTTTGACATCAGTATTTAACAGGTTAATCGGCTTCAAAAGCAGCTGAAACTGCAGGGTGTCGGCTGTCATGTAAAGCATAGAATTACGGTCACCAGGTAGCGCTATTCTTTTCCTCAGCATTGTTAAAATGTGGCGCTGAGGAATAAGGCCCCTTAATGACCACCGTTGAAAGGCATATTGGCATTCTTTAAAGATGTTCTTTCTTTTTTTCTTTTTTCTTTTTGTATGGCGCTAACATATTCCGCAGCGCTTTACAGGTTGCACACATTATCATCGCTGTCCCTGTTGGGGCTCACAATCTAAATTCCCTATCAGTATGTCTTTGGAATGTGGGAGGAAACCGGAGAACCCGGAGGAAACCCACACAAACACGGAGAGAACATACAAACTCTTTGCAGATGTTGTCCTTGGTGGGGTTTGAACCCAGGACCCCAGCGCTGCAAGGCTGCTGTGCTATCCACTGCTCCACCGTGCTGCCCAGGTTAAGACTCACTTGTTTCCATTCCTCATCGATTTTTGCTGTTATGCAGTGTAGGGGAGAAAATACTGTTTTGCTTTGTTTTCTTTTGTTTCGGGTTAGGTGATATAAAGCACTAGTAAACCAGCAGTGGTTATGTAGACATATATTTGGCTTCAAAGATGTAATTCTGACGTGCTCCACTATTGAGTAACCTCTTTACAATCCATTTAGTATTACCAGCATAGCTCACCATGATGAGGAAGCCCAAATGATAATTGCTAATATCTTATGATTACTAAACTTTGGCTGCTGCTCTTTCCGCTAGCTACAAACGTCTTACAGTCATCTGTTTGACTATGACAATTTTCACTAAATACATTTTTCTACTCTTCTCTCAGGTGGTGATCACCAGACTAAAGCTCGACAAAGATCGCAAGAAGATCTTGGAACGCAAGGCCAAGTCTCGCCAGGTTGGCAAAGAGAAGGGCAAATACAAGGAAGAAAGCATTGAGAAAATGCAGGAGTAACTTCATCAATAAAAAACAAACTGTTCAGTTTCTAAAACGTGTGGCTCTTTTATTTGGACCTTGTTAATTTTGACTGGAGGTTCAGAATCTTCATCTTTTGGGTTGTCATGTATATTCCAGAAGTTATTTTCGCTTTGTTCAAAGTAACTGATCCCCTTTATCATATTTTACAGCAAAAAATAGATGAAAGCAAAAGGGTTGAATCAAAAAAAATAGGAATATCTACACATAAAGCAAAAAACTAAATAAACTAAGTAGATACCAAAACCTATTTAACAAAAATAGGACTAAATAACGGTTCAGTATAAAACCTCATGAAAATCCGATAGAAAAAAGTGTACACAAGAACCAAAGATATAAAAAATAAAAATTTTATTGAAAAAGACAAAAACAGAAAATGCAAAAAAATACCAACATGTAGGCATTAAAAAGTGGGAAACCAAAGTTTGGCATAGGGACCCACCATGTTATCAACAAGATGTACTATACAAGGACCAAACAAACCAATGTATTGCACATGATTACTCTCTAAGTCTAATGAGAACATCTCTAAACATGAAACAATCATTGGAAGGGTTCCAATATAATGTGCAAATAATTACCTCTGTATCAAATCCCGGCGGGTTCTCGGCCATAGAGAGGGTTTGTTATGTTGTATTGTTTAGTATTCATTTGTTATGTTATCCGTGATTGGTTGTTGGAAACGATATAACCTTGCTCTTACTGGTATGATGCCACCCCCAGAAGAAGGCTGTTTGCCGAAACGTGCGTAGGGGCAGGCGTTGGCACCCACCAGAGGTAATTATTTGCACATTATATTGGAACCCTTCCTATGAGTGTTTCATGTTTAGAGACGTTCTCATTAGACTTAGAGAGTAATCATGTGCAATACATTGGTTTGTTTGGTCCTTGTATAGTACCTCTTGTTGATAACATGGTGGGTCCCTATGCCAAACTTTGGTTTCCCACTTTTTAATGCCTACATGTTGGTATTTTTTATATTTTCTGTTTTTGTCTTTTTAAATAAAATTTGTATTTTTTTATATCTTTGGTTCTTGTGTACATTTTTTTTCTATCGGATTTTCATTAGCAAAAAATAGATGTTCTATCCTAATGGGTAAATCAATCAGGTTGCTTCTGACCTCGGGTGTCTGACCCTGCGCAGTATTAGTTCGAGCGCAGAATGGACATTGCAAAATTGTAGAAGGTAAATGGGTCGGGGATGGAAGAGGTTTAGTTATCATCCTTCAGTCTTTAGGCATGATTTGCTGGAGCCCACTAGGGTCTTGTACCAGCTGAAACCTGATTGGGATATCAGTTGGTAACATAACTGTGCCCTTGTTCTTTTTCAGGCTCACAAAGGTGCATGTTGGAGATGGTATGCTTAGTGTTTAAAGGGAAAATCTCTGGAGTCTCCTACTCTGGCAGTTCTATACATTTAAGTATTACATGGTTGGCCATTCAGTTGAATGGCTGGGATTTAAATAGTTTGTCCAATCTGGGACGCTTCTGCTGTATAAGGATGTAAGGGTGTCTATTGAGGGGTTTATTTATTTTTCTGTGTGCACCCCAATTGGCGGAGAACTCGCTGAATTGTACTTGCTTTATGACAGACAGGATATGTCCTAAATTTCTTGATGGATGCGGCATCTGGGTCTGCTGTGAGCTTTCTTATGACTGTGTATGTCTCTGTAAGACTCAGAAGCAGAAAATGGTGCAAATTTCTGAATAAATCTCTACTGCTCATATTGCTATAATATAGGACATACAGGATCTTTCAGGTCTGTATTGAGACAGAGGGTTAATTTGGGCATGTATGCGGAAGTGTGGTAAATTCTGAGTTTCATCATCCAGGCAGTTCTGGTGATTGTGACTCACTTCATAGACCATAGTCTTGTAATTACTGGAGAAGTCCACGTGCGGTCACATGAAATAACTGAGGAGGTGGAATCAGTGAATGAATGCATTGATAAAAAGGAACAGCGTAATAATGGGTATTATGGCCCCACTCACTTCTGCATCAATAAATGGAGTCACTGATGTCTTGCCTACCACTGGGTCACGTGCACCATTAGCAGGTATCAGATGTGACCTACCTCCCATACAAGGGAGAAGAACTCCTTTCTTGGAGTTTTACCTGTCATATTAGAATGGGCCCCATGCACTATTGCAGTTGGACATGCAGGAGACTACCAGTGCTTCTCACCTCTCTGTTCATGGTTAAGAAATGTGCTGAGGGTTTGAGTAAGCTGGAGCACTTTTCTGGCTCTGGTCAATAGCTTAACCCCTTTACCCCCAAGGGTGGTTTGCACGTTAATGACCGGGCCAATTTTTACAATTCTGACCACTGTCCCTTTATGAGGTTATAACTCTGGAACGCTTCAATTGATCCTGGTGATTCTGACATTGTTTTCTCGTGACATATTGTACTTCATGACAATGGTAAAAATTATTTGATAGTACCTGCGTTTATTTGTGAAAAAAACGGAAATTTGGCGAAAATTATGAAAATTTCGCAATTTTCCAACTTTGAATTTTTATGCAATGAAATCACAGAGATATGTCACACAAAATACTTAATAAGTAACATTTCCCACATGTCTACTTTACATCAGCACAATTTTGGAACCAAAATTTTTTTTTGTTAGGGAGTTATAAGGGTTAAAAGTTGACCAGCAATTTCTCATTTCTACAACACCATTTTATTTTAGGGACCACATCTCATTTGAAGTCATTTTGAGGGGTCTATATGATAGAAAATACCCAAGTGTGACACCATTCTAAAAACTACACCCCTCAAGGTGCTCAAAACCATATTCAAGAAGTTTATTAACCCTTCTGGTGCTTCACAGGAATTTTTTGAATGTTTAAATAAAAATGAACATTTAACTTTTTTTCACAAAAAAATTTAATTCAGCTCCAATTTGTTTTATTTTACCAAGGGTAACAGGAGAAAATGGACCCCAAACATTGTTGTACAATTTGTCCTGAGTATGCCAATACCCCACATGTGGGGGTAAACCACTGTTTGGGCGCATGGCAGAGCTCGGATGCGAAGGAGTGCCATTTGACTTTTCAATGCAAAATTGACTGGAATTGAGATGGGACGCCATGTTTCGTTTGGAGAGCCCCTGATGTGGCTAAACATTGAAACCCCCCACAAGTGACACCATTTTGGAAAGTAGACCCCCTAAGGAACTTATCTAGAGGTGTGGTGAGCACTTTGACCCAACAAGTGCTTCACAGAAGTTTATAATGTAGAACCGTAAAAATAAAAAATCATATTTTTTCACAAAAATTATCTTTTCGCCCCCAATTTTTTATTTTCCCAAGGGTAAGAGAAGAAATTGGACCCCAAAAGTTGTTGTACAATTTGTCCTGAGTACGCTGATAGCCCATATGTGGGGGTAAACCACTGTTTGGGCGGATGGGAGAGCTCGGAAGGGAAGGAGCGCCGTTTGACTTTTCAATGCAAAATTGACAGGAATTGAGATGGGACGTCATGTTGCGTTTGAAGAGCCACTGATGTGCCTAAACATTGAAACCCCCCACAAGTGACACCATTTTGGAAAGTAGACCCCCTAAGGAACTTATCTAGAGGTGTGGTGAGCACTTTGACCCACCAAGTGCTTCACAGAAGTTTATAATGCAGAGCCGTAAAAATAAAACAAAATTTTTTTCCCACAAAAATTATTTTTTTAGCCCCCAGTTTTGTATTTTCCTGAGGGTAACAGGAGAAATTGGACCCCAAAATTTGTTGCCCAATTTGTCCTGAGTGCGATGATACACCATATGTGGGGGGAACCACTGTTTGGGCACATGGGAGGGCTCAGAAGGGAAGGAGTGCCATTTGAATGCAGACTTAGATGGAATGGTCTGCAGGTGTCACATTGCGTTTGCAGAGCCCCTAATGTACCTAAACAGTAGAAACCCCCCACAAGTGACACCATTTTGGAAAGTAGACCCCCTTAGGAACTTAGCTAGATGTGTGCTGAGCGCTTTGACCCACCAAGGGCTTCACAGAAGTTTATAATGGAGAGCCGTAAAAATAAAACAAATTTTTTTCCACAAAAATTATTTTTTAGCCCCCAGTTTTGTATTTTCCCGAGGGTAACAGGAGAAATTCGACCCCACAATTTGTTGTCCAATTTGTCCTGAGTGCGCTGATACCCCATATGTGGGGGGGAACCACTGTTTGGGCGCATGGGAGGGCTCGGAAGGGAAGGAGCTCCATTTGGAATGAGGACTTAGATGGAATGGTCTGCAGGTGTCACATTGCATTTGCAGAGCCCCTAATGTACCTAAACAGTAGAAACCTCCCACAAGTGACACCATTTTGGAAACTAGACCCCCTAAGGAACTCATCTAGATGTGTTGTGATAGCTTTGAACCCCCAAGTGTTTCACTACAGTTTGTAACGCAGAGCCGTGAAAATTAAAAAAAAAAAATCTTTCCCCCCAAAATTATTTTTTAGCCCCCAGTTTTGTATTTTCCCGAGGGTAAGAGGAGAAATTCGACCCCAAAAGTTGTTGTCCAATTTGTCCTGAGTACGCTGATACCCCGTATGTTGGGGGAAACCAACGTTTGAGCGCATGGCAGAGCTCGGAAGGGAAGGAGCGCCATTTGGAATGCAGACTTAGATGGAATGGTCTGCAGACGTCACATTGCGTTTGCAGAACCCCTAATGTACCTAAACAGTAGAAACCCCCCACAAGTGACCCCATATTGGAAACTAGACCCCCCAGGGAACTAATCTAGATGTGTTGTGAGAACTTTGAACCCCCAAGTGTTTCACTACAGTTTATAACGCAGAGCCGTGAAAATAAAAAATCTTTTTTTTCCCACAAAAAATATGTTTTAGCCCCGAGTTTTGTATTTTCCCAAGGGTAGCAGGAGAAATTGGACCCCAAAAGTTGTTGTCCTATTTGTCCTGAGCACGCTGATACCCCATATGTTGGGGTAAACCCCTGTTTGGGCACACAGGAGAGCTCGGAAGGGAAGAAGCACTGTTTTACTTTTTCAACGCAGAATTGGCTGGAATTGAGATCGGACGCCATGTCGCGTTTGGAGAGCCCCTGATGTGCCTAAACAGTGGAAACCCCCCAATTATAACTGAAACCCTAATCCAAACACATCCCTAACCCTAATCCCAACAGTAACCCTAACCACACCTCTAACCCTGACACACCCCTAACCCTAATCCCAACCCTATTCCCAACCGTAAATGTAATCTAAACCCTAACTGTAACTTTAGCCCCAACCCAAACTGTAGCCCTAACCCTAGCCCTAACCCTAATCCTAACCCTAGCCCTAACCCTAGCCCTAACCCTAGCCCTAACCCTAGCCCTAACTCTAACCCTAGCCCTAATGGGAAAATGGAAATAAATACATTTTTTTAATTTTTCCCTAACTAAGGGGGTGATGAAGGGGGGTTTGATTTACTTTTATAGCGGGTTTTTTAGCGGATTTTTATGATTGGCAGCCGTCACACACTGAAAGACGCTTTTTATTGCAAAAAATATTTTTTGCGTTACCACATTTTGAGAGCTATAATTTTTCTATATTTTGGTCCACAGAGTCATGTGAGGTCTTGTTTTTTGCGGGACGAGTTGATGTTTTTATTGGTAACATTTTCGGGCATGTGACATTTTTTGATCGCTTTTTATTCCGATTTTTGTGAGGCAGAATGACCAAAAACCAGCTATTCATGAATTTCTTTTGGGGGAGGCGTTTATACCGTTCCGCGTTTGGTAAAATTGATGAAGCAGTTTTATTCTTCGGGTCAGTACGATTACAGCGACACCTCATTTATATCATTTTTTTATGTTTTGGCGCTTTTATACGATAAAAACTATTTTATAGAAAAAATAATTATTTTTGCATCGCTTTATTCTCAGGACTATAACTTTTTTATTTTTTTGCTGATGATGCTGTATGGCGGCTCGTTTTTTGCGGGACAAGATGACGTTTTCAGCGGTACCATGGTTAGTTATATCTGTCTTTTTGATCGCGTGTTATTCCACTTTTTGTTCGGCGGTATGATAATAAAGCGTTGTTTTTTGCCTCGTTTTTTTTTTTTTTTTCTTACGGTGTTTACTGAAGGGGTTAACTAGTGGGCCAGTTTTATAGGTCAGGCCGTTACGGACGCGGCGATACTAAATATGTGTACTTTTATTGGTTTTTTTTTTTTTATTTAGATAAAGAAATGTATTTATGGGAATAATATTTTTATTTTTTTTTTCATTATTTTGGAATATTTTTTTTTATTTTTTTTTACACATTTGAAATTTTTTTTTTTTAACTTTTTTACTTTGTCCCAGGGGGGGACATCACAGATCAGTGATCTGACAGTTTGCACAGCACTCTGTCAGATCACTGATCTGATATGCAGCGCTGCAGGCTTCACAGTGCCTGCTCTGAGCAGGCTCTGTGAAGCCACCTCCCTCCCTGCAGGACCCGGATCCGCGGCCATCTTGGATCCGGGGCTGGAGGGAGCAGGGAGGGAGGTGAGACCCTCGCAGCAACGCGATCACATCGCGTTGCTGCGGGGGGCTCAGGGAAGCCCGCAGGGAGCCCCCTCCCTGCGCGGTGCTTCCCTGTACCGCCGGCACATCGCGATCATCTTTGATCGCGGTGTGCCGGGGGTTAATGTGCCGGGGGCGGTCCGTGACCGCTCCTGGCACATAGTGCCGGATGTCAGCTGCGATAAACAGCTGACACCCGGCCGCGATCGGCGGCGCTCCCCCCGTGAGCGCTGCCGATCGCATATGACGTACTATTGCGTCCTTGGGAAGTAAAGCCCACCCCACATGGACGCAATAGTACGTCTAATGGCAGAAAGGGGTTAAGGGCATGTGATTTCATTCACATTCAGAAATCTATTTTTCTCTAATCTCCACGACAGCACTACAGAAGATTGCATCCCCATCCTAATTAGGGAAACAAAAAGATTTAAACAGCCCCACACCTTTCCTCCATCCTGTTTTTCCTGACCCTAGCGATGAAGATGTTTCCAGAGAGGACTGGGGCCAGCGAATATTCACTCTTATGCCACACTATAGCAAGGCTACATGGGGTCGATTGCTCGTGCTTTGCTCCCCTGCATGTGGAACGCCTGCCAGGGCTGTGGGGTGTACTCGGTACCGAGTCCGGTACTTAAAGGGATGTCACGGCGGCAGCGACCCGGTCCGTGGCCCTGGGCACCCATGTTAAAGGGAAAGTCTTTTTAGAGGGGTTTTTTAAATAAAGTTTGTGACGCCACCTGTGGTATTCGGTCAGAGGTGACCAACGCTGCTTAAAGGGGTCCTCTGGGGTGATGTTATGGCAGCCAGATGGTATAACTTCCCACAGGTGAAGTAGGTCCCCAGGGCTCCTGGTGAATAGATGGTGAGTGGTGCAGTAAAGAACGAAGGACGCAGTTGTGCATTCTTTTTACCTGGTTTACTGATGGTAGCAGGGAGCCACAGTCCAGGGCACCAGATCATAAGTACAGGCAGGGTCCTGCCGGCTTGGAAACGAGTTCAGCTTTACCAGGTGGAGTTAAAAGCCTTCCTTCTAGCGCTGTGGTGTAGTTCCTTTCTGCCTATGGCTTCTTAGCAAGGTCCTCTCGGTTATCTCTGTCCTTTAGTGAAGTGGGACACAAACCTGTATGACAGGTGACTCAAGCCTTTTTACAGGGTCTCTATCATGACCCGGGCTCTGTGTCACTGGGTGTTAGGGTGGACAGGTTACATGTAGTCTAGCTGTCCTACCGGTTTCTGCTGTGCCTCCTAGAGCATGACACAACCTCTGTATTCCGGTTACCGGTATCTGTGCTCTATCAGGGAGGTAGCCCTCTCGCAGCTGTTATCACTCTCCTGTGCTTCGCTCTCCGGCACGTTCACTAAAAGCTGTTCTTTTTATCGCTATCCAGGGGCTACAACACTTTAGGCTGTACGGCCCCTCACCCGTCCTGCCTCAGACTGCTCCAGTCTGCTGTCCGGCACCAACTGTGTAAATCTCCTTAACTGCCTAGCAACTAACTCCTCTTCCTGACCAGAGAGCAGCTCCCCTGTAGTCGGGTGTAGAGCTCCCCCTTCTGGCCTGGAGTCAGAACGGTGTTGTATGTGCTAATTACCTGTTAAGAGGAATCTTCCATCACTTCCAAGCGTGATCACTCTCCCCATGAGGAAAGCAATGCCACTGAGACAACCACGACCCTGTGGCGTCACACATGCGCTGTTGGAGTGGAACCACGCAATCTTCCTGCATCTCGGAGCAATGCTGGATGGGGAGATGCTAGGGTCATCCCTAGCCCATTGTTCATCTTGCCTGCTGTCTCCGGTGTGCTGAAGCATGCTCACGAAGTGATGTGAACCGGTGCGTGACATCAATTCGGTTGCCTTCCACTGTGGTGGGAAATTTAAAATTGGACTCCCAAAAAACTACATCCTGATGTCCAATCTTTCCAGGACCTTGCAAATGGAGAAGTATCATCCCATTGGATGGGAGCTTATTTAGTCTTGTTCTCTGGGAAATCTTATTGACCCTGACTGAAGACACCGTAAGGTAGGCCTAAGGTTCTGATAATGGAGAGTGTCTTCCCTAAAAACTGCATCTGCAAAGCCCAGTGCAAACCCATGCAGTGAGTGTGACTGGTATGGGTAGGTCCTCTTTGGTGCAGGATCTGACCTCATTGCATCTACCCCCCTTTTTTATTTATAAAGAAAAGGCTCCTGCGCCAAAGTCTAAATACCTACAAATCTCAAATATGCCAACAAACTCCCCTCTGACGATAAAAAGCTGCTATGCCAGCGTTGCACAGAAAAAAATTGAGAAGAGCAACATTCCCTGAAGGAAAAAGTAAGAGGAATGGTGCGTCAGGATATTCAATCTTCCCTAACTTCCTTCTCAAGTTTTTACCGGGGCTCCAACTGAATTGAAAAAGAGGAAACATGACCCAGGGGGATAGATTCTGATATAGAGGTATCTGATGCTGAGGAAGAAGTTACTACAATTTGCAGTTCAGGCCAAGATAATAAGTTTTACTTTTCATCAGAAGACATGGAGGAACTTTTATCGGCAGTAAGGAATACTATGTTAGAAGAGAAGAAAGTGACCCATGCAATTCAAGACTAGATGTTCAGAGGATTAATATAAAAAAGGAATATGGTGTTTCCAGTGCACCATGATGACAGAATTTATACTGCTCAAAAAAAATAAAGGGAACACTAAAATCCCACATCCTAGACATCACTAAATTAAATATTCCAGTTGTAAATCTTTATTTGTTACATAGGGGAATGCGTTGAGAACAATAAAACCTAAAATGATCAACATAAATGACAACTAATATCCCAAGGAGGTTATCTCCAGACTCTGTCACATGTGCTCAGTGTGAACCTGCTTTCATCTGTGAAGAGCACAGGGCGCCAGTGGCGAATTGGCCAATCCTGGTGTTCTGTGGCAAATACCAAGCGTCCTGCACGGTGTTGGGCTGTGAGCACTACCCCCATCTGTGGACGTTGGGTACTCAGACCATCCTCATGGAGTCTGTTTCTAACCGTTTGTGCAGACACATGCACATTTGTGGCCTGCTGGAAGTCATTTTGCAGGGCTCTGGCAGTGCTCCTGTTTCTCCTTGCACAAAGGCTGAGGTAGCGGTCCTGCTGCTGGATTGTTGCCCTCCTACGGCCCCCTCCACGTCTCCTGGTGTGCTGGCCTGTCTCCTGGTAGCGCCTCCAGCCACAGAATACTACGCTGACAGATACAGCAAACCTTGCCACAGCTCACATTGATGTGCCATCCTGGATGAGCTGCTCTACCTGAGCCTCTTGTGTGGGTTGTAGAGTCCATCTCATGCTACGACGAGTGTGAAAGCATAACCAACATTCAAAAGTGACCAAAACATCAGCCAGAAAGCATTGGTACTGAGATGTGGTCTGTGGTCCCCACCTGCAGAACCACTCCTTTATTGAGTGTGTCTTGATAATTGCCAATAATTTCCATATTTTCTCTATTCCATTTGCCCAACAGCATGTGAAATTGATTGTCAAACAGTGTTGCTTCCTAAATGGACAGTTTGATTTCACAGAAGTTTGATTTACTTGGAGTTATATTCTGTTGTTTAAGTGTTCTCTTTATTTTTTTGAGCAGTGTATTTTTGGATGAATGGGAGTTCCCAGAAAGATGCCTAAACAAGAATTGAAAGATTTTTGCTGGATGATGACATAGCCAAATGCTGGACGGAGATTCCTAAAGTGGATATTCAAGTAGCTAAAGTAGCAAAGAAAACTACAGGGTGGGCCATTTACATGGATACACCTAAACAAAATGGGAATGGTTGGTGATATCAACTTCCTGTTTGTGGCACATTAGTATATGGGAGGGGGAAACTTTTCAAGATGGGTGGTGACTATGGCGGCCATTTTGAAGTTGGCCATTTTGGGTCCAACTTTATTTTTTTCAATGGGAAGAGGGTCATGTGACACATCAAACATTGAGAATTTCACAAGCACAACAATGGTGTGCTTGGTTTTAACGTAACTTTATTCTTTCATGAGTTATTTACAAGTTTCTCTTTGTTTACAGCCATTGACATGTCACAGAGGTTAACACGTGAGGAGCGGATAGAAATTGTTTTGATGTCTGGTGAATGCAGTACCCGGGTCATTGCAGCACATTTCAATGCAAGATACCCTATGCAAGAAAACTTTCAACATTCCCATTTTATTTAGGTATATCCATATAAATGGCCCACCCAAAAAAGTTTGCCTCATCAATGAGCATAATGTTTTGTGTAAACTGAGGGTCCTGTTCCAATTTTTGTTTTGCCCATTCTGCAAATTCAGCTCTCCGATCTGGGTCACCAACCATTCCCATTTCATTTAGGTGTATCCATATAAATGGCCCAACCTGTTCATTACCATTTAAAAACTTCTCCGTTCAAGGATCCACTGAACCGTAAGATAAATAGCTTGTTAAGGATGTCTTGGGAGACATCAGGGGCCTCACTGAAAACAAATGTCACATCCACTTGTATTACGAGGGTCATGTTCCATTGGTTACAACAAATGGTATATAATATCAGTGATGACACCCCTACAGAACACCAGCTGGCCTCACTGCCTATAATTCAGAAGGCACCAGGATTCCTAACGAATGCTTCTGCAGAATTTGTTCGGATAGCGGCAAGAGCTTCGGTCCTATCAAATACCACAAGAGTCCTCCGGTTAAAAATGTGGAGCAGGGATATTATATTAAAATTGTGCTCTATCCCTTTTAAAGGAAAATGTGTTTGGTCCAGCTCTTGATCTGTTAGAGAAAGTGGTGGATAAGAAGTCACTCCCTGAATGAAAAACCTTCAAAAGAAGACTATTTTGTCTGCCATAAACTCACACCGCTCAATATAAAGGGAAAGGTAAATTCGGGCTCTGGAGTTATCTCAAAGGAGGAGGAGGAAGACCGTACAGACCAAAAGTTTGGACACACCTTCTCATTTAAAGATTTTTCTGTATTTTCATGACTATTAAAATTGTACATTTACATTGAAGGCATCAAAACTACGAATTAACACATGTGGGATTATATACTTAACAAAAGTGTGAAACAACAGAAATTGTGTCTTATATTCTGGGTTCTTTAAAGTAGCCACCTTTTGCTTTGATGACTGCTTTGCACACTCTTGGCATTCTCTTGATGAGCTTCAAGAGGTAGTCACTGGGAATGGTTTTCACTTCACAGCTGTGCCCTGTCAGGTTTAATAAGTGGAATTTCTTGCCTTATAAATGGTGTTAGGACCATCAGTTGTGATGTGTAGAAGTCTGGTGGATATACAGCTGATATTCTTACTGCCAAGAGTGTGCAAAGCAGTCATCAAAGCAAAAGGTGGGTACTTTGAAGAACCTAGAATATAAGACATAATTTCAGTTGTTTCACACTTTTTTGTTAAGTATATAATTCCACACGTGTTAATTCATAGTTTTGATGCCTTCAGCGTGAATGTACAATTTTCATAGTCATGAAAATACAGAAAAATCTTTAAATGAGAAGGTGTGTTCAAACTTTTGCTCTGTACTGTATTTCAAAGCCAACGTTGGGAGAGACAGTGCTGCCAAACAAGTAGGCGGATTTTTGGGGTTTGTCTCTTAGAGACAGAAAATATCCTCAGATCTGAAAATTCTGGATTCAGAGTGGGAGCAAAGCTCGAGTTCTCCTTTCCCAAGCAAAAACTGGAAGTAACATCCCTGCCATCTTTCAATCCTAATCTCAGAGCTCCATGACCTACCAGCTTCTGGAATAATCTCGTTTCCAGAGGAGGAACAAGGCAAAGGCCATTATTCCTTATCTCGCATAAAAACACAAATGGGGTTTACGGAATCCTTATAAATCTGAAACACCTGAATCATCACATCATGTTCAGAAGGTTCAAAAGGAATCTGTAAGATCCACGGTTGCATTAATAGGCAAAGGCTTCATCATGGCAACTATTGATCTATAGGATGCTTACTATCATGAGGCGAGGTCTAAGGGTTAAGGCTTCTGGAGAGTGACATACCAGCTCTGGCTTGTCAAGGTAAGGAGGTTTATTTGCCGTGCAATGCTCCTCTGGGAAATTTTATATGCGAATTGCCTCTTCAGAGAGAAAGAGAACTTGAACTCTATATAGCGCCACCTGTTGGTAGTAGCGATCCTACAAGTCACAATCAATCCTTTAACAAGCCTTGCAATATGACTTAGGATGAAAGCCAAAGCAGAATCTCAATTTGCAGACACAGTGTTAAAGGGTTGATTGTGACTTGTAGGATCACTACTTCCAACAGGTGGCGCTATACAGAGTTCAAGTCCTCTTTCCTTCTGAAGAGGCAATTTGCATATAAAATTTCATAGCAGAGCATTGCACGGGAATAAGCCTCCTTACCTTGGCAAGCCAGAGCTGGTATGTCACTCTCCACAAGGAGAAGCCTTACCCCTTAGACTCCAGTCCAGAGCCTCTCACCTAGCCAAATCAGATCTCATACTTTGCATTGATGAGGGCCAATAGCCTGAAACACCGGGTCTGCAAATTGCAATTCTGATTTGGCTTTTTATCTTAAGTCATAATGCAAGACTCTTTAAAGGGTTGATTGTGACTTGTAGGATTGCTGCTTCCAACAGGTGGCGCTATATAGAGTTCAAGTCCTCTTTCTCTCTGAAGAGACAATATGCATATATGCATATCATATCCCCATGAAAAAAAGTGTGTCATTTTCAATTTAATTCCCTTTGGGATTTCTTCATCTCCTTGAATTTTCAAAAAAAATCATGGCAGAGGTGGTGGCGTTCGTCATGAATGCAGATATTTGCATTATCCCTTATCTGGACTATTTTATAATTTTGGCTAGCTCTGTTCCCTGTCTCAGTGATAATCTCCAGATACTAACATCCTTAGATTGGATCATAAATCAAATAAAATCAGACCTGACTCCTTCTACCAAGAACGTCTTCTTAGGGGTTTTCCTAAATTCTCAGGATCAGATCTCTCTTCCGTTAATCAAACAGTTGCATTCAAGATCCAAGATTCGAATCCTAAGGAACCAACAGACAGTGTCTATAAAATTTGCAATGTCAGTCCTGGGGTCTATAACCGCATATATCCAAGCAGTTCCCTGGGCTCAGGGGCATACAAGAGTCCTACAGAACTTCATTCTCTCTCGTTTGAACAGAACTCCAGGTTCATTCAGCAGAAGAATCTGCTTACCTTATCATGTAAAACATCACTCGGTTGGGGACTCAAGCAAGAGAATCTGGTGAAGGGCATATCCTGGGTTCAGCATCCCCTTTCAACAGTAACAACTGATGCCAAAAAAAGGTGTTGGAGAGCGGTTATTTCTCAGGTCGTCTAAAACGGTGTCTGGCTGAAAGTCATGGAAGGGCAGTCCTCAAATTACTGATAGTTAAGAACTGTGGAAGAAGACCTCAGATCAGCAAAATCTGCAACAGAGAACACAGAATCTTTTTAGACAATATAACTACAGTGGTTCACCTGCGACATCAAGGGAGCATAAAGTACAGGAACCTGCAAGAAGTCTTGGCAAGAATTATCTGTTGGGCAGAACATATCCTGTCCTTGTCGGCCCTTCACCTAAAAGGATCCGACCATATTCAGGCAAACTTCTTCAGGAAACCAGGAAATAATGAACCCTTAATGCCAACATTTTTCAGTTAAAAACCAAGAAATAGGGTCTTCTGGACATAGACCTGTTTGAGTCCACAGAATGCAAAAGTAAATGGTTACTTCTCCCTAAATTCAAATGAGACAGTGTCAAAGGTAGATGCATGTTCCCACCCTTGGAAGTTCAGGTTGGCCTCTGCATTCCCTCCGATTCCCTTGCTGCCAAGGACTTTAGAAAAGATCAGTATGAAGAAAGTCAAAAGCATTCTGATTGCTCCTCTGTGGCCAAAGAGGAGATTGTTTGTCACATTGAACATTCTGAAAGCAGAGAATCCTCTTATCCTTCTTCCAGACGACAACCTTCTACATCAAGGTCCAATTTATCATCCGGTCCCCCCTGAGTCTATGCCTGGCAACCTGGCTTCTGCAGCCTCAATTCTGAAAGCTAGAGGTCTCTCAGATAGTGTCATTTATACCCTGCAAAAAAAGTAGGAAACAGATCACAAATTCCATCTACTGTAACTTATGGAAGACCACAGCGTGGTGTGGATTTACTCCCCTTTATCCATTTCATCCTGACAGACTAGGATATTGAAATTTAAATTTCCAAAAACTGACCGTCACATCCAAACTTAAACTAAGTATGAACAGGTACTAAACTAGAGTCACCAACTCATATATACTCAAAAAAGGCAGCACTTTGTGGCGCCATAGCATGCAAATATGAAATATGAAAATTGAATTGCATTAGTGCATTAGAAATATGAAAAATTGAGAATGCTTAGCGCATAAATTGGCCAATTCATATGTACCTGGAAGCCACGTTAAGGCGTTTCTCGTTTCCAGGACCTAATGCCAATCCTCTCTTAGATAAAGTCTTCATCTGTATGGGAACCTAATATGAGTCCTCTCTCAGGCTGAAATCTATCTCTCTGTGGAGAGGTAGTGGTCCTGCTGTGATTAAAAACCCCTGTGGTTAAAAGGCGGAGTGCTCAGTCAGAAAGCTAATGAATACAAATTTTAAAAAACTGACCATCACATCCAAACATAAACTTAAGTGTGAACAGGTGCTAACCTAGAGTCACCATCTTATATAAAATCAAATAAGGCAGCACTCTGTGGCACCATAGCATACAAATATGAAATATGAAAATTGAATTGCATTACTGCACTAGAAATATGAAAAATTTAGAAAGCTTAGCGCATAAATTTGCCAGTTGATGTGTACCTGGAAGCCACGTTAAGGTGTTTCTCATTTCCAGGACCTAACAATGATACGAAAGTGGCTTTCCTGTTAGCCATAATAACAGCGAGGAGAGTAGGTGAGATCCAGGCCCTATCCATTAGGGAATCCTGTCTGAGGATCCTGGAAGATCCTAGACCGTTTCTTACTACCAAAAGTGACAGCTGATTTCCATATGTCTCACATGCCTTTTGTCAAAACCCAACAAACATTAGAGAAATGGAATTTAATTCTTTAGATGTTCAGAGAACTATGCTCTACTATCTAAAACAAACAATTTTGGAGGAAGGATCAGAACCTGCTGACTAAATAAGAGGAAAAAAGCCTCTAAAAGTCCCCTGGCAAATTGGATCAAGAAATCGATCATAGCGTGATAAAAAAAACCAACACCTGCCTATTTCTGAATCGCCGAAAGCTCATTCCACCAGCACTATGTCTGTCTCATTGGCTAAAAGGGATTGTGTATCCATGGAGCAGAGCTGCCACCTGGTCCTCGTTACATACCTTCTCTAAACACTATAGATTATATTTAACATCTATAAAAGATTTAGTCCTCCAGGCGACTGTCCATCCCTAATGTTATTCTTTGGTATTTCTGCTGACGATGTGATTAGAGAAAATAGAATTACACTTACCGGTAATTAGGTTTCTAGGAACGCTCCACGACAGCATGGTTAGTCCCCCCCTTATTTTTTATATGATTATTTGATTGGTGTTAATAAATATTTTGAGCATTCATACTGGGTTGTCCTTTAGAAAAACACTGAGGATGGAGGGATGGGTGGGGCTATTTAAACTTCTTTGTTTCCTGTCCCTAATTAGGAGGTGGAGGCAACCTCATGTGGTGCTATTGTGGAGGGTTCTTAGAAACTAAATTACTAGTAATAATAATAATTTTATTTATATAGCGCCAACATATTCCGCAGCGCTTTACAAATTATAGAGGGGACTTGTACAGACAATAGACATTACAGCATAACAGAAATCACAGTTCAAAATAGATACCAAGAGGAATGAGGGCCCTGCTCGCAAGCTTACAAACTATGAGGAAAAGGGGAGACACGAGAGGTGGATGGTAACAATTGCTTTAGTTAGTCGGACCAGCCATACTGTAAGGCTTAGGTGCTCATGTAAAGCTGCATGAACCAGTTAACTGCCCAAGTATGTAGCAGTACAGACACAGAGGGCTATTAACTGCATAAAGTGTATGAGAACATGATTATGTTTTTTTTTTTTTTGAATGGGCCACACAGGGATAGTTAGGTTAATGTGTTAAGGTGGTAGGCCAATCTGAACAAATGAGTTTTTAGGGCACGCTTAAAACTGTGGGGATTGGGGATTAATCGTATTAGCCTAGGTAGTGCATTCCAAAGAATCGGCACAGCACGTGTAAAGTCTTGGAGACGGGAATGGGAGGTTCTGATTATTGAGGATGCTAACTTGAGGTCATTACCGGAGCGGAGCGGAGGGCACGGTTAGGGTGGTAGACTGAGACCAGAGAGGAGATGTAGGGTGGTGTTGAGCCATGGGGTGCTTTGTGGATGAGGGTAGTAGTTTTGTACTGGATTCTTGAGTGGATGGGTAACCAGTGTAATGACTGGCACAAGGTAGAGGCATCGGTGTAACGGTGAGGAATATGATCCTGGCTGCAGCATTCAGGACAGATTGGAGAGGGGAAAGTTTGGTAAGAGGGAGGCCGATTAGTAGAGAGTTACAATAGTCCAGACGAGAATGAATAAGTGAAACAGTAAGAGCTTTTGCAGAGTTGAAAGTAAGAAAATGGCGAATTCTAGAAATGTTTTTGAGATGCGCATAAGAAGAGCGAGCCAGTGATCGGATGTGGGGGGGTGAATGAAAGCTCGGAATCAAGTATGACCCAAGGCAGCGGGCATGTTGCTTTGGAGTAATGGTGTAACCACACACGGAGATGGCAATGTCAGGCAAAGGTAGGTTAATAGAGGGAGAAAACAAGAGGAGTTCAGTTTTTGACAGGTTCAGTTTCAGATAGAGGGAGGACATGATGTTAGAGACAGCAGTAAGACAAACACTGGTGTTTACTAGTAAGTGTAATTCTATTTTTTCCATAAGTCAATCTGTGATAATACAGGTATTTGTTCATATTGTTCATATGACACCTGATGCTGGTATTGGTTGCGGTTTCTGCTGTATGGCATCCAGTAGGGCTATCTGTTTAATATGCATCCTGACCTACAGGTGCTTCTCACAAAATTAGAATATCATCAAAAAGTTTATTTCAGTTCTGCGATACAAAAGGTGAAACTCATATATTATATAGAGTCATTACAGAGTGATCTATTTCAAGTGTTTATTTCTGTTAATCTTGATGATTATGGCTTACAGCCAATGAAAACCCAAAAGTAATTATCTCAATAAATTAGAAAAATTAACAAAAAACACCTGGAAAAGCTTCTAAAGCTTTTAAAAAGGTCCCTTAGGCTGGTTTCACATTTGCAGACGAGGGCTTTGTGAAGGGCTGCGTAGTTCCTCCGTTAAGCCCTGCCCACTGCCACACCTTTTTCTTCAGCTTCGCCTATGTCGGCATGTGTCCTGCATACCCTATCTTTAACATTGGGTAGGCAGGCCATGCAGATGTATGCGGATGCCTCCACATGCGTCGTTTTGACGCTGCGCCGACCTGCGTCGAACGCAACATGTTGCATTTTGTTGCTCTCTGCGCAGCGTAAAAACGAAGCATGCGGAGGCAACTGGGATAACCGCAACCTTGAAAAGAGTGTTAAGAAAAGGACATGTGATGCCCCAGGGTCCTGGTTGTCACAGAGGCATTGCTTTCCTCACGGGGAGATTGATGTCATGCTTGGAAGCAAGGGAAGATCTCTTCTATCAGGTAATCACAATGCACACAACATGTTCATACTCCAGGCCAAGAAGGGGAGCTCTGAACCTGGTTTTCAGGGGAACTTCCCTATTTAGACATTCTGGCTTGAATGGAAAGCAGTCAGTCGGTCCAGAGAGACCAAGAGAGAAGGAAGTCTGTCAGAAGGACAGAGCAGAGTGAGGAGAGGGGGAAAGGAATGATAGTAGACTGGAGCAGTCTGAGGCCGGAAGGAGAGTTGGAGAAAGCCAGAGAGGAGCTTGTCACGAAACTTCAGCTAAGGCGGAGCTGGTATGATAGGAGAAAAGCTGAGCAGACGTGGGGGTCTGCTGCTCCTGGCAGAAAGAAGAGAGAAGTGTGAGGGGCCGTGCAGCCATGAGAAAGAGCTGCAGCTCCTGGACAGGGAAACAGAGAAGGAAGAATAGTGTAAAGTGAGTGTGCAGAAGAGCGAAGGGCAGGCGAGTAACACCAGGGGAGGACAGCAGCGTATGGGCTATCTCCCTGTGGAGCGCAGATTCCCGGTAGCCAGAAGACCGAAGTTGTGTCAGACTCTAGGAGGCACAGCAGAAACCGGCAGGATAGCTGGATTATTACACGTAATCTGTCCACACTAATACCCAGTAGACACAGTGACACATAGAGCCCTGGTCGTGATAGAGACCTTATGAAAAGGCTTGCGCCACCTGTCATATGGGTTTGTGTCCTAACCTTCATGGAGGACAGAGAGAACTGTGAGGACCTTGCCAGAAGCCATAGGCAGTAAGGGACCACAACATCACCACGCTAATAGGAAGGCTTCTAACTCCACCTGGTAAAGGGGATTCTGAACTTGCTTCCAAGCCGGCCAGACCCTGCCTGTGCCTGTCATCTGGTGCCCTGGACTGCGGTTGCCTGAAGCCTTCAGTAAACCAGGTAAAGAGACTGCAAACCTGTGTCCTCCGTTCTTTACTGCACCACTCACCATCCTCCATCTACACACCAGGAGCCTTGGAGACCTACTTCACCTTTGGGAAGTCACTCCATCTTAGCTGCCATAATATCACCCCAGAGGACCCCTTTAAGCAGCGTCGGTCCCTACTGAACGAATACCACAGGTGGCGTCATGAACACAAACTTTATTCAATTCCCTTTTACATGGGGGCCCAGGGCCACGGACCTGGTCACCGCCCCCGTGGCACATCCCCTTAAGTACCGGACCCGATACCAAGTACCCCACGGCCCTGGCGGGCATTCCAGCCATTCGAAAATTTGGGGAGATTCACAAGGAGTGGACTGCTGCTGGAGTCATTGCTTCAAGACCAACAGACACAGACGTGTCCAGGACATGGGCTACAAGTGTTGCATTCCTTGTGTCAAGCCACTAAGGACCAATAGACAACGCCAGAAGTCTTATCTGTGCCAAGGAGAAAAAGGCTTTTTAACCCCTTCATGACCCAGCCTATTTTGACCTTGATGACCTGGCCATTTTTTTGCAATTCTGACCAGTGTCCCTTTATGAGGTAATAACTCAGGAACGCTTCAACGGATCCTAGCGGTTCTGAGAATGTTTTTTCATGACATATTGGGCTTCATGTTAGTGGTAAATTTAGGTTGATATTTGTGAAAAAAATGGAAATTTGGCGAAAATCTTGAAAATTTCGCAATTTTCTAATTTTTAACCCCTTAATCCCATATGACGTACTATCCCGTCCAGGTGACCTGGGACTTAATTCCCAGTGACGGGATAGTACGTCATATGCGATCGGCCGCGCTCACGGGGGGAGCGCGGCCGATCGCGGCCGGGTGTCAGCTGCCTATCGCAGCTGACATCCGGCACTATGTGCCAGGAGTGGTCACGGACCGCTCCCGGCACATTAACCCCCGGCACACCGCGATCAAAGATGATCGCGGTGTGCCGGCGGTGCAGGGAAGCATCGCGCAGGGAGGGGGCTCCCTGCGGGCTTCCCTGAGACGATCGGTACATGGTGATGTACTCACCGCGTACCGAGCGTCTTCTCCCTGCAGTCCCCGGATCCAAAATGGCCGCCGGGCTGCATCCGGGTCCTGCAGGGAGCACTTCCGGGTCAGGATCAGGCTGCAGCTGCAGCTCTAATCCTGCCCGGCTGTATGTTAGATCACCGATCTAACAGAGTGCTGTGCACACTGTCAGATCGGTGATCTGTGATGTCCCCCCCTGGGACAAAGTGAAAAAGTAAAAAAAAAAATTTCCACACGTGTAAAAAAAAAAAAAAAAAAAAAAAAAATTCCTAAATAAAGCAGAAAAAAAAAATATTATTCCCATAAATACATTTCTTTATCGAAAAAAAAACAAAAAAACAATAAAAGTACACATATTTAGTATCGCCGCGTCCGTAACAACCCGACCTATAAAACTGGCCCACTAGTTAACCCCTTCAGTGAACACCGTAAGAAAAAAAAAAAAAACGAGCAAAAAAACAACGCTTTATTATCATAACGCTGAACAAAAAGTGGAATAACACGCGATCAAAAAGACGGATATAAATAACCATGGTACCTCTGAAAACATCATCTTGTCCCGCAAAAAACGAGCCGCCATATAGCATCATAACCAAAAAAATAAAAAAGTTATAGTCCTCAGAATAAAGCGATGCCAAAATAATTATTTTTTCTATAAAATAGCTTTTATCGTATAAAAGCGCCAAAACATAAAAAAAATGATATAAATGAGGTATCGCTGTAATCGTACTGACCCGAAGAATAAAACTGCTTCATCAATTTTACCAAACGCGGAACGGTATAAACGCCTCCCCCAAAAGAAATTCATGAATAGCTGGTTTTTGGTCATTCTGCCTCACAAAAAATCGGAATAAAAAGCGATCAAAAACTGTCACGTGTCCGAAAATGTAACCAATAAAAACGTCAACTCGTCCCGCAAAAAACAAGACCTCACATGACTCTGTGGACCAAAATATGGAAAAATTATAGGTCTCAAAATGTGGAGACGCAAAAACTTTTTTGCTATAAAAAGCGTCTTTTAGTGTGTGACGGCTGCCAATCAAAAAAATCCGATATGAAAAACGCTATAAAAGTAAAACAATCCCCCCTTCCTCACTCCCTTAGTTAGGCTAGGTTCACATTGCGTTAATGGGTTAACGCTAACGGACAGCGTTGCACGGCGAAAATGTCACAACGCCGTGCAACGGGTCCGTTAGCACAACCATTGACAGCAATGTGATTTTCGGGTGTAGCGCATCGCTAGAGCGTGCCATTTTCGGCTCACGCTAGCAAGGTGCCGTTCTTTTGTGGCGCGCCTCAGACGCTGCTTGCAGCGTCCGCGGCGCGCCCGAGGTCCGATCCCCGATCTTCCAGAGCGGGGACGTTAACGCGACCACTAAACACGACACCTAAAAAGACATTGCGTTAGCGCAATCCGCTGGCGCTAAACGGATTTCCCTAACGCAATGTGAACCTAGCCTTAGGGAAAAATAATAAAATTAAAAAAAATGTATTTATTTCCATTTTCCCATTAGGGTTAGGGCTAGGGTTAGGGCTAGGGTTAGGGCTAGGGTTAGGTTTTGGATTACATTTAAGGTTGGGATTAGGGTTGGGATTAGAATTAGGGGTGTGTCAGGGTTAGGTGTGTGGTTAGGCCTCTTTCACACTTCAGTTATTTGGCGTCAGTCTAAAACCGCCATTTTCCTCAAATAACGGATCCGTCATTTTTTTTTTGACGGATCCGTTATTTTCCCATAGACTTGCATTAGTGACGGATTGTGACGGATGGTCGTCCGTTCCATCCGTCATGCGACGGATCCGTCGAAATTTGGCGGACGTTTTCTGAAAATAGACGGACATTGGAACGTTTTTTGTCAACGCCGAAATGGCGGATCGCGACGGATCCGTCGCGTCCGCCATTCCATAGAATGGGCGCCTATGGGCGACGGATCCGCCGCAACCGTTTTTTCGGCGGATCCGTCGCCCCAATCCGTTTTTTCAATTGCGCATGCTCCAAAAAGTAGATACTTCTCCCAGACAACCCCCAAGTAACGGATCCGTCAAAAAAACGGATCCGTTAGAACAGTTTTCGCAACAATTGTGACGGATCCGTCAATCCGTCACTATGTCGGTAGTGACTGATGCCAAAAGACTGAAGTGTGAAAGAGGCCTTAGGGTTACAGTTGGGATTAGGGTTAGGGGTGCGTTTGGATTAGGGTTTCATTTATAATTGGGGGGTTTCCACTGTTTAGGCACATCAGGGGGTCTCCAAACGCGACATGGCGTCCGATCTCAATTCCAGCCAATTCTGCATTGAAAAAGTAAAACAGTGCTCCTTCACTTCCGAGCTCTCCCGTGCGCCCAAACAGGGGTTTACCCCAACATATGGGGTATCATCGTACTCGAGACAAATTGGACAACTTTTTGGGTCCAAGTTCTCTTGTTATCCTTGGGAAAATAAAAATTTGGGGGGCTAAAAATCATTTTTGTGGGAAAAAAAAAGGATTTTTTATTTTCACGGCTCTGCGTTTTAAACTGTAGTGAAACACTTGGGGGTTCAAAGTTTTCACAACACATCTAGATAAGTTCCGTGGGAGGTCTAGTTTCCAATATGAGGTCACTTGTGGGGGGTTTGTACTGTTTGGGTACATCAGGGGCTCTGCAAATGCAACGTTACGCCTGCAGACCAATCCATCTAAGTCTGCATTCCAAATGGCGCTCCTTCCCTTCCGAGCTCTGCCATGCGCCCAAACAGTGGTTTCCCCCCACATATGGGGTATCAGCGTACTCAGGAAAAATTGGACAACAACTTTTGGGGTCCAATTTATTCTGTTACCCTTGTAAAAATACAAAGCTGGGGGCTAAAAAATCATTTTTGTGAAAAAAAAAAGAATTTTTATTTTCACGGCTCTGCGTTATAAACTGTAGTGAAACACTTAGGGGTTCAAAGTTCTCACAACACATCTAGATTAGTTCCCTGGGGGGTCTAGTTTCCAATATGGGGTCACTTGTGGGGGGTTTCTACTGTTTAGGTACATTAGGGGTTCTGCAAACGCAATGTGACGTCTGCAGACCATTCCATCTAAGTCTGCATTCCAAATGGCGCTCCTTCCCTTCCGAGCTCTGCCATGCGCCCAAACAGTGGTTCCCCACACATATTGGGTATCAGCGTACTCAGGACAAATTGGACAACAACTTTTGGGGTCCAATTTATTCTGTTACCCTTGTGAAAATACAAAACTGGGGGCTAAAAAATAATTTTTGCGAAAAAAAAAAAAAATTATTTTAACGGCTCTGCGTTATAAACTGTAGTGAAAAACACGGGGGTTCAAAGCTCTCAAAACACATCTAGATAAGTTCCTTAGGGGGTCTAGTTTCCAAAATGGTGTCACTTGTGGGGGGTTTTAATGTTTAGGCACATCAGGGGCTCTCCAAACCAACATGGCGTCCCATCTTAATTCCAGTCAATTTTGCATTGAAAAGTCAAATGGCGCTCCTTCCCTTCCGAGCTCTGCTATGCACCCAAAAAGTGGTTTACCCCCACATATGGGGTATCGTCGCACTCAGGACAAATTGCACAACAACTTTTGTGGTCTAATTTCTTCTCTTACCCTTGGGAAAACAAAAAATTGGGGGCGAAAAGATCATTTTTGTGAAAAAATAAGATTTTTTATTTTTACGGCTCTGCATTATAAACTTCTGTGAAACACTTGTTGGGTCAAAGTGCTCACCACACATCTAGATAAGTTCCTTAAGGGGTCTACTTTCCAAAATGGTGTCACTTGTGGGGATTTCAATGTTTAGGCACATCAGGGGCTCTCCAAACGCAACATGGCATCCCATCTCAATTCCAGTCAATTTTGCATTGAAAAGTAAAATGGCGCTCCTTCCCTTCCGAGCTCTGCCATACGCCCAAACAATGGTTTACACCCATATATGGGGTATCAGCGTACTCAGGACAAATTGCCCAACAATTTTTGAGGTCCAATTTCTTCTCTTACTCTTGGGAAAATAAAAAATTGGGGGCAAAAAGATAATTTTTGTGAAAAAATAAGATTTTTTATTTTTACGGCTCTGCATTATAAACTTCTGTGAAACACTTGTTGGGTCAAAGTGCTCACCACACATCTAGATAAGTTCCTTAAGGGGTCTACTTTCCAAAATGGTGTCACTTGTGGGGATTTCAATGTTTAGGCACATCAGGGGCTCTCCAAACGCAACATGGCATCCCATCTCAATTCCAGTCAATTTTGCATTGAAAAGTAAAATGGCGCTCCTTCCCTTCCGAGCTCTGCCATACGCCCAAACAATGGTTTACACCCATATATGGGGTATCAGCGTACTCAGGACAAATTGCCCAACAATTTTTGAGGTCCAATTTCTTCTCTTACTCTTGGGAAAATAAAAAATTGGGGGCAAAAAGATAATTTTTGTGAAAAAATATGATTTTTTTATTTTTACGGCTCTGCATTATAAACTTCTGTGAAGCAATTGGTGGGTCAAAGTGGTCACCACACATCTAGATAAGTTCCTTAAGGGGTCTACTTTCCAAAATGGTGTCACTTGTGGGGGGTTTCAATGTTTAGGCACATGAGGGGCTCTCCAAACGCAACATGGCCTTCCATCTCAATTCCTGTCAATTTTGCATTGAAAAGTCAAATGGCGCTCCTTTCCTTCCGAGCTCTGCCATGCGCCCAAACAGTGGTTTACCCCCACATATGGGGTATCAGCGTACTCAGTACAGATTGTACAACAATGTTTGGCATCCATTTTATCCTGTTACCCTTGGTAAAATAAAACAAATTGGAGCTGAAATAAATTTTGTGTGAAAAAAAGTTAAATATTCATTTTTATTTAAACATTCCAAAAATTCCTGTGAAACCCCTGAAGGGTTAATAAACTTATTGAATGTGGTTTTGAGCACCTTGAGGGGTGCAGTTTTTAGAATGGTGTCACACTTGGGTATTTTCTATCATATAGACCCCTCAAAATGACATCAAATGAGATGTGGTCCCTAAAAAAAAATGGTGTTGTAAAAATGAGAAATTGCTGGTCAACTTTTAACCCTTATAACTCCCTAACAAAAAAAAATTTTGGTTCCAAAATTGTGCTGATGTAAAGTAGACATGTGGGAAATGTTACTTATTAAGTATTTTGCGTGACATATCTCTGTGATTTAAGGGCATAAAAATTTAAAGTTGGAAAATTGCAAAATTTTCTAATTTTTCGCCAAATTTCCGTTTTTTTCACAAATAAACGCAAGTTATATCGAATAAATGTTACCACTAAAATGAAGTACAATATGTCTCGAGAAAACATTGTCAGAATCGCCAAGATCCGTTGAAGCGTTCCAGAGTTATAACCTCATAAAGGGACAGTGGTCAGAATTGTAAAAATTGGCCCGGTCATTAACGTGCAAACCACCCTCGGGGCTTAAGGGGTTAATTTTTATTCTGTTAAACCAGAGAGTTATGTGACACAACATAGTTAATAAATAACATTACCCACATGTCTACTTTATATCATTATAATTTTTTTTTTTTTGCTAGGAAGTTATAAGGGTTAAAATTTGACCAGCGATTTCTCATTTTTACAACAAAATTTACAAAATTATTTTTTTAGGGACCACCTCACATTTGAAGTCAGTTTTAGGGTTCTATATGGCTGAAAATACCCCAAAGTGACACCATTCTAAAAACTGCACCCCTCAAGGTGCTCAAAACCACATTAAAGAAGTTTATTAACCCTTCAGGTGCTTCACAGCAGCAGAAGCAACATGGAAGGAAAAAATTAACATTTAACTTTTTAGTCACAAAAATTATCTTTTAGCAACATTTATTTTTATTTTCCCAAGTGTAAAAGGAGAAACTGGACCCCGAAAGTTATTGTATAATTTTACCTGAGTACGCCGATACCCCATATGTGGGGGGGGGAACCACTGTTTGGGCGCAAGACAGGGCTTGGAAGGGAAGGGGCGCCATTTGACTTTTTGAAAGAAAAATTGGCTACAATCTTTAGCGGACACCTTGTTGCATTTGGAGAGTCCCTGTATGCCTAAAGATTGGAGTGACCCCATTTTGGAAACTAGACCTCCAATGGAACTAATCTAGATGGCGGTGCGCACTTTGAGCCCCCAAGTGCTTCACAGAAGTTTATAACGCAGAGCCGTGAAAATAAAAAATCATTTTTCTTTCCTCAAAAATTATTTTTAGCTCTCAATTTTTTTTTTTTCAAGGGTAACAGGAGAAATTGGACCCCAAAAATTGTTTTACAGTTTGTCCTGAGTACACTGATACCCCATATGTGAGGGGGAACCACTGTTTGGGCACATGTCGGGGCTCAGAAGGGAAGTAGTGACGTGTTGCAATGCAGACTTTGATGGAATGGTCTGCGGGCATCATGTTACGTTTGCAGAGGCCCTGATGTGCCTAAACAGTAGAAACCCCCAAGTGACCCAATTTTGGAAACTAGACTCCCCAAGGATCTTATCTAGATGTGTGGTGAGCACTTTCAACCCCCAAGTGCTTCACAGAAGTTTATAACGCAGAGCCGTGAAAATAAAAAATCATTTTTCTTTCCTCAAAAATTATTTTTTAGCAAGCAATTTTTCATTTTCACAAGGGTAACAGGAGAAATTGGACCCCAAAAGTTGTCCAGTTTGTCCTGAGTACGCTGATACCCCATATGTGGGGGTGAACCAATGTTTGGGCACACGTCGGGGCTCGGAAGGAAAGTAGTGACGTTTTGAAATGCAGACTTTGACAGAATGGTCTGCGGGCGTCACGTTGCGTTTGCAGAGCCCCTGATGTGCCTAAACAGTAGAAAACCCACACACGTGACCCTATTTTGGAAACTAGACCCCCCAAGGAACTTATCTAGATGTGTGGTGAGCACTTTGAACCCCAGAATTTTATAACGCAGAGCCGTGAAAATAAAAAATCATTTTTTTTTCACACAAAAATCATTTTTCAGCCCTATTTTTTTATGTTCACAAGGGTATCAGGATAAATTAGACCCTCAAAGTTGTTGTGCAATTTTTCCTGAGTACGCTTATGCCCTATATGTTTGGGTAAACCACTGTTTGGGCGCACGGCGGGGCTCGGAAGGGAGGGAGCACCATTTGACTTTTTGAATGCAAGATTGGCTGGAATCAATGGTGGCGCCATGTCGCTTTTGGAGACCTGATGTGCCTAAACAGTGGAAACCCCTCAATTCTAACTCCAACACTAACCCCAACACACCCCTAACCCTAATCCCAACTCTAGCCATAACCCTAATCACAACCCTAACCCAAACACACCCCTAACCACAACCCTAACCCCAACACACCCCTAACCCTACACTGTGTTCCAAATTATTATGCAAATTGGATTTAAGTGTCATAAAGATTTAATTGTTTTGTTTTTCAAATAAACTTGTGTCAGGTCGCCGTTATCACCGCCGCGGCCCCTGCTGTCCGCTCTTACTTACCGCTCCTCGGCGTCCCGGCGCGCTCCTGTTCCTTCTCCAGCGCCGCCTCCTCTGCTCACTCTCCCGGCTCCTGCTTCCTGTCAGGCGCGCGCGCACTAGGGTTTCCTGCGCACGCGCACTCTGCCTTCCCTTCCTTCCCTGCTCCGGTCAGCCCCGTGTCTCACGCTGGCAGCGCTGACGTTACCAAGCAGCGCTCCTGCGCGTCCACAGCGCCTTCTACTGGGAGCACATGAATGCGCACTCTGCCTTTTTCCTTTGGACGCTCTTTCCCCTGCTCTCTGTGGTCCTGGAGGTCCATGACCCGGAAGGTACGCTGCCACTCTGCATTTAAGACCGCCTCTTCCTTTTGGCTGTGCCTGTCTGTCATTTGTTTTCCGGCAAATGCCTCTGGCTCTCTCGCTTCCTAGCGTACCTTACGTTCTCCCTGCTGCTTGTCTCTGACTTTTCGTTTCTGTGTATTTTCATTAACTGTCCACGTGTTTCCCTTGCAGCTCCAGTTCTCCTGTACCTTTGTTTCTTCCCGGTGTTCCAGATCCTCTGCCTAGTCCTTCCGCCATCGTCTCCTGCGCTTCCGTGGTCTCGTGTCTCATCCTGTCTTCCGGTTTGTCCTTCCACTCTCTGTCTGTCTTGTCAGTTTCCCGTTACCCGTTCCTCTTCTCCTTCTTCGTTTTCTTTTCCGTCGTCCCTGCCCTGACCTTTTCCTTTCCCTGTACTTTGGTACCGGCTGCCGTTCAGTAGTCTCCCCTGGGCCTGCTCCTAACGCTCCCTGTATAGGGGGCGGTCCACCTGGTCCACTCGTCCTGGGGAGGTTCGCTGTTTCGGTCCAGTTTGTCCACTTATCTTGCTTTCCTGGTCCCTAAGCGTAACAACTTGTGGATGGTATTGTGCCTCAGGGCTCAATAGATAACTGAAATCAATCTTAAACACATGTGATAACTAGTTTTCCAGGTAATTCTAATTAAAGGAAAACTACTTAAAAATGATGTTCCACATTATTAAGCAGGCCAAAGGTTTCAAGCAATATGAGAAATAAAAAGGATCTCTCTGCTGCTGAAAAGCGTTAAATAGTGTAATGCCTTGGACAAGGTATGAAAAAATTAGATACCTCACAAAAACTTTGAGATCATCATACTGTGAAGAGATTTATGACGGAAAAAGAGCACAGACAGAGTTCATGCAGATAAAGGCATAATGAGGAAGGTTTCTGCCAGACAAATTCATTGGATTAAGAGAGCAGCTGCCAAAATACCATTACAAAGCAGCAAACAGTTATTTGAAGCTGCTGGTGCCTCTGGAGTCCCTCGAACCTCAAGGTGTAGGATCCTTCAAAGGCTTGCTGTGGTGCATAAACCTACTATTTGGCCACCCCTAAGCAGTGTTCATGAGCAGAAACGGTTGCAGTGGGCCCAGACATACATGATGACTAATTTTCAAACAGTCTTGTTTACTGATGAGTGTCGAGCAACCCTGGATGGTCCAGATGGATGGAGTAGTGGATGGTTGGTGGATGGCCACCATGTCGCAACAAGGCTGGGACGTCAGCAAGGAGGTGGAGAAATCATGTTTTGGGCCGGAATGATGGGGAAACACCTGGTGGGGCCCTTTAAGGTTCCTGAAGATGTGAAAATGACCTCTGTAAAGTAAATAGCGTTTCTGACTGACAACTTTCTTCCATGGTCTAAAAGCAGAAACGTGCCTTCAGGAGCAAAATCATCTTCATGCATGACAATGCACCATCTCATGCTGCAAAGAATACCTCTGAGTCATTGGCTGCTATGGGCATAAAAGGAAATAAACTCATGGTGTGGCCACCATCTTCCCCTGATCTCAACCCTATAGAAAACCTTTGGAGTATCATCCAGCACAAGATCTATGAGGGTGGGGGGCAGTTCACATCAAAACAGCAGCTCTGGGAGGCTATTCTGACTTCATGCAAAGACGTACAAGCAGAAAGCTCTCCAAAAACTCAAGAATTCAAGAATTGTGAAGGTGATATCAAAGAAGGGGTCCAATGTTAACATGTAACTTGGCCTGTTAGGATGTTTTGGAGTTAAATAGCTTTTTTTGTTCAGTGAATGTGACCTCCTAATGCTGCAAATTCCACAAATGAGCATTTTCAGTTCTTTAAAACATATCAAATGTTTAGAAATTCTACTGTGCCTAATAATTTGGAACAGTGCATTTTGAGTCTTTATTCATTTTAGAGATTATACTGTTATCATTGGGAGGTTTCTTCAATAATATTCGATGTATACTCTAACAGGTGATGACTTTTATTAGACTAACTGTCATTTGCACCGACCATTTAGGAAAATCCGAAAAAAGTGTCATCTGCATAATAATTTGGAACACAGTGTAATACCAACCCTAACCATAACTCTAACCACAAGCCTAACCCTAACCCCAACACACCCCTAACCCTAATCTTAACGCTATTTCCAACCCTAACTCTAATTCCAACCCTAACCCTAAGGCTATGTGCCCACGTTGCGGATTCGTGTGAGGATTTTTCCGCACCATTTTTGAAAAATCCGCAGGTAAAAGGCACTGCGTTTTACGTGCGGATTTACGGCGGATTTCCAGTGTTTTTTGTGCGGATTTCACCTGCAGATTCCTATTGCGGAACAGGTGTAAAACGCTGCGGAATCCACACAAAGAATTGACATGCTGCAGAAAATACAACGCAGCATTTCCACGCGGTATTTTCGGCTCCATGGGCACAGCGGATTTGGATTTGCATAGGTTTACATGGTACGGTAAACGTGATGGAAAACTGCTTTGAATCCGCAGCGGCAAATCCGCTGCGGATTTGCAGTCAAATCCGGACCATGTGCACATAGTCTAATTCTAACCCTAACCCTAATTCTAACCCTAATTGCAACCCTAATTCTAACCCTAACCCTAATTGCAACCCTAACCCTAATTCTAACCCTAATTGGAACCCTAACCCTAATTGCAACCCTAACCCTAATTGCAACTCTAACCCTAATTCTAACCCTAATTGCAACCCTAACTCTAATTGCAACCTTAACCCTAATTGCAACCCTAATTCTAACCCTAACTGCACCTCTAACCCTAATTGCAACCCTAATTTCAACCCTAACCCTAATTGCAACCCTAACCCTAGTTCTAACCCTAACCCTAGTGGAAAAATAAAAGTAAATATATTTTCTTTATTTCATTATTTCCCCTACCTATGGGGGTGATAAAGATGGGGTTTATTTACTTTTTTATTTTGATCACTGTGATAGGTTCTATCACAGTGATCAAAATGTACCTGAAATTAATCTGCCGGCCAGCAAATTCGGCGGGCACACTGCGCATGCGCCCACCATTTTGAAAGATGGCGGCACCCATGGAGAAGATGGACGGACATCGGGAGGGACATCGGAGCTCGGTAAGTATGGGGGGTGGGATCGGACCAGGGGCGGTGAGATCGGACTGCGGGGGGAGCGGACAGGAGGACAGAGGGGAGAGGAGGACAGCAGAGGATAGAACGGAGGACGGAGGGGAGATCAATGGCGGCGGCAGATCGTGGTCTCCACCCATGGCCGATGCTATTGCAGCATTGGGTATGGCTGGATTGTAATATTTCACCAATTTTCATTGGTGAAATATTACGATTGCTCGGATTGAAAGTGAAACAGTCACTTTCAACAGCCAATCAGAGTCATCGTAGCCACGGGGGGGCTAAGCCACCCCCCCTGGGCTGAAGTACCACTACACCTGTCCCTGTAGGTCGGGTGAAAGTACAGTTAACTCTTTCACCCAACCTGCAGGAACGCGATCATTCTGTGACGCAGCATATGCGTCACAGGTCGGATTGGCACCGACTTTCATGACGCATGCGCTGTGACACAGGTCAGGAAGGGGTTAAGGATAGGCGTGATTGTGGCATGTTTGAAAGCAGAAGAGAAGGTGCCAGAAGTTAGTTATAGGTTGAAGAGGTGGGTTAGGGATGGGATAAGTGTGGTGGTGAGGTTGGGAAGGAAGTGGGATGGGGTCAAGCACAAAGGTGAGGAGGTGCGATTTGAAGAGGAGTCAATTAAGCCCCCCTTCAGTGATGTTGGATAAGGAGGTTATGGGGTTTGGGCATTGGCCTGGTATACAAAGGGGTTGTCATGGTTGAACAATGAAAATTTGTCTTGTTTGGTCGATCTTAATTTTAAAGTGTGTGGCAAAGTCCTCAGCAGAGATGAGCGAGGTTGGAGGGGGCAGTGGTGGGCAGAGGAGGGAGTTAAAGGTTTTGAATAACTGTTTGGGGTTGTAGGATAGGGAAGATATGAGGGTTGTGAAGTAGGCCTGTTTAGCAGAGGTGAGAGCAGATTTAATAGCGAGTGTTGCCTATTTGAATGCAGTGAAGTTGTCTTGCAATGTATATTCTTCCAACGCTGCTCTGCAACCCTGGATACTTGCCAGAGCTTTTTAGTGGTGTCATTGTGCCAGGGTTGTCTATTGATACGTCGCACTCTGCCATGAACGAGAGGGGCAACCGTATCAATAGCTGATGCAAGAGTGGCATTGTAGAAAGCAGTGGCACTGTCTGTGTAGTGGAGCGAGGATATGGATGCCAGTGGTAGGATAGAGTCAGAGAGTGTGTGGGTGTCTAGGTGTGGAAAGTTTCTGCGGGGGTGCACATGTTGCTGGACATGGATGACCGGTGAGGACAGGGATGAGACAGTGAGCAGATGATGGTGGGATAGAGGGAGAGGGGAGGTGTGAAGTTAGATAGAGAGCAGAGACGGGTGAAGACCAGGTCTAGTGTTTGTCTATCTGTGTGGGTGGCTGCGGAGGACCACTAAGTAAGTCCAAAAGATGAAGTAAGGGACAGACGTTTGGAGGCTGTTGACTGAAGGGTATCTGTGGGGATGTTGAAGTCACCCATGATGATGGTGGGAATGTCAGCAGAGAGAAAGTGCAGAAGCCAGGTGGAGAATTGATCAATAAAGGCAGTGGCCGAGCCCGGAGGTCGGAATATGATGGCCACTTGGAGGTTGGAGGGAGAGTAGATGCTGACAGAGTGGACTTCAAAAGAGGGGAGGATAAGAGAGGGTAGAGGTGGGATTGCGTTAAAGGTGCAGTTAGAAGAAAGGAGAAGACCCACTCCTCCACCTTGTCTGTTGCCGGGGCGAGGGGTGTGGGTGAAGTGGAGGCCGCCATAACACAGCACAGCAGGGGAGGTGGTGTCAGAGGGTGTTAGCCATGCTTCTGTGAGGCCAAGGAAGGCAAGCTTGTGAGAGAGAAAAAGGTCATGAATCACTTGAAGCTTATTGCTGGTTGAGCGGGCATTCCAGAGTGCTCCAGAGAGAGGAAGCAAGGGAGTGGGCATCAGGGGCACGGGTTTTATGTTGGAGAGATTGTGGCAGTTCATATTAGATAGGGAGCGGTAGGAGGGGGAATTAATGGGAAGTATTAGCTGTAGGGGTCCAGGGTTGGGAGATATGTCGCCAGCAGTGAGTTGAAGCAGAAAAAGGGAGAGCAAGTGGGAGAAGGAGAGTGGCCGCCTTGTTTTATGTTTTATTAGGACAGATTTGAGGTTGAGGAGCAGGTCAGCGGAGTAGGTCAGGTGGGGAGGAAAGAGAGATGATTATTTGGTTAGAGGGTGCTGGGGTTTGGGGATAGCGAAGGAGAGTGAGGATTAGCAGAGCAAACACTGTAAGGGCCTATGTAAACATGATGGAGTAAGATGGGTTAATAGAAAAGCTAGATCCAAGTAATAAGAAGTGCTTACTCAGCAGACATACACAAAAGAGACAGATACATAGATTGGAGTCCTGACTCCTGCCATGACTAACTGGTGTTGAAATAACTGCACTTCGTGATACTTTTGCTGCCGGGAGACGTGTGCCCCCCTAGAATGTTACTAAATTTATAGGACTAAGTAGAGGATCAGGTGAAAGGTATTGTGGGACCTGATTAGGGATAAATTAGCAACTGGCCAACACACCAGGGGAGGTTAGATCAGGGGTGTCAAACTGCATTCCTCGAGGGCTGCAAACAGGTAATGTTTTCAGGATTTCCTTGCATTGCACAAGGTGCTGGAATCATTCTCTGCAGGTGATTAAATTATCTCCTGTGCAATGCAAGGAAATCCTAAAAACATGACCTGTTTGCAGCCCTCGAGGAATGCAGTTTGACACCCCTGGGTTAGATGATCAAAGGCACTGGGTCTGGCTACATCCATATGCTGCAACACCTTGCACCAGATAACATCTCCTGTGGCCCCAGCATGGATACACAGCAGTGAGTACAATGCAACAAATGGATTTAGCACACATTCAGTAGGCACTGTTACATACCATTAAAGGGAATGTTGCAGGATGATAAAAAGGAGATGACAGCAAGCAGATATTGTACCATTAACATAAACTCAATTTTTTTGTTCAGATGGGCACAGAAACGTATCGTCTGATCTAATGGACATGTTCAATGAGGAAACACTAAGGTAGTAGTTGACGTGAACTCTGCCTCACTGCAATCTATGGCTATGGACGGTTTTAGAGGGATTCCGACGCAACTCCAGGACGTCCTGCGGAAACACAATGTGAACAGGACCCTAGCAGGACAAAAATAGTGCAAAACGTCTTTGTCCAACTAAAATAACGTATTGCATTGGATCTGTTTACTTTGAAGTCTATGGAAAACGGCTCCATAACGTGGAAGGGATGATGACTGACCTCAGTGCCAGATACTCTCCTTAGCGGAAGCTTCCCATGTTTTAAATATGGCGGTTTTTTTTTTTACAATTGGTCCGACTTCTTAAAGGGAACCTGTCACCCCCAAAATCGATGTTGAAGTAAGCTCACCGTCATCAGGGGCTTATCTACAGCATTCTGTAATGCTGTAGATAAGCCCCCGATGTATCCTAAAGGCCAGCCTCACACTAGCGAGTTTTACGGACGTAAGAGCGTAGAAACTACATCCGTAAAACTTGCATAACATACGGCACAATTATTCTCTATGCCCCTGCTCCTATCTGCCGTATTTTACTGATCAGTATTATACGGCTTTCTACGGCCGTAGAAAATCGCAGCATGCTGCGTTTCTCACCGTATTGCGCAAATAAAACGTCAATGAAAGTCTATGGAAGCCCCAAAAATATGGATTACACACGGACCAGCAGTGTGACTTGCGAGGAATACGCAGCGGTGTTAGAGAGAAAAGCCGGTAATTCAATGCGGTGTACAGTAAAATCACACTGACAGCTTACAATAGAATAGGTAGAATAAATGTGTACACATAGAATAGGTATATATATATATATATGTCATTGAGACACATATATGTATATATATTAATATTTCATCCAGCGCTAGATAGCAGATAGCCGGTAATTCAATTACCGGCTTTTGCTTTCTCCTTCCTAAACCCGACATGATATGAGACCTGGTTTACATACAGTAAACCATCTCATATCACCATTTTTTTGCATATTCCACACTACTAATGTTAGTAGTGTGTATGTGCAAAATTTGGCCGTTCTAGCTATTAAATTAAAGGGTTAAATGGCGGAAAAAATTGTGCGGGAGCCCACGCCAATTTTTTTCCGCCATTTAACCCTTTAATTTAATAGCTAGAACGGCCAAATTTTGCATATACACACTACTAACATTAGTAGTGTGGAATATGCAAAAAAAAGGTGATATGAGATGGTTTACTGTATGTAAACCAGGTCTCATATCATGTCGGGTTTAGGAAGGAGAAAGCAAAAGCCAGTAATTGAATTACCGGCTTTAAAGCTATCTAGCGCTGTATGAAGTAATAATATATATACATATACAGTGGGGCAAAAAAGTATTTAGTCAGTCAGCAATAGTGCAAGTTCCACCACTTAAAAAGATGAGAGGCGTCTGTAATTTACATCATAGGTAGACCTCAACTATGGGAGACAAACTGAGAAAAAAAAATCCAGAAAATCACATTGTCTGTTTTTTTTAACATTTTATTTGCATATTATGGTGGAAAATAAGTATTTGGTCAGAAACAAACAATCAAGATTTCTGGCTCTCACAGACCTGTAACTTCTTCTTTAAGAGTCTCCTCTTTCCTCCACTCATTACCTGTAGTAATGGCACCTGTTTAAACTTGTTATCAATATAAAAAGACACCTGTGCACACCCTCAAACAGTCTGACTCCAAACTCCACTATGGTGAAGACCAAAGAGCTGTCAAAGGACACCAGAAACAAAATTATAGCCCTGCACCAGGCTGGGAAGACTGAATCTGCAATAGCCAACCAGCTTGGAGTGAAGAAATCAACAGTGGGAGCAATAATTAGAAAATGGAAGACATACAAGACCACTGATAATCTCCCTCGATCTGGGGCTCCACGCAAAATCCCACCCCGTGGGGTCAGAATGATCACAAGAACGGTGAGCAAAAATCCCAGAACCACGCGGGGGGACCTAGTGAATGAACTGCAGAGAGCTGGGACCAATGTAACAAGGCCTACCATAAGTAACACACTACGCCACCATGGACTCAGATGCTGCAGTGCCAGACGTGTCCCACTGCTTAAGCCAGTACATGTCCGGGCCCGTCTGAAGTTTGCTAGAGAGCATTTGGATGATCCAGAGGAGTTTTGGGAGAATGTCCTATGGTCTGATGAAACCAAACTGGAACTGTTTGGTAGAAACACAACTTGTCATGTTTGGAGGAAAAAGAATACTGAGTTGCATCCATCAAACACCATACCTACTGTAAAGCATGGTGGTGGAAACATCATGCTTTGGGGCTGTTTCTCTGCAAAGGGGCCAGGACGACTGATCCGGGTACATGAAAGAATGAATGGGGCCATGTATCGTGAGATTTTGAGTGCAAACCTCCTTCCATCAGCAAGGGCATTGAAGATGAAACGTGGCTGGGTCTTTCAACATGACAATGATCCAAAGCACACCGCCAGGGCAACGAAGGAGTGGCTTCGTAAGAAGCATTTCAAGGTCCTGGAGTGGCCTAGCCAGTCTACAGATCTCAACCCTATAGAAAACCTTTGGAGGGAGTTGAAAGTCCGTGTTGCCAAGCGAAAAGCCAAAAACATCACTGCTCTAGAGGAGATCTGCATGGAGGAATGGGCCAACATACCAACAACAGTGTGTGGCAACCTTGTGAAGACTTACAGAAAACGTTTGACCTCTGTCATTGCCAACAAAGGATATATTACAAAGTATTGAGATGAAATTTTGTTTCTGACCAAATACTTATTTTCCACCATAATATGCAAATAAAATGTTAAAAAAACAGACAATGTGATTTTCTGGAACATTTTTTTCTCAGTTTGTCTCCCATAGTTGAGGTCTACCTATGATGTAAATTACAGACGCCTCTCATCTTTTTAAGTGGTGGAACTTGCACTATTGCTGACTGACTAAATACTTTTTTGCCCCACTATATGTGTCTACTGATATATAGATATATATATATATATATATATAGACAGTATATATGTTTTTTTTTTGACACATGGATCCCTTGTATAGGCGTGTGTTGGTTTTGCAAGCCTGCGAGAAAAACACGCAGTACGGATGCCATACGGATTACATACGGAGGATGCCATGCGCCAAAAACCCTGACACACCCTGCCTACGGAGGAGCTACGGACCACTATTTTGGGGACTTTTCAGCGTATTACGGCCGTAAAAAACGGACCGTATTTTCATACGCTGAGTGTGAAGCCGGCCAAAAGAGGAGAAAAAGAGGTTAGATTATACTCACCCAGGGGCGCCCCTGCTGCGGTCTGGTCAAATGGGTGTCTCATGTCCGCTCCGGCGCCTCCCATCTTCATTCCATGACGTCCTCTTCTTTTCTTCCAGCCGCAGCTCCGGCGCAGGCGTACTTTGTCTGCCCTGTTGAGGGCAGAGGAAAGTACAGCAGTGCGCAGGCGCCGGGCCTCTCTGACCTTTCCGGCGCCTGCGCACTGCAGTACTTTGCTCAGATCTAGCGATGTCTTCACTGGTAACCAGGGTAAATATCGGGTTACTAAGCGCAGGGCCGCATACTTACATTCCCGGTGTCTGTCACGTCCCTCGCCATCAGCTTCCCGCACTGACTGGTGAGCGCCAGCCGGCCGTAAAGCAGGCTGTGCAGTGGTGACATCACCGCTGTACTTTACGGCCGGCACTTACACAGTGCAAGGGACGCGACAGACACCGGGAATGTAAGTATTTTTTTTTTTTACATTTACAACGGTAACCAGGGTAAATATCGGGTCACTAAGCGCGGCCCTGCGCTTAGTAACCCGATATTTACCCTGGTTACCCGGGGACTTCGGCATCGTTGGTCGCTGGAGAGCTGTCTGACGGCTCTCCAGCGACGCTGCAGCGATCAGCATCGTTGTCTGTATCGCTGCAGCATCGCTTAGTGTGACGGTACTTTTACAGAATGCTGTAGATAAGCCCCTGATGACGGTGAGCTTACCTCACCATCGATTTTGAGGGTGACAGGTTCCCTTTAAAGGATTTGGGACTTTTGGTGCTAAAACATAGCAAAAAAACGGAAACAAATTATCTATATTCATAAGAGAGCGACATGCTCCATTGTGATGAATTTGGCCCAATAGAGTAATCACAGATGATATTTTGGCACTGACATCGATCTATAGCCGGGCCACAGCTCCCTGGCGAGCGCCCGATGACGTGTGACCTCCAGCCGCGCAGCCGCACTAGTCTGCTGGTAGCTAATCCCTTTATATTAGGGCTCTGGAATACCGCCCTCTAGCGGTCACACATTCCATTGCACTTCTCACATTTCCGAGGTGATGGCAGGAGGGGAGGAGCCAGTGCTGCCTGTCACATGACGCCGCTATGTGCAGTCACATGACTGTGAGAGTGCTCGCGCAGTATCCGGAGCCCCGGACTTGACTTGTGTCGCTGCTCTCCGTGAGGTGACAACATGGCGTATCCCGGGCTCCTCGTTCCCATCATCGTCATGACCGTGTTCTGGGGCATTGTGGGCGCCGTGCTGCCGTGGTTTGTTCCCAAAGGACCAAATCGAGGGTGAGTATAAAGCTTGTGAGTTCCTCTTCCTCGGAGTGTGAGGGCTGAAGTGAGCGCCATGTTCGTGCGACTTCTCTGCCGGAGACATTTCCTATGTGCGAGGTTCTCTATAGATCTGACATTAGTAGGCCGGGTGTATGGCCGAGCATGTGCCGCTCAGAGAGGAGCCTCGCCTGTGTGTCTGGCCGCGGGTAGGAGAGTGCGGCGCCCGCAGCTACCTGCTCTTCTGATGACCGCTGCAGCCAATCACTGTGCCTGTACGTGGGAACAGCAAAGAGGGATTGTTCTCTTACTTCACAAACAACTCTTTTAATAATTAAGCAATAGGAGCGCCCACCGCTGGTCTGTGTGCCGGTCAGGAGCCCTAGGAGGGCCCACCGCTGGTCTGTGTGCTGGTCAGGAGCCCTAGGAGGGCCCACCCCTGGTCTGTGTGCCGGTCAGGAGCCCTAGGAGGGCCCACCGCTGGTCTGTGTGCTGGTCAGGAGCCCTAGGAGGGCCCACCCCTGGTCTGTGTGCCGGTCAGGAGCCCTAGGAGGGCCCACCCCTGGTCTGTGTGCCGGTCAGGAGCCCTAGGAGCGCCCACCGCTGGTCTGTGTGCCGGTCAGGAGCCCTAGGAGCGCCCACCGCTGGTCTGTGTGCCGGTCAGGAGCCCTAGGAGGGCCCACCGCTGGTCTGTGTGCCGGTCAGGAGCCCTAGGAGGGCCCACCGCTGGTCTGTGTGCCGGTCAGGAGCCCTAGGAGGGCCCACCGCTGGTCTGTGTGCCGGTCAGGAGCCCTAGGAGGGCCCACCGCTGGTCTGTGTGCCGGTCAGGAGCCCTAGGAGGGCCCACCCCTGGTCTGTGTGCCGGTCAGGAGCCCTAGGAGGGCCCACCGCTGGTCTGTGTGCCGGTCAGGAGCCCTAGGAGGGCCCACCCCTGGTCTGTGTGCCGGTCAGGAGCCCTAGTAGGGCCCACCGCTGGTCTGTGTGCCGGTCAGGAGCCCTAGGAGGGCCCACCGCTGGTCTGTGTGCCGGTCAGGAGCCCTAGGAGGGCCCACCCCTGGTCTGTGTGCCGGTCAGGAGCCCTAGGAGGGCCCACCCCTGGTCTGTGTGCCGGTCAGGAGCCTTAGGAGCGCCCACCGCTGGTCTGTGTGTCGGTCAGGAGCCCTAGGAGCACCCACCCCTGGTCTGTGTGCCGGTCAGGAGCCCTAGTAGGGCCCACCGCTGGTCTGTGTGCCGGTCAGCTCTAGTTTCCCTGTATGAAAGGAGCATTGTTTTCTTGTATTAACCTGCTCCTCTACGGTCGGTGAGACTGAATATAGCTGAGCACACACTGCTCACACTTTCTCCTTACTACTGAAAGCCCAATTGGTCAGACCCTTCATCTGACAACTATTCCTCCCAACCCCTGATGCATATGTCCGCTCAGCCGAGCTGTGTATATATGTTGTGTTAATGGATAGAGGAGAATAAGCTTCTCTTGGTGGTTTTTGTACTGTTGAAAGAAAGGGATTATTTCCCCTGGCATGTGGTGTAGTTCCATGACATAAAGTGGTGGTATATACCGTAGCTGGGAAACAGTGTGCGTGTATGGGCTGGATACCACTGACTCATTAGATAACACTGTGTGTGTTCTTGATAGATTTTTTTTTCATGCTGATTTCAGAACTTACTTCAGATTTTTCCTATGGCGTAAGGTTTTTGAGAAATGATACGAAACATAATATTCTGTTATAATTCTAAAAACACGGATTATAAACTAAAGTCGTCTGTAAAACACTTTTGAACAATTGCTATTGACATCGATGCACATGTATGTGGTATCTCCGACGTCATAATGTAGACTATAAACTGTTGTTTCTTAACCCCTTACTGCCGGCAGTGAGCTCACCTCAAAGACGCGACATGTCAGCTGTTTTTAACAGCGGACATGTGCCCGCAATAGGCGCAAGCAGAATCACGATCTGACTGCGCCTATTAAGTAGTTAAATACCACTGTCAAACTTTAACAGCGGGCAATTAAATGCAGAATTACCTTTAATTGTCGTCGCGACAATGCATTAAAATGTAATAAGTCAACCAAAAGAACGTATCTGCACAAAAGTGGTATAATCAAAAATGTCAGCTTGTCCCTCAAAAAAAAAAAAAAAAAAAAAAGGCCTCACATGGCCATATTGATGGAAAAATAAAAAAGTTGTGGCTCTGGAGAGAAGGGGAACGAAAAATCGAAAAAAGCTCCGGTCGCCTTTGGGCTCTGCCGTATGTACGGTCGCCTTTGGGCTCTGCTGTATGTACGGTCACCTTTGGGCTCTGCTGTATGTACGGTCACCTTTGGGCTCTGCTGTATGTACGGTCACCTTTGGGCTCTGCTGTATGTACGGTCACCTTTGGGCGCTGCTGTATGTACGGTCACCTTTGGGCTCTGCTGTATGTACGGTCACCTTTGGGCTCTGCTGTATGTAAGGTCACCTTTGGGCTCTGCTGTATGTAAGGTCACCTTTGGGCGCAGCTGTATGTAAGGTCACCTTTGGGCTCTGCTGTATGTACGGTCACCTTTGGGCTCTGCTGTATTGCTGGGGTTTTCCTTTATGAGCACAAATATTGGAATTGCTTTGTGACTATGACATTGTGCTCTTTTTGGGGAGAACACCTGCCTTCTCTGTACTGTTCCTCCTTCCAGCCTGTCTGGTCATCATGCTGGGATTTCTTCACTCCGTGTACCAGTTGCAGTTCTCTTTCGCTGTTGGCTTGTTGACCGTGCGGCCTCCTCCGCCTCGGCTAGTTTGTAGTGTAAACCTTCGTCCGCCCATTCCTGATTTAAGCAGCTTGTACTCGGTGTGTTTATGCCTGAGACCAGATACAAGTAGATTTCCACAGGAAAAGCCAGGTCCGGTTACAGGATATACTGTACATAAATGAGACCTCTATGACTGCAAAACCAAGGATATAGATATATTTCTATTTACTTGTTTACCTGAATCTCAACATGCACACTGCAAATGCCACATGTTTGTCCTCGGAATATACTCTAAGGCCTCTTTCACACATCCATTTTTTAGAATCGGTCACAATTCGTCATTTTTAGAAAAAACGGCTGAATCCGTTTTTTCCCCATAGATTTGTGTTAGCGACGGATTGTGACGGATGGCCCTCAGTTTCATCTGTTGTTTGACGGATCTGTTGTAAAGTCATTGTCCGTTAGCAGGAGACAGTGGACCTAGGAATGTTTTTTGTGTACGTCGAAAAATCGGCCAGCAACAGATCCTGTGCCGTCCGTCGTTGGCTATAATGGAAGCCTATGGGTGCAGGATCCGTCGCTGTCTGCCAGAATACGCAATGCAGTCACGGAGCCTCAACGGGTCCGTCAAAAAAAACGGATCCAGTGCATCAGTTTCTTACAATTGCCACAGAATCCGATGGCTATGAAAAGCAGATCTCCAGATGGTGGTGTTTGTGAGTAGCCCAGCAGCGCAGATCTGGATGCACATATAGAGGCCTATGGGTGTAGAGATAGTTTAGGTATGGTATGCTGGAGACCGGATGGTAATACCTTCAGAAGAGGTGCTTGTACCTGGATGCAATAGTGTAGTGGGAGTGGAGTGCTTGATGGGGGGGGGTGATGTGGGACCCCTGGATGTACGTATACTGCCTCGGTGTGATTTCTGAGGAAAAGCTTTGGCTGTCATTATACTGGTAATGGAGGATCTGGGTGTCACTACTGTGAGGGGAGGCCTTACAGAGCTGAATATGCCTCGCAAGGTCAGAAAGTTGGGAGCCACTGCTCTTCGGTATCATACTATAGTATTTAGAACTACTATAGGTTTATTATTACTTTTTTTTAACAGTTGCAAAGGCAGCTGGATTGAAATTTTTATTTTATCTTTCTGGGAAAAAAAAGTTGGAAACGTGTTTTCCAGTTCACCACCTGACAGCACCATTGGAGGATGTCCTTCTTACCCTCAGTGGGACAGGAACAACAAGCGGTTAAAAGGACCCTCCCCACTACACCCACCAGTGTTTTTCCTGTCCCACTGCGGATAGGAACGGCAAGCGTATTCTCCGACGGTGCTGTGCAGATGGTGGGGATCGGGGGGCCCAGCCTTTCCCTTCCCTGCTGCAAGATATCTGCGGCTGATACCTGTTATGGGGGGTCCCTCAGCCTCTTCAGTGTAGCGCTGCTCCTGGGGTCGGGTCCGCTTCCTCCGTATAGGGGGCTCTCGGTCCGGGCGCCTGTCTGCCGGGGAGTCAGAGCAATGGTTGCTCCAGCACGCGACCAGCTCCTGCGTGCGGCCGCAGCTTCGCCGAGAGACTGCTTCCAAGCGGCCACTTCTGGCTCCAGCAGCCGCGTCACTTCCGGTTGCAGCCAGCATGGAGAATGGCGCCGGCAGCAGCGCCGGCCTCAGGGAGGAGATCAGCGCCGTCGACCACAGCGGCGGTAAGGAGGGCAAGATCAAACCAGGTAAATCCTATATAAATGTACTAAAGGGGTCTTTATTCCGCCGGCCATCCTGACAAAGGAGCACTCGGCTAGACGGTGTGAATTGTCCTCACTATGGAGGGGACTGACAAGCTTCAGAGGCACGTGAGTAGGCTATATTAAAGCCTTAAGGTACCTTCACTTTCAGCGACGCTGCAGCGATACCGACAACGATGTCGATCGCTGCAGCGTCGCTGGAGAGCTGTCACACAGACAGCTCTCCAGCGACCAACGATCCCGAGGTCCCCGGGTAACCAGGGTAAACATCGGGTTACTAAGCGCAGGGCTGCGCTTAGTAACCCGATGTTTACCCTGGTTACCAGCGTAAAAGTAAAAAAAAACAAACACTACATACTTACCTACCGCTGTCTGTCCCCGGCGCTCAGCTTCTCTGCACTCCTCCTGCACTGACTGTGAGCTCAGCGGCCGGAAAGCAGAGCAGTGACGTCACCGCTCTGCTTTCCGGCTGACCGACGCTCATAGCCAGTGCAGGAGGAGTGCAGAGAAGCAGAGCGCCGGGGACAGACAGCGGTAGGTAAGTATGTAGTGTTTGTTTTTTTTTACTTTTACGCTGGTAACCAGGGTAAACATCGGGTTACTAAGCGCGGCCCTGCGCTTAGTAACCCGATGTTTACCCTGGTTATCAGTGAAGACATCGCTGGATCGGTGTCACACACGCCGATCCAGCGATGTCAGCGGGAGATCCAGCGACGAAATAAAGTTCTGGACTTTCCTCAGCGACCAACGATCTCCCAGAAGGGGCCTGATCATTGGTCGCTGTCACACAGAACGATTTCCTTAACGATAACGTTGCTACGTCACAAAAAGCAACGATATCGTTAACGATATCGTTATGTGTGAAGGTACCTTTACCACAAAGCTCACCCCTCCCCCTGCTTCCTATTTTAGTATTCCCTATGTATCTCTATCTATCCTAGGCAAAGCCTTCCATTCCCACATCCGAAAGGAAAAAATCTGGGAAAAGTAAATGCCCAATATGTGCCTCTAAATTTCCGGAAAATTGGTGGAAGCCTTTATGCAAATCATGCACATCCAAGATTGTGGGGGATGAGCAGACTGCGTTACTATCCAGTATGAGGACAATGATTCGGCAAGAGGTTCAGGCATCCATCTCAAGCCTGAATCTTCCCCAAACAAAAATAGCAAAATACACCGCACTCACGGAAGGAATATTTTTGCAAGTGAATCATAAACAATTTATTTGTGTACATACACATTGAACAGACAGCAATGCAAATATATGCAGTAGAAAAGCGTGCATACAGATGACGTTTCGAACCCAACCGGGTTCTTAATCATAAAACGCTTAAAATGGTATGTAACAAAGGGCACTAAGAGTATCCCAGCCGGGATGGACTATTGCACTGTACAATTATGCTAGAGCAAATGTAGAAAGCATCTAGATGGAGGCTAGCTGTCGCTAGATAATGGTACCTGTGGGTAGGAGAGTGTAGAGCGGCGCTCCCGCGCCCTGCTGTGCTGGAGCGCCGCTCTACATTCTCCTAAATACACACCTGTACTTTGCATCTCCCCCACCTCATTGTAGATTGTAAGCTCTCACGAGCAGGGTCGTCTTATTTTGCTTTAATTATTGTATTGTTAACGTTGTTACTTATGACTTTTGTGTTTGAAACTGTTAAATTGTAAAGCGCTGCGGAATATGTTGGCGCTATATAAAGATTATTATTATTATTACCCACAGGTACCATTATCTAGCGACAGCTAGCCTCCATCTAGATGCTTTCTACATCTGCTCTAGCATAATTGTACAGTGCAATAGTCCATCCTGGCTGGGATACTCTTAGTGCCCTTTGTTACATACCATTTTAAGCGTTTTATGATTAAAGGGAACCTGTCACCCCGTTTTTTTGAGATTGAGATATAAATACTGTTAAATAGGGCCTGCGCTGTGTGTTACTATAGTGTATGTAGTGTACCCCGATTCCCCACCTATGCTGAGAAATAACTTACCAAAGTCGCCGTTTTCGCCTGTCAATCAGGCTGGTCAGGTCGGGAGGACCTGGTATAAGAGAGATGCCGTAAAGGGGCTACCAGGTACACATAAAATTGGCCATTTTTATGCGCTAAACGCTCTCATTTTTCATATTTCTAGTGCAGTAATGCAGTTCAAATTTCATGTTTCAAGTTTGCAGGTCTTAGCGCTGCAGTGTGCTGCCTTATTTATTTAACTATATACGAGTTGGCGACTCTAGGTTCAGCACCTGTTCACACTTAGTCTATGTCTGGATGTGCCGGTCAGGTTTTTGAAATGTATTCTTTAGCCTTCTGATCGTGCACTCCGCCTCCTAGCCTACAGGTGTTTTAATTACAGCAGGTCCAGTACCCCTCCACAGAGAGAGAGAATTTTAGTCTAGTAAGAGGTTTCACATGCACCCATTCAGATGGAGACGTTTATTCTCAGTGAGGTAAGGCAAGTTTAGGACCTGGTATAAGAGAGATGCCGTAAAGGGACTACTAGGTACACATAAAATTGGCCATTTTTATGCGCTAAACGCTCTCATTTTTCATATTTCTAGTGCAGTAATGCAGTTCAAATTTCATGTTTCAAGTTTGCAGGTCTTAGCGCTGCAGTGTGCTGCCTTATTTATTTAATCAGATAAAAAGAAAGGCTTCCCTGAGAAAAACACAAAGTACCAGCCCTTTCGTAGATCCCGACCTAGTTAGAGGACAGACTACAGGGGGAAAGGGAAGACTGGGAGGTGGTCTTATCCCAAGGGTGGAAAGAGTAGAGACTCCATCTTTCCAAGTGCAGGTACAGCAAAGCCAAATAAATGACATCAAGGTGGGTGGTCGGTTACAAAAATTTCTAGGAGGTTGGCAGAAAGTATCCCAGAATCCTTGGATTCTGCAGGTGATTGCTCAGGGATACAAACTAGAGTTTTCCAGCAGTCCCCCAGAAAGATTTGTGGTAACCCGACCCTGTCTACTCTCAGACTCCTCTATGTGGACAAACATCCAGGAGTTGATCGTTAGATGCGGTAACTCCAGTTCCCATCTCAGAAAGAGGCAAAGGCCATTACTCCCATTTGTTTTCAATTAAAAAAAAAAACGTCTGGGGACTCCCGGACGATCACAAATTTAAAGCCACTAAACAAATGGGTCCGGTACAAAAGATTCAGGATGGAATCTATAAAATCCACAATGCCTCTTATACAAGGACATGGTGATGTGCACCTTAGACCTAAGCAATGCATACTGTCATGTCCCGATACACGATTCCTACCAAAAATTCCTGAGATTTGCCCTAATGAACAAGGGAATATTACATCACTTCCAGTTCAAATGTCTCCCCTTCGGGCTTGCTTCGGCGCCCAGGATATTCACCAAATTGATGTCCGAAGTTGTGGCCTATTAAGAAACCAGAATGTGACCATAGTACCATATCTGGACGACTTTCTGATAATGGCGAGATCGGAGAAGCTCCTCAGAATAGACTGCAGCTTCACTCTTTCCATCCTGCAGGATCTGGGGTGGATTGTGAACTGTAAGAAATCCTGCCTGGTCCCAGATTCCAGAATAAAATTTTTGGGAGTGATATTGGATTCCAAACTAAGAACATCTTTCTTACCAGAAGACAGACAAGAGGCCTTGATCAGGCACGTTCATCAATTCAGAAGTACCCCCTCCATAAGAGAGGCAATGAGGATACTCTGCTTTATGGCCGCATGCATACCCTGTGTGAAATGGAGCCAATTCCACTCGCGGGAGTTACAGAGAGAAGTCTTAGGATCCTGGAACAGGAAACAGAGTTCCCTAGACAGGAAGATGATTGTGTCTCTGTCAGTAAAGAGATCCCTAACCTGGTGGACCAAACCAGAAAACCTGAGAGAGGGAGTTCCATGGATACTTGATCCCTGTGTTACGGTTACCACAGACGCCAGTCAATACGGATGGGGCGGTCATATAGGAAGGACATACTATCAGGGAGAATGGACTCCTCAGATTGCCGCAAGATCATCAAATTTCAGGGAGCTGTATGCAATCTGGAAGGTGTTGTGCCAGGCCCAGTCACAGGTCAGGGGCAGACACGTAAGGATACTGTCCGACAATGTCACAGCAGTGGCATTTCTGAGACACCAGGGAGGTCCGAAGCATCCACCACTGCAACACCTAGTGGACCAGATTTTCAGATGGGCAGAGAAATCTGTCAAATCCATTGCGGCAGTTCACCTGGAAGGCGCCAAGAATCAAATAGCAGATTTCTTGAGCAGAACGTCTGTACATCCCGGAGAATGGGAACTGAACCCAGAAGTATTCAGCAGTATGTGCCAGAAATGGGGAACAACTCAGGTGGATCTTTTTGCCACCAGGTCAAACACAAAGACCAGAGCATTTTTCTCGCTCAATCCTTTAGACGGAGCCACGGCAGTAGACGCCTTGTCTCAGTTTTGGGGAGAAGGTCTCCTTTACGCATTCCCGCCTCTTCCTCTGATACCGAAGACACTCAGGAAGATACGAGACGAGGGAGCAACCGTAATCCTGGTGGTTCCTTTTTGGCCAAAAAGGAGCTGGTTCTCTCTACTATCCAGAATGTCAACAGAGAGACCAATCCCATTACCGAACAGGCAGGACCTTCTACTACAAGGACCGGTGTTCCACAAGAACCCAGACTCTCTTCACCTATCTGCTTGGATCCTGAACGGCAAACCTTAAGATCCAGAGGCTTGTCAGAAGATGTCATTACCACACTCTAGGCAAGCAGAAAACCGGTGACTTCGGCGATTTACAACAAAATCTGGAAGCGGTATTGTTCCTTTCTGGGAGAAGTTCCTGTGGATATGTCAAAACCAGACAGACAGGCAATTAACAGTAAAAAGAAAGCATTTGCACTACTAAAGCAGGATGGCACCATTGAAGCTCTAAAAAACTATAGGGAGAAAAATACTTTATCTAAAAAACTAATTAAAGCTGCCAAAAAGGAAACAGAGAAGCACATTGCTAAGGAGAGTAAAACTAATCCCAAACTGTTCTTCAACTATATCAATAGTAAAAGAACAAAAACTGAAAATGTAGGCCCCTTAAAAAATAGTGAGGAAAGAATGGTTGTAGATGACGAGGAAAAAGCTAACATATTAAACACCGTCTTCTCCCCGGTATTCATGGTGGAAAATGAAATGCTAGGTGAAATCCCAAGAAACAATGAAAACCCTATATTAAGGGTCACCAATCTAACCCAAGAAGAGGTGCGAAACCGGCTAAATAAGATTAAAATAGATAAATCTCCGGGTCCGGATGGCATACACCCACGAGTACTAAGAGAACTAAGTAATGTAATAGATAAACCATTATTTCTTATTTTTAGTGACTCTATAGCGACAGGGTCTGTTCCGCAGGACTGGCGCATAGCAAATGTGGTGCCAATATTCAAAAAGGGCTCTAAAAGTGAACCTGGAAATTATAGGCCAGTAAGTCTAACCTCTATTGTTGGTAAAATATTTGAAGGGTTTCTGAGGGATGTTATTCTGGATTATCTCAATGAGAATAACTGTTTAACTCCATATCAGCATGGGTTTATGAGAAATCGCTCCTGTCAAACCAATCTAATCAGTTTTTATGAAGAGGTAAGCTATAGGCTGGACCACGGTGAGTCATTGGACGTGGTATATCTCGATTTTTCCAAAGCGTTTGATACCGTGCCGCACAAGAGGTTGGTACACAAAATGAGAATGCTTGGTCTGGGGGAAAATGTGTGTAAATGGGTTAGTAACTGGCTTAGTGATAGAAAGCAGAGGGTGGTTATAAATGGTATAGTCTCTAACTGGGTCGCTGTGATCAGTGGGGTACCGCAGAGGTCCGTATTGGGACCTGTTTTCTTCAACATATTCATTAATGATCTGGTAGAAGGTTTACACAGTAAAATATCGATATTTGCAGATGATACAAAACTATGTAAAGCAGTTAATACAAGAGAAGATAGCATTCTGCTACAGATGGATCTGGATAAGTTGGAGACTTGGGCTGAAAGGTGGCAGATGAGGTTTAACAATGATAAATGTAAGGTTATACACATGGGAAGAAGGAATCAATATCACCGTTACACACTGAACGGGAAACCACTGGGTAAATCTGACAGGGAGAAGGACTTGGGGATCCTAGTTAATGATAAACTTACCTGGAGCAGCCAGTGCCAGGCAGCAGCTGCCAAGGCAAACAGGATCATGGGGTGCATTAAAAGAGGTCTGGATACACATGATGAGAGCATTATACTGCCTCTGTACAAATCCCTAGTTAGACCGCACATGGAGTACTGTGTCCAGTTTTGGGCCCCGGTGCTCAGGAAGGATATAATGGAACTAGAGAGAGTACAAAGGAGGGCAACAAAATTAATAAAGGGGATGGGAGAACTACAATACCCAGATAGATTAGCGAAATTAGGATTATTTAGTCTATAAAAAGACGACTGAGGGGCGATCTAATAACCATGTATAAGTATATAAGGGGACAATACAAATATCTCGCTGAGGATCTGTTTATACCAAGGAAGGTGACGGGCACAAGGGGGCATTCTTTGCGTCTGGAGGAGAGAAGGTTTTTCCACCAACATAGAAGAGGATTCTTTACTGTTAGGGCAGTGAGAATCTGGAATTGCTTGCCTGAGGAGGTGGTGATGGCGAACTCAGTCGAGGGGTTCAAGAGAGGCCTGGATGTCTTCCTGGAGCAGAACAATATTGTATCATACAATTATTAGGTTCTGTAGAAGGACGTAGATCTGGGGATTTATTATGATGGAGTATAGGCTGAAATGGATGGACAAATGTCTTTTTTCGGCCTTACTATGTTACTATGTTATGTTTATTCCCAGAATCCTCGACTTCCTGCAACTCGGATTTGAGAAGGGCCTCCGGCCTAGTACATTAAAAGTACAGATTGCAGCGCTTAGTGTCTTTTTTGATACGTCACTAGCCTCCCATCCTTGGATAGCAAGATTTTCCAGGGCCACACAAAGAATGAGACCTCTTGTGAGAAAATCAACTGCTCCTTGGGACCTAAACTTGGTCCTTAATACCCTGTGTAAAACCCCGTACTTATTATCAGAAGATATGAGCATAGCCAATCTCTCCTTTAAAACTGCCTTCCTGATTGCCATCACATCAGCTAAAAGCTAAAAGACTGGGGGAGATGCAGGCTCTTTCCACTCAGAGCCCATATCTTCAGATCTTTGACGACAGGATAGTCTTAAGACTTAAGGTACCGTCACACTAAGCGACGCTGCAGCGATACCGACAACGATCCGGATCGCTGCAGCGTCGCTGTTTGGTCGCTGGAGAGCTGTCACACAGACACCTCTCCAGCGACCAACGATGCCGGTAACCAGGGTAAACATCGGGTTACTAAGCGCAGGGCCGCGCTTAGTAACCTGATGTTTACCCTGGATACCATCCTAAAAGTAAAAAAAAACAAACGCTTCATACTTACCTTCCGCTGTCTGTCCCCGGCGCTCTGCTTCTCTGTACTGGCTGTGAGCACAGCGTCCGGAAAGCACATCTGTGACGTCATTTATATTTATATAAGTGTCCTATAAATGTCTGTTCTGTTCCTGATCTAAGGATCTCGGCTTTTAGTTGAGATGAATCTGTGCTGCACATTATGTACATGCTCCGTAATGACCAGGGCTGTGGAGATGAATCTGTGCTGCACTTTATGTACATGCTCAGTAGTGACCAGTGCTGTGGAGATGAATCTGTGCTGAACTATAAAGCGCTGCGGAATATGTTAGCGCTATATAAAAAAATAAAGATTATTAACTTTATGTACATGCTCAGTAATGACCAGTGCTGTGGAGATTAGCCTGTGCTGCACTTTATGTACATGCTCAGTAATGACCAGTGCTGTGGAGATTAACCTGTGCTGCACTTTATGTACATGCTCAGTAATGACCAGTGCTGTGGAGATTAGCCTGTGCTGCACTTTATGTACATGCTGAGTAATGACCAGTGCTGTGGAGATTAGCCTGTGCTGCACTTTATGTACATGCTCAGTAATGACCAGTGCTGTGGAGATTAGCCTGTGCTGCACTTTATGTACATGCTCAGTAATGACCAGTGCTGTGGAGATTAGCCTGTGCTGCACTTTATGTACATGCTCAGTAATGACCAGTGCTGTGGAGATTAGCCTGTGCTGCACTTTATGTACATGCTCAGTAATGACCAGTGCTGTGGAGATTAACCTGTGCTGCACTTTATGTACATGCTCAGTAATGACCAGTGCTGTGGAGATTAGCCTGTGCTGCACTTTATGTACATGCTGAGTAATGACCAGTGCTGTGGAGATTAGCCTGTGCTGCACTTTATGTACATGCTCAGTAATGACCAGTGCTGTGGAGATTAGCCTGTGCTGCACTTTATGTACATGCTCAGTAATGACCAGTGCTGTGGAGATTAGCCTGTGCTGCACTTTATGTACATGCTCAGTAATGACCAGTGCTGTGGAGATTAGCCTGTGCTGCACTTTATGTATATGTACATGTTCAGTAATGACCTGTGCTGTGGAGTTTGTCAGGGAAATTGAGGAGTCAGTCGGTGGTTTGGCTTACCGACTCCTCAGCCCTGAGTACGACTATAGCTGGCCATACACGAGAGAGCTGTAACCGAACATTTGTATGGCAGCTTTCTCACCTGACTCCCTTGTACACGTGAGCACTCAGGTTGGCTGAGCATTGGTGTGTTTTCACAAGGGAGAGAGAAGAAAGCCATTATCAGACAGAATAGGGATTAAAATTCCAAGTGCCTCACTCTCCTCACCCATGACATCATCTGTCGGGGGAGAGTCTGGAGGCCCTCCATATACATTAGACTGTTAGCCAACTTTCACCTATTTGTAGGGAGGATGCTTAATGGCAAAGTGTCTAATTTTAATGCAAAAGCCAGCCGTAAAGGGCTTGTGTTTATTATTATTATTATTATTTTTTTTTTTTTTATTATTATTACTACTATTATTATTATGCCATTTATTCCATGTGAGGAGGGGTATACATAATTCAAACGGGTACAATAATCTTGAACAATATGTCACAACTGGTACAGGAGGAGAGAGGACCCTGCCCGCGAGGGCTCACAATCTACAAGGGATGGGTGAGGATAGACTTGTATGTCAAGTGTCTGATGCCCTCTAATTCCTGCTCTTCTTTCCAGGGTCATCAATACAATGCTGGTGACGTGTGCGGTCTGCTGCTACTTGTTGTGAGTATAAACGGCTGTATTTTGGGTCCGTGTGCAATGACTTTGATCTGCCCTTCTTCTGACTAGCCATAGTGTTCCTTTCTGTCTACTAAACACAGTCCTGGGTAAAGGACTTCTGGGTACGCCACAAGTGTAAAACCTTTTAACTTGTTGCCTTGACAGCAGCAAATCAGTAAATAAAGCATTTTGGGTCCTAGCTAAATTTGATTAGTTTTAAAGGTGCATTCACACTATTTAAGATCCCTCTTCTCAAAGCAATCCATTTTTTAATGTATTGTCATCTGCAATCACTGATCCTATTCCTGTCAAATAGATGATTGTCGGGGGGAAGCAGCTAAATATATTGCCTGAGGGTGAATAGCATACCATGTCATAAAAGAATGACGTGAGTCAGCCAACACGATAGACCCTTATAAAGCGCAGGTCTGTGTGTTCCTGTTCATAGGGTAAAGGGTGCCGAGCAGGAGGGACAATCCTCCCCCCCCCCCCCCTCCCCATGTTTATATGTCCTAGTAGAGTATATGATTTGGGTTGCCTTCATTATATGATTTGGGTTGCCTTCATTACACAAGTTTTTGAATATATCAAGCACCAATAGACATATAGTTCTAAGGTATATATAAAAAATTATACCAGCTGTCCATCTGTCCATCTATTGCACTCAGTACAAGCTCTTGTCCAACTATACTCTTACAGCTGCACTGCTTACATGTTGGGAGAGGTCTATAACGTCTCTGGACAACTTTTAAGTCCTCTAATTTGCAAGGTTGCATTAAACGTGTCCTGCCTAAGATTTTGAGTGTTTTTTACTTTTGTTGCATCATCTGATACATGTTGCATGGGAAAAGGTTTATCAGCCTTTACCTCCGCACCATAGACCTCATAGACCAATATCTGCTGAAGCCACAGGTATCGACCAGGCATGGGGGCCTCCTGATTCTCCACTAACAGGTGATGTCAGGGGTGATAAGAATCCGGCATGTCCGATCTCAAGACTGCCGATACTTCTGTTCTCGGTAAGATAAGCTGCTGCCAAAGGAGTCTGGCAGCGGCCTTCACAGGGAGAACAGTAGCCCTCAGCAGAGAGATCACTCCTGTGTTGGGAGGAATCAGAAGAGAGAGCTGCCGGCTGAACCATCTGTGGAACAGTCATACAGCCAGCAGCTATCTATTGTGTATGTGGCCCCTTTAGTCTCAGCTCTGTTTCTGGTGGTCGAAAGGCTAAGAGACAGACCAGCTGAGATATATAGGGTCTCCAAGATGCCCCCATACATACACATGCTGGACTGAGCATACATGTTAGGGTAAGACTGTGTAGCACACACTTTTCAGCTTTTTTTTCGCAGTACTCTTCCTGTTTCATGTCTGGTAGAGTAATTGGCCCTTCCATAGGGATCTAATCTATACATCTATCTAAAGGTTTCGGTATAACGTGACGGTGTCCTCGCGCAGCTCCTGATGTGGGTGGAATGCGCCTGCACTGTCGGAGAGAAGGCCAGCAGGTTGTCTTGAGATGACTTTAGTCCAGACTCCTGGCCAGCTCCCAGTTTCCACGCACACGCTCTAGCTGAAGGGTGACATTAACTCCTGCTTGTCTAACAAGCCTCTGTATGAAACCATTAAGGGCTAATCTTTTAGTCAGGACATCTTTTGAACTTTTCTGTGAGCTGGGGTTTTTGTTGCTGGTATTCCTTTACCTAGTGACAGCCATTCATGTAATAATTTATTATATTTCATTTAGAAGAACATGTTCAACATTTGCTGAGGATTTTGCTGCAGGTTCTTTGTAACATACATGTCAGGAGGAGCCATAAGCCAATTTCACATTCCTGTCTTAAACCTCAGTAATCAAACCTGCCGTTGCTGCTCCTTACACAGTGGTCCCCTAAGTTACAGTATTTCCAGAACGTTATCTGTCTTGGATTAATATAACTTGAAACCACATTTAACAAGCAGCGTTACAGCCACTGCCAATCTATGGCACGTTATCGTGGGCACAGCCAATCGGCATGGGCATATCACTAGTAAAACCTCTGTGTTCGCTAAGTGCTTGGCTGTTTAGTGACACTTCTGTGTTACAGCACTTCTTGTTACAAGGCTTAATAATAAAGAGTAATGATGCAACAATGTTGCAGCTCATCTAGCCTATGCCAGTATGTAGCTCTACCATTACTAGTGACTGTTCAGACCAAGCACAGGCGCTCTGCACCCTTGGCATGGCTGGGCCATTCAGTGAAACTTTCCAGCTACTTATTTTTCTTGTATCTCTGCCCCCTGTGGTGTGATTGACAGGTCTGACTTTACAGGAGGGCAGCAAGTAGTTGGATAGATGCACTGAACTGCTTGGCCACATGGAGGGTGCACCAAGCAGCTGTACTTAGTTTGCACAGCCCAGTTTGTGCTGAAACAATCCCTTTAAAAGAGGGAGTACTATAAACTCCCAGGCAATGGTAAGTTACCACGGTTACTCATATAACCTGAGCATATTTTCATGGAAAACTCTAACTTTCTGCATCAAGCAGAATGGCAGAACGCTACTTTTTTCTGCAGGTCAATTTAAAGGGAAAATGCAGTTAAATAATAATGTAAGAAAATGACAATTGGCTGTAGTCAATCATCCTACCTCTGGGAACCAGATCCTCTTTCGACCACTTTTAGGGCAGGTGGCATGCTTATGAGGTTGTCTGCTGAAGTTTGTGAGTTATGGAGACTGGAGCAGGCATCTTCCTTAAAGGGAACCTGTCATGTCAGAAAAATGCTAATAACCTGCAGGTATGGCGTTAATCTGCAGGCCAACATCGTTCTAAAGCCGTGCGGCTGCTGCACTGACAGCCTGACTTCTGGGAGGAAATGAAATGGTCTTCCTCCTGGCAGCTTCCTGCTGTCAGTCATAGAGGAGCGGCTTCAGTCACCACTCAGTGCCGAGGTTGCTTACAGCTGACGCTCTGTATATACTGAGTGGTGACTGAAGCCGCGCCCCTTTAAATTTCAATGGAGATGATTCAAGACCTTAGGGAGGAGCAGTGCTATTATACTACCCATAAAAACGGCCATCAGTTGACAATCCCTGTCTCCTGATTTGATTGTGAGATTTTTTCCAGCTGGATTAGTAGAATACATTGTCGACATAGAAATTGGGTAGCCGATGTCCCAATGTGGTGGTGGCAATGGGGCACATACTCTTGTGTCCTTACTAAAATGTGAAACTGCAGAATTTCCAGCACTAAATTCCTTATTCTGAGTAAATCCCTGGAACTGTGGATGCGCTATGGGGACTGCAGTGCAAAGAATCTTTTGTAATGGGGGAAATTATCCATATGTAAGACGACAGTAAGGCAGGGGTCTCACTAGCATATAGCATCCGATGCGAGCTCTGCCATGCTAGTGACCCTGGCTCCGGCTCTGAGATGGAGCCGAGTGTCACGCTACTGTGCTCCGATCCTCTCGCATGAGAGCATCACAGCACAGGTGTGGAGAAGACAGAAAGTCATTTCTCCATCCGCGGTAATTGCGCTGCACTCAAGTGATATCTGCGTGCAGTCTGATGTTTTACGTGCGCCATAGACTTGTATGGAGAAGTGCCATCCAAATCTCTGATACAATCACGGCATGCTGCTGTTGTTTTCTCATGCTGAATCGGTGTGAGAAAATTGCAGATCTGCTCTCTGTATAACATTGCACCCCTCTGTAATATACGCCAGTGTGAGCAAGCGCTAAGGAAAATGCCGTGATTTTATTTGACCACTGTGTGAGTTGCATTGTTTGAGCAGCAATAGTTCGGCTAGTAAGTGTATTTTGGAGGAATTGCACATCAAGCATCAGCATTCCTGATATGTAAGGAATTGCTTAAAATGCACTTCCATCTTGGAAGTATCAAGGCTTAAAGGAAGCTTGTCCTGAAAAATGCCAGTATTTACCTGCAGCAATAGTGCCAGTCTGCAGGAGAATACCATTAGAAACGTATGTGGGTGCCTAACTGGATGATCTGCTGAAGGGGGCAAATGAAGTTCTAGCCTCCACTCATCTCACTTTCGGTCAGGTGGGTTGTGCTGGGGGCTTAAGGTACCGTCACACTTAGCGACGCTGCAGCGATACCGACAACGATCCGGATCGCTGCAGCGTCGCTGTTTGGTCGCTGGAGAGCTGTCACACAGACCGCTCTCCAGCGACCAACGATCCCGAGGTCCCCGGTAACCAGGGTAAACATCGGGTAACTAAGCGCAGGGCCGCGCTTAGTAACCCGATGTTTACCCTGGTTACCATCGTAAAAAAACAAACAGTACATACTTACATTCAGCTGTCTGTCCCTTGCCGTCTGTTTGCTGCACTGACTGCTGGCCGCAAAGTGAAAGCAGAGCACAGCCACAGCGGTGAGTCACCGCTGTGTGACTCACCGCTGTGCTGTGCTTTCACTTTCACTTTGCGGCCAGCAGTCAGTGCAGGAAATAGACGGCAAGGGACAGACAGCTGAATGTAAGTATGTACTGTTTGTTTTTTTACGATGGTAACCAGGGTAAACATCGGGTTACTAAGCGCGGCCCTGCGCTTAGTTACCCGATGTTTACCCTGGTTACCAGTGAAGACATCGCTGAATCGGTGTCACACACACCGATTCAGCGATGTCTGCGGGGAGTCCAGCGACGAAATAAAGTTCTGGACTTTCTTCCCCGACCAGCGACAGCACAGCAGGGGCCTGATCGCTGCTGCCTGTCACACTGGGCGATATCGCTAGCGAGGACGCTGCAACGTCACGGATCGCTAGCGATATCGTCTAGTGTGACGGTACCTTTAGAGACATTGATGTGCTGTAGATATGCCCGCTTATCTCTAGGTGAGATACTGCGACATCAGCAGCTGTGAACCCACCAGTAAACTCCATATGTGTGTGGAATGTTATTTAGCTGTACGCTAGTACTAAAGCTGCGGGTAAGTGCTGACACATTCCCTTTAATATTCATTTGATAGTGGTCCTTGTACAATGGATGATAAATGGAGTGTCAAACACCGGTTTACGACAATGCCCTCATATGTATATATGATAAGATCAACAACAACCTGACTTCATTAAAACTTCTGTAATTTGATTACTTACATGGTTTACACAGGGCAGTGACTGGGTACGATCCCCTGAGGGGGACAGTTGTCTGTAAAAAGAATCTCTTCAGAAAATTACCTATTGTTCAAAGGGTTTTTCCATGCTGTTGTGCGAACGTGCTAGGGCAGCACACTGGCTCAGTGGTTAAAACCGCAGCTTTGCAGCTTGAGGGTCCTGGGTTCAAATCTCAACAAGGCCAACTGCAATGAGTTTGTATGTTCTCCCCGTGTTTGTGTGGGTTTTTTCTGGGTGCGTGGGTTTCCTCCCTCACTCCAAAGACATACTGATAGGGAATCTAGATTGTGAGCCCCAATGGGGACAGTGATGATGTCTGTAAAGTGGAATTAATAGCGCTATATAGGTGACTAAAATAAATACCTCCAAGTGAAAAGAATAAGTGGCGCCATTAATAATTCTCCCCTACTTCAGCACTGCTCTCTCGCCGCTGCTTCCCTCTTTGTGGACATCTAACATCTAAACAGTCTCTTGCTGCTGGAAAGAACAGGAATTAGGAATTTCATATTGGGCCTAGTGGCCACTGTAAAGGTGTGTGTGTGTGTATATATATACATATATATATATGTGATATAGACTGCATATAACATAAAGCCTTATGTAAACTAAGGGTAATTTTCTGACGACACATTGCCTTTTAGGTGAATGTTTACAGCTGATCCAGCTCTCATTTGAAGCTTAGCAACCATATAAATCTATCTATAAGGTTGCCTTGGAACTGGATAGCCTATCTCCTTCACTGCCTTACAGACACATTCATCCTCTGTATACTGTGGCATGATGCTGCTGTAGTTTTCCTTCACCTTTTTATGAGCTCGTCCATATTGGGGGGGAAAAAGCCTTTATCATTCCTCAGCAATGAACTGAACCAAGGGATCCATCTCAAGTAGCTGCAGGAATTTCTGGGGCAGCGTTACATAACCACGCTCTTTCCAAGAGCTCTGCAATCTCTGCCTAGCTTGCTGTGTTTTTTTTTTTTTTTTTTCTTTTTTCCCTAAACCCTGCAATGCAACAAAACAAGGCTGGAAAGTGCGGAGAATAAACCTCCTGAGGACGCCAATCTTGAAAACATTCGCAGCTTACTTTCTAGATGCAGGGGAACGGCACAATGTGGATTCCTGTTTGTTCAGTACGATTTCCCCATATGCTTCACGTACCATCGGGCGGTCCCGTAAATGTATCTGATGTGAGGCTCATACCAGAACGACATTCTTCAATGAGACGCTTGATGTTTCTTAGAATGCTCCCTTGAACAATAAGCGTACTGTAGTAAGGTGCTGCAAATTTATTAAAAGGTACCTGCCTCTTTAGGCTGACCACACACTAGACAATGAAATCTATGCCAGCTACTAATAAGCTGGCATATATTTCCGATACAGTTTATGCCAGTTTTCAGGCTTCATATTAGCACATTTTTACTTTTTTACAAATTAGATACTGCAATCTCAAAAGGTCACAAAATATTTGCACAAATATATCAGAAAACTGGCATAACCGGATTTATAAGTTCCTCTGTCAATTCATTTGATGCGATGGAAGCAGGAAAAATGATCAAGTTTTAAGGAACGGTACTTAAGGGACTGTGTCACCTGAATTTGGAGGGAACAATCTTCAGCCATAGGGGCGGGGTTTTCGGGTGTTTGATTCACCCTTTCCTTACCCACTGGCTGCAATATTGGATTGAAGTTCATTCTCTGTCCTCCACAGTACACGCCTGCGCAAGGCAAGATTGCCTTGTGCAGGCATGTACTACGGAGGACAGAGAATGAACTTCAATCCAATATTGCAGCCAGCGGGTAAGGAAAGGGTGAATCAAACACCTGAAAACCCCGCCCCTATGGCTGAAGATTGTTCCCTCCAAATTCAGGTGACAGTCCCTTTAATATCGTTTACGCACTTGTTCAGTCTTTGATTCCCAGAGCATCTGCTAAATATAATCTTGTGGGTTGTACCAGTCTGCAGTGGTTAGTACCTACCAAGAGGTCCAAAGAAGGTCAACTGGTGAACCAGTTCTCACTAAAATTTGCTCCGACATGGTTTGAAGAAGATTAAAAACACTCCAGATCTCCATTCAATAAAACATTTGTTGGATGTTCTGAAAACACTAATCTGATCCATTGAGGTCCCACCTCACAAAGGATGTTCTGCTATCGTCATGGTGGCATCTGACACCTTCAGAGGTCTTGTGAAGTCCAGGCCTCGACAGGTCAGAGCTATTTTTGAGGTATAACCTACACAATATTAGGCTATTTGGTGTATACATCACTTATAGGGGTTTAGCAAAAAAAACAACGCAATTCTTTAACCTATCACTAGTGCTGATATGTCGGGCTTTCTTTTCTGCTCAAGAAGCAAGTTACAGGTTGCCATCAGCAGTGGTCGTCTTTTGCTGATGGATTGTTGAGCAATGGTGGGAAATTTGCCATGGCCTTACGAGTTTATTGCTTTGCTCTTACGATGCTTAATTTAGAAAGCTAGTTCTAGATTATTATAATTGTGAGTCTATAGGCTTCCAGACAATATAATTGCACTTACACATAATTATAATGCAGATATATACTTTTGAAACTTGCCTTATAACACCATCACTATTGCTCCTCCGTATAAGTTTTCTGTAAATCTATATTTGGCCTGTAGGCTCTTTATACGGTTGTGTGAAAGTGTTTGTCCCCTTCCTGATTTTCTATTGTTTTGCATGTTTGTCACACTTGAATATTTCAGATCACCAAACAAATTTCAAAATTAGGCAAAGATAACACAAGAAACCACAAAATGCAGTTTTTAAATGAAGGGCTTTATCATTAAGGGGAAAAGAAATCCAAAACTACAGGGCCTGTGTGGAAAAGTGATTACCCCCTAAAGCTAATAACTGGTTGGGCCACCCTTAGCAGCACTAACTGCTATCAAGTGTTTGCGATAACTGGCAAAGAGTCTTTTACAATGCTCTGGATGAATTTTGGCCCACTCATCTTTGAAGAATTGTTGCAATGAAGCCACAATAGAGGGTTTTAGAGCATGATCCTCCATTTTTAATGTCATGCCACAGCATCTCAATCGGATTAAGGTCATGACTTTGACTAGGCCACTCCAAAGTTTTAGTTTTTGTTTTTCTTAAGCCATTCAGAGGTGGACTTGCTGGTGTGTTTTGGATCAATGTCCTCCTGCATAACCCAAGTTTGCTTCAGCTTGAGGTCACGAACAGATGGCTAGACATTCTCCTTCAGGATTTTTTGGTTTACAGCAGAATTCATGGTTCCATTTACCAAGTCTTCCAGGTCCTGAAGCAGCAAAACAAGCCCCAGACTATCACACTACCACTACCATATTTTACTGTTATGACGTTTTCTTTTCTGAAGTGCAGTGTTACTTCAATGCCAGATGTAATGGGACATAAGTTGAACTTTTTGGAAACTTTCTCTCATCAGTCTACGGAGTATTCTCCCAAAAGTCTTGGGGATCATCAAGATATTTTCTGGCAAAACTGAGATGAGGCTTTGTTATAATTGCTCAGCAGTGGTTTTTGTCTTGGATCTCTGGCATGCAGGCCATTTTTGCCCAGTCTTTCTTATGGTAGAGTCATGAACACTGAACATAACTGAGGCAAGTGAGGTCCTGCAGTTCTTCGAATGTTGTTGTGGGGTCGTTTGTAATCTCTTTCTTGAGCCATCTCTGTGCTCTTGGGGTAATTTTGGTCAGCCGACCACCCCTAGGAACGTTCACCGTTGTTCCTTGTTTTTGCCATTTGTGGATAATGGCTCTCACTGTGGTTCGCTGAAGTCCCAAAGCTCTAGAAATGGCTTTATAACCTTTTCCAGATTGATAGATCTCAATTTTTCTCATTTGTTCCAGAATTTCTTTGGATTGCTGCATGTTGTCTAGCTTTGATAATCTTTTGATCTACTTTGCTTTGTCAGGCAAGTCCTATATAAATAATTTCTTGATTGAGAACAGATGAGGCAGTAATCAGGCATCGGTGTGGCTAGGGAATTTGAACTCCGCTTTCCAAAGATGTGATAAACCACAGTAAATTTATGTTTTAAGGGGAAAGGAGGGGGCAATCACTTTCACACAGGGCACTTTAGGATTGGATTTATTATTCCCTTAATAATTAAGACCTTCATTTAAAAACTGCATTTTGTTATCTTTTTTTAGTAATATTTAAATTTGTTTGGTGATCTGAAACATTTAAGTGACAAACATGCAAAAGAATAGGAAATCAGGAAGGGGGCAAACACTTTTTCACACAACAGTAGGTGTCATAATCTTCGTCCACTTTTATACAGTACCAATGAGAAGTTTATATACTAACATGACCTCTTCCATTGAGCCATTATTAAATGATAGCCAATACTATATAATTGGTTGCTTGATCAATTGAATCTAACGTTCTCATTTTATGAATGTTATCACATACAGCTGGCTCATTGCAATTCTGTCCCAGTTAAATCCTTTGTTTGGACCACAGCTGAATTCTGAAGTGATCTATTATCTGAAACACCATTGGCCTTAACCCAGCTCACCATTTCAAGGTAAGATGTGTAATTGGGCAAGGATATGTACACAGGACAGCTTTGTAATACAGGAGGATGTAGTACCCAAGACTTCTTCTAGTTCCGATCATTTTAAGCCGTGTTCTATTTGATGCTATGAATGCTGATATGAATGAAATTGGACAGATGAACATCCCTTAGACTCTGCAAACTGTTTAGAGCCCAAATATACGTCAGATTAAGGATGGCTGAACCCAGTGATTTCGACAGGACTGTCCTACAGTCCGTGTTTGGGGGACTCCTGATTCTCACACGACATGAGATCAGGAGGGATGAGGATTAGGCGGTTTTAGTTAAAATGCCTGATCCTTTCTGTTCTAAAGGTACGTAAGTCACTGTCGCACATAACTGGCTGCAGTTTTCTCCCCTCTCCCCATTAAAAACACAAGAATGCTTACCCAAGCACTCGCTGTTAGCTGATGGCTGTCTGAGTGAATTTCCAAGTACCTGATCTTTTTCTTAAGGAAGATGAGCTGCAATCAAGGCCATTCTTACTCCCCTCTCCCTATTAAGAACACATGTTTGGCCCAAACAGATAGATAGGAATAAATGTCAACTGACAAATATTGACTGTGAATGGCCGCTGCTGTCGAGACAGACATGGGGGGAGGGGGGTTGGTTGGGGGTGTCAGCGGGTGCTCCGGTCTGCTAGCCGCAACCGCTTGGACCAGGGATTGTCCCGCCGAACGCCCGCTCTCCTTTTAATGTGGGCATAACGCTACTCAGACATCACAGGGAGAGGGTAAAACAGTGTGACAATGCTTTATTGAACCACAAAACAGGCAGATAACATGTAGATCAGTCCCAGCAAAATACCCAAAGATGGTGCATATTAGAGTCTCACCCTTCTGCTGATTTGACATGATAAAGGCAGCTGTTACTTCATATTACCCAGGGTCGACTACCCCACCTGTGGCACTCACACAGAGGAGGTAACGACAAGCGTAGGAAGATGACAGTCCGTTGACATACAAGGCCAGTTGACTAGAGGGTCACAACCTGGCTTCTCTAAACATCTCTATGGAGCAAGATGACCGGCGTGTCACAATCCTGGCTTTCTCCAAAAGTATCCATGGTTTAGTCTCTCTCCCTCTCCTCTGTTTTTGAAGTCAAACTGTCTGGCCTACAGAATGCATAATTAGCATATCGGTAAACCTCACTAATCATCACGGATAGGCGCATAATATGTTATGTCAAATGTCAGCTTAAGTCAATATTACAGGTTTACACAAGCAAGTCTGTTTTCTTGACCAACCAGAAATCAACACTTAAATTCAAAAGTCAACAACTAGTATTTCTTGGTTTGCTAAAAATAGTCTACTTACCGGTAATTAAGATACAATGCTGTGTCTTCACAGCTTCTTTATAGGGGTATCCGCAGAATTGAAAGTTTACCCCCTTTTCTTGGGTTAGAGGATAACTTACTCATAGATGGGGTTTTGGCCACGATTACCCTCAGGGATCCTGAGAACATACAGAGCCCTGTTTTGAACCAAGCTGAGGCACGCATGTTTGATCTTTACGCCTTTGTCTGTGGGACTGCTGGAAACAGACGACCGTATACTCTACGGGCTAGTCCCACAGACAATGAATGGAGCATCTCCAAGCATGTGCAACCAAGGCATTCAAGATGGGACTCTCAGGATCCCTGGGGTTCTTGTGAGTAAGAATGAGCCTAGTAAGTAAGAACATGGGTAGAACTGAAGTGTGGATGTTTTATCCATATTGTCTACATTTTGTGTTGTATCAATTGACTTATTCTAAATTATCTGTTTTGCTCTTTTGTTTTTTCAGGAAAAGAACTCGATGAAGATTTGCCTTAATATTTTCCAGTACCTTAAATGCCTTAATATCTGTATTACTTGAATTTTCACAGTTAATGCATTTCTATATCTTGGCTATTATGCTTCCCTTTTTCACTCCTCTAAATATTAACCTTTTTATGTTGTGTTTTTTTTTTTTTTTTTTAATAAATTGTGATCCTACTGATTCTACTTGGGACTTGACAACTTTTAAATAAATACTAGGGACACGAGTAACTGGGGGGGGGGGGGGGGTAAAAAAAGTAGAAACTCACTATTTTTCCTTTGTTCGTCATGATGGATTTATGAGGTGGAAATGTCTTATGGTAACGTGGCTGTCTCATTGGCTCAGTATTACATGCACAAACTTCTGGAGACATTGGGTGACTGGTCAGTGCATGCTGGGACTGTACAACAATTTGGTCCTCCTATCACAACACCATGGGATACAACAAGGAGGCACAGACTAAGGGGGAAATATATTAATATATATGTTTAATTTTCTGACATTTCAAATGTTTGTCTAAAATTGCTAAAGTCCCAGAGCGCTCTTTAACCTGCAACATCACCAAATAATTTTAGACTTCCTAAATCCCCTAACAAACCATTGCACTCAGTGGGTAAGGGATTTTATATATTTTATACATTATCGGACACTAATGCAGGAAAAATAGTGTTCAGTCTTTTTCTCTCCAGTATTGAATGATCTCCAAATATGTGTGCCCTATTTATGTAATTCCTTCATATTTCCAACAAAGTACATTCTGTTCCTGGTTTTCATCATTGCCACAACTCGCTTTGTGCCTTTTAGTCTGACTCTTGGAATTTGTTTTAGAAGAATAAAAAAATAATTGTATGGAAACCATGAGTTCTGTTTGTCCTAACCTGAATGTAGTTTTTCATGTGAAGTTTCTTACATGAAATGAGATAAAAAAATATTTGTACTCCATCTGAAATTGACAATTTAAAAGGTTAATCCCTCAATGGCATTTTTTTTATACAAAGCACAATCTTTGCATTTGCATAACAATTGTCAACATATATTACAATGCCAACAAAGTGTTTTGTAGTCCCTTTGTCTTATCATCTATTTCTGCCTCCTGTGCGTCCAGCTTTATAAGACTAGATGGGTGGTCCTATTTTTATCTGCTAAAACTACAGGTCCTTCTCAAAAAAATTAGCATATAGTGTTAAATTTCATTATTTACCATAATGTAATGATTACAATTAAACTTTCATATATTATAGATTCATTATCCACCAACTGAAATTTGTCAGGTCTTTTATTGTTTTAATACTGATGATTTTGGCATACAACTCCAGTGATAACCCAAAAAACCTGTCTCAATAAATTAGCATATCAAGAAAAGGTTCTCTAAACGACCTATTACCCTAATCTTCTGAATCAACTAATTAACTCTAAACACATGCAAAAGATACCTGAAGGCCCCTTCACATTAAGCGACGCTGCAGCGATACCGACAACGATCCGGATCGCTGCAGCGTCGCTGTTTGGTCGCTGGAGAGCTGTCACACAGACAGCTCTCCAGCGACCAACGATGCCGGTAACCAGGGTAAACATCGGGTAACTAAGCGCAGGGCCGCGCTTAGTAACCCGATGTTTACCCTGGATGCCATGCTAAAAGTTAAAAAAAACAAACACTAGATACTTACCTACCGCTGTCTGTCCTCCAGCGCTGCGCTCTGCTTCTCTGCACTCCTCCTGTACTGTCTGTGAGCCGGAAAGCAGAGCGGTGACGTCACCGCTCTGCTTTCCGGCTCACAGACAGTACAGGAGGAGTGCAGAGCACAGCGCTGGAGGACAGACAGCGGTAGGTAAGTATGTACTGTTTGTTTTTTTTAACTTTTAGCATGGTATCCAGGGTAAACATCGGGTTACTAAGCGCGGCCCTGCGCTTAGTTACCCGATGTTTACCCTGGTTACCAGTGAAGACATCGCTGGATCGGTGTCACACACGCCGATCCAGCGATGTCTCCAGGGAGTCCAGCGACGAAATAAAGTTCTGGACTTTATTCAGCGACCAACGATCTCCCAGCAGGGGCCTGATCGTTGGTCGCTGTCACACATAACGATTTCATTAACGATATCGTTGCTACGTCACAAATAGCAACGATATCGTTAACAATATCGTTATGTGTGAAGGTACCTTGAGGCTTTTATAAACTCCCTGCCTGGTTCATTACTCAAAACCCCCATCATGGGTAAGACTAGCGACCTGACAGATGTCAAGAAGGCCATCATTGACACCCTCAAGCAAGAGGGTAAGACCCAGAAAGAAATTTCTCAACAAATAGGCTGTTCCCAGAGTGCTGTATCAAGGCACCTCAATGGTAAGTCTGTTGGAAGGAAACAATGTGGCAGAAAACGCTGTACAACGAGAAGAGGAGACCGGACCCTGAGGAAGATTGTGGAGAAGGACCGATTCCAGACCTTGGGGAACCTGAGGAAGCAGTGGACTGAGTCTGGTGTGGAAACATCCAGAGCCACCGTGCACAGGCGTGTGCAGGAAATGGGCTACAGGTGCCGAAATGGGCTACAGAGAAGCAGCACTGGACTGTTGCTAAGTGGTCCCAAGTACTTTTTTCTGATGAAAGCAAATTTTGCATGTCATTCGGAAATCAAGGTGCCAGAGTCTGGAGGAAGACTGGGGAGAAGGAAATGCCAAAATGCCTGAAGTCCAGTGTCAAGTACCCACAGTCAGTGATGGTGTGGGGTGCCATGTCAGCTGCTGGTGTTGGTCCACTGTGTTTCATCAAGGGCAGGGTCAATGCAGCTAGCTATCAGGAGATTTTGGAGCACTTCATGCTTCCATCGGCTGAAATGCTTTATGGAGATGAAGATTTCATTTTTCAGCACGACCTGGCACCTGCTCACAGTGCCAAAACCACTGGTAAATGGTTTACTGACCATGGTATTACTGTGCTCAATTGGCCTGCCAACTCTCCTGACCTGAACCCCATAGAGAATCTGTGGGATATTGTGAAGAGAAAGTTGAGAGACGCAAGACCCAACACTCTGGATGAGCTTAAGGCCGCTATTGAAGCATCCTGGGCCTCCATAACATCTCAGCAGTGTCACAGGCTGATTGCCTCCATGCCACGCCGCATTGAAGCAGTCATTTCTGCCAAAGGATTCCCGACCAAGTATTGAGTGCATAACTGAACATTATTATTTGATGGTTTTTTTGTTTGTTATTAAAAAACACTTTTATTTGATTGGATGGGTGAAATATGCTAATTTATTGAGACAGGTTTTTTGGGTTATCAGGAGTTGTATGCCAAAATCATCAGTATTAAAACAATAAAAGACCTGACAAATATCAGTTGGTGGATAATGAATCTATAATATATGAAAGTTTAATTGTAATCATTACATTATGGTAAATAATGAAATTTAACACTATATGCTAATTTTTTGAGAAGGACCTGTACATTTCTCAGAAGCACATTGCTTCTTCTAAGTGCTGCAGGCCCCCTTCTCTGTTTCTTTCCAATGGAGCAATCTCAACACTGGTCATTTTTATTTTTATGGTTAAGGTGATAATTAAGAATAGAGTGCCTGAGACCCACTATTGAACTAATATACATTACTATTTATAGGCTCCATATCTCATTGTTGTACAGTGGATGACCATGCTCTACCCTGCGTAAATTGAATTAGGTGAGCTATGGTACATGACAGCAGTCACGGCAATGAGGATGCTATGAGAAAGTCTGGGGGGATATTCTATTAAGCACGGTCATAGGTGCATGTGTTTTTGATAAATTAGACCATTAGCCCTGGTCATTTGGTGCAAATGCAGCTGTTATCAGTGAGATGTTCAGCAAAACGTAGGTGATCTGAGCATGTTTGACTGTTGGCATTACAACTACTGGACGACTGAACAGTGCCAACGGAGGGTCAAGGGATTTATTTTTGGGGTGGGTGGGGTGAAAGAAGGGTTATGGGGTGATGGCTGCAAATCAGTGCAGATGCGAAAATAGATTGTATTTATCACACATTATTTCTGTATGTACTGAAAACTTGAGACCACATTGTGATTTTGGAAAATAACTTTTTTGAAGCATTGAAACCTGGAAAACATCAAATGCAAAAATTAAATTGTGTTTACTTTGAGTGTGGGCTGAGTAGGCATATAGTTGTTGTAAGAACATCAATACCACTGCCACCATTTTTTCACAAACACTTGCTCTCGACAGATGTTTCAGATGCTCCACTTGCCTATCGCAATAGACTGACAAGGAACTAAGCACACCACACAGCCAGTTCTCACATCCATCACTCGCCGTTTTGAGAGGCCAGCAATATGCCTGCCCTGGGTTGGACACTAGCACAAACGCCAAGCTTTCCTGAGCACCTGATAGGTACGCTTCTCGCACTCTGGCAAATCACAGGGTAACACAATCCACCTATACTCTTATGAGTACATTTAGAGCCGCAAGGAACAAATTTACTATATTTTAGATTTAATATACAAATACTACAGTGCTAAAGTAAGTGTATACATAGCAAACCGTCTCTAATCGCTCAGTTATTTCACATACAGCTGAATTGCCATGATAGGAGTGAATAGGAGTGAAGAGAAGTGATGCTTGGCAGCTGCTATTCTTTATCCGGGCCTACATTGTTAATCAGACTTTTCTAAAAATAAGTTTGGGTGGACAATATTCTTTAAAGACCAAAATGAAAATTCCAATAAAATTGGTGATAATGGAAGCTTTTCTTGAATTTAATGGCCTTTCGTTAGACAATATTTTATTAACTGATCCCGTCAATGTTGGCAGACTTTGCCATGAATAATGATTGGACATATAGATCATAAGCTGTACAAATCACACATCACCGGCCAAATCTCTAATTAACTAGGTATCAAATCACACTTGTTTTTGTCAACACGTAAAGTATAATTTGATATTTGGCTAAATGGGTAATCTGATACCTTCCTAAATTCTGAGGTTTTTGTGGAGTGGAAAATCATATGCTGGAGCTGCAGTTTACACCAACAATCTCGTCTCCGCATGATGGGTAGTAAACAGGGTTTACTGCTGGCGTTCCAACTAGTCATCTATGAAGTTGAGCAAACTTTTCAAAATTTGGTTCCGATTAAGATCGGGGTCAAATATTGTTTTTGTAATATTCGCCGAACGTCATTGGAGTCAATGAGAATTGAAATGAACGAATATGTTCTAAATTGATTGTCAAACATAAATTTGGCACGATTAAGGTACCAATATGGCACGAATATGACAAATTCAGATTCAGCGACCGATTCCGAACATACAGGTGCTTTTCACAAAATTAGAATATCCTCAAAAAGTTAATTTATTTCAGTTCTTCAATGTAAAAAGTGAAACTCTTATTATATAGTCATTACAAATAGAATGATCTATTTCAGTTTCTGTTAAGGTTGATGATTATGGCTTACAGCTAATGAAAACCCAAAAGTCATTACCTCAGTAAATTAGAACAATTAACAAAACACCTGCAAAGGCTTCCTAAGCGTATAAAAAGGTCTATTAATCTGTTTCAGTAGGCTCCACAATCATGGGGAAGACTGCCGACTTGACAGATGTCCAGAAGGCAGTCATTGACACACCCCACAAGGAGGGTAAGCCACAAGGAGTGGACTGCTGCTGGAGTAATTGCTTCAAGAGCCACCACACACAGACATATCCAGGACATGGGCTACAAGTGTCACTTCCTTGTGTCAAGCCACTCGTGACCAATAGACAACGCCAGAAGCGTCTTACTTGGGCCAAGGAGAAAAATAACTGGACTCTTGCTCAGTGGTCCAAAGTGGTGTTTTCAGATGAAAGTACATTTTGCATTTCACGGTAGACACAGGAACATTCAGGTCTTTGGAGATGGACTTGTAGCCTTGAGATTGCTCATGCTTCCTCACAATTTGGTTTCTCAAGTCCTCAGACAGTTCTTTGGTCTTCTTTCTTTTCTCCATGCTCAATGTGGTACAAGGACACAGGACAGAGGTTGAGTCAACTTTAATCCATGTCAACTGGCTGCAAGTGTGATTTAGTTATTGCCAACACCTGTTCGGTGCCACAGGTAAGTTACAGGTGCTGTTAATTACACAAATTAGAGAAGCATCACATGATTTTTCGAACAGTGCCAATACTTTTGTCCACCCCCTTTTTTATGTTTGGTGTGGAATTATGTCCAATTTGGCTTTAGGACAATTCTTTTTGTGTTTTTTTCATTTAAGACAAATTAAATGAAGATAATACCAAATAATTTGTGTTTGCTATCATTTTCAGGAAGAAAATGAGTATTATCTGACAGAATTGCAGGGGTGTCAATACTTTTGGCCATGACTGTATGAGTTTTACTTTTTGTATTGAAGAACTGAAATAAATTAACTTTTTGATGATATTCTAATTTTGGGAGATGCACCTGTGTTTTACATTCAAAAAGTCAAATGGCGCGCCTTCCCTTCCGAGCCCTGCTGTGTGCTGAAACAGTAGATTCCCCCCACATATGGGGTATCGGCATGCTCAGGAGAAATTGCACAACAAAATGTAATGTCCATATTCTCCTGTTACCCTTGCGTAAGTAAAAAAACATTTAGGTCTAAAGGAAAATTTTTGTGAAAAAGTAAACGTTTATTTTTTCCTCCTATTTTTTCCTTCCACATTCCAAAAATTCCTGTGAAGCACCTGAAGGGTAATTAAACTTCTTGAATGTGTTTTTGAGCACCTTGAGGGGTGCAGTTTCTAGAATGGTGTCATTTTTGGTATTTTCTGTCATATGGGCCTCTCAGTCACTTCAAATGTGAGGTAGTCCCTAAAAAAAACTAGTTTTGGAAATTTTGTTGTAAAAATGAGAAATTGCAGGTCAACTTTTATTCCTTAACTTCCTAACAAAAAAAGTGTTTCCAAAATTATGCTGATGTAAAGTAGACATGTGGGAAAAGTTATTTATTAACTATTTTGTGTGAAATGACTCTGATTTAATGGCATAAAAATGCAAAGTTTGAAAATTGCGAAATTTTCAACATTTACGCCAAATTTCCATTTTTTTTCACAAACTCAGAATCACCAGGATCCATTGAATCATTCCAGAGTTATTACCTCATATAAATGGACAGTGGTTAGAATTGTAAAAATTGGTGTGGTCATGAAGGTGAAAACAGGCTTCATCTCAAAGGGGTTAAACACTTATCCTGCTGATAGATGCTAAATGCCAATAGTAAAATAACATAAAATCACATATTTTTCCCATATACGCTGCCCTGAGAATACATTTAAGCACTACTGTAGATATCATGCTTATGTAGTGGGTCCATGCCCATTCCTTTAGCCATATGCTTTAAAAAGTTGTCCACTACTTGGACAACTTCTCATACCCCACGCTTGGCCCCATTTTAAATAAAAGCTTCTACTTCTTTCCTGTGCTGGCACCATTTCGGCATTGGCCCTCCCGTGCTGTTGTGACATGTGACCTTGGCACCCAATCAATGCTGATGTCACTGTCCCCGCCTCCTGTCGAATTGAATATGAAACTAACTCTTCATGTTTGATTTGTCCGAAGGCGGGAACAGTGACGCCTTGCGCTGATTGGGTGCCAAGGTCACATGTAACAACTGCACGATAGCCCTGGGACCGTGAGTGCTGGCACCTCTGGAACAATGCCAGCGCGGGAGGTGAGTATATATTTTTTTTACAGTGGCCAAACATTTAGATCAAGAAGGGGTTGTCCACATAGTGGACAACCCCTTTAAATCTTACAATACAAGCTAATGGAACAATTTATTTAGTAAGATTAAAAGAAAGAAAAGTGATGTAAGCAGCAGAAAAAGCAAAGTCGCTAATTACTGCACAGATATGGCATATACCATAATTTCTGATTTTGTTTTTTTGCTTTTGCATGGAGGCGATGATAAATTCCTCTCATTCTTTTTAACAGCTCTTTACACTCAGACATATCGGTCATGGAGCTGATCAGAATGTGTGCAGCGGGCATAGGTGTTGAGCCTGCTCTGTTATGATACGGTGGTCTAGGAGCAACATGGAACGAGCTCTGAAGGACGTGGTAACTGTACTGACCGCAGTCCCTAAGCTCAACACAACACTAGAAGTAGCCGTGGAATGCTCCTAACTCTCCCTAGGCATCTCGTCACAGCCTAAGAGCTAACTACCCCTAAAGAAAGAAGCAGGAAAACTATCTTGCCTCAGAGAAAATCCTCAAAGGATAGATTAGCCCCCCACAAATAATGACTGTGAGTGGAGAGGGAAAAGACATACACAGAATGAAACCAGGATGAGCACAGGCCAGTCTAGCTAAATAGATAGGACAGGATGGAATACTGTGCGGTCAGTTTAAAACACTACAAAAATCCACACAGAGTTTACAAAAAAACTCCACACCTGACTAAAGGTGTGGAGGGCAAATCTGCCTCCCAGAGCTTCCAGCAAGACAGAATTAATTCACACTGATAAGCTGGACAAACATAGAAAGCACAGAATGGATAAGTCCACAATCAATGGACAGAAAAGAGCAAGCAAAAACTTAGCTTAGCTGAACTGGTCAGGATAACAGGGAACTCCAAAGAGATGTGAATCCAACCAGGAACAATTTACAAGTGGCACTGGCTGAAGACAGAGCCAGACCTAAATAGCCGAGCAGAAGAGAAGATAAGTGGAGGCAGCTGATGACAGCTAACTCCAAGGAGCAGCCATACCACTAGAAACCACAAGAGGGAGCCCAAGAGCAGAACTCACAAAAGTGCCACTTACAACCACCGGAGGGAGCCCAAGAGCGGAATTCACAACACTGCTCCACACTTGGCAGATGCCTGAAACAGCAGCAAGCGGAATTGGCTCAGATCACTGCTGTTGACCCCATAAAAGCTCTTGTGAATCAATGACAGTAGTACTTGGGACATGCAATCTCATCCGTCACCCATCGACCCCGCCACGACTAAATGGTGGGCTGCAGACGCATTGGCATGGCACCAAGGAGCCTGCTGAAGGGCCCCCTTCCTGCCATGTTGTTAAAGGGACTCTGTCACCCAATTTTTGTGATACGAGGTAAAAATATCCATCAATTCAGCGTCAGTTCTGCATTACAGCAGTACTTTTGATACCCCCTGACTCCCCACCTTTGATGAATAAATACCTTTTTTTTTTACCTCTCCTGCGTTGTATGTAAATCTCCTCGGTCCGGTCCGATGGGCGTGGCTTATTCTCATCTCCCCCGCTCATCGGCTTTCTGTTCGTAATTATTATTTATTATTATTATACATTTTTATAGCGCCATTTATTCCATGGCGCTTTACATGTGAATACGAGGCAAATATAGACAAATACATTAAACATGAGCAGATAACAGGCACACGGGTACATAAGGAGGGAGGACCCTGCCCGCGAGGGCTCACAGTCTGCAGGGGATGGGTGATGAAACACTAGGAGAGGGTAGGGCAGGTTGCGCGGCGGTTCAGTAACTTCAGGATCACTGCAGGCTGTAGGCTTGTCGGAAGAGATGAGTCTTCAGGTTCTTTTTGAAGGTTTCTATGGTAGGCGAGAGTGATATGTTGGGGTAGAGAGTTCCAGAGTATGGGGCAAGCACGGGAGAAGTCTTGGATGCGGCTGTGGGAAGAAGAGATGAGAGGAGAGTAGAGAAGGAGATCTTGAGAGGATCGGAGGTTGCGTGTAGGTAGGTACCGGGAGACCATGTCACAGATGTATGGAGGAGAAAGGTTGTGGATGGCTTTGTATGTCATTGTGAGGGTTTTGAACTGGAGTCTCTGGGCGATAGGAAGCCAGTGAAGGGCTTGACATAGGGGAGAGGCTGGGGAATAGCGGGGAGACAGGTACATTAGTCGGGCAGCAGAGTGTAGGATGGATTGGAGCGGTGCTAGAGGGGAGTCCAGAGAGTAGGAGGTTGCAGTAGTCGAGGCGGGAGATGATAAGGGCATGCACTAGCGTTTTTGCGGTGTCGCGGTCAAGGAAAGCACGTATCCGGGAAATATTTTTGAGTTTGAGATGGCAGGAGGAGGCAAGGGCTTGGATATGTGGCTTGAAAGATCACCCCGAGGCACCGGGCGTGTGGGACTGGGGAAAGAGAGCAGCCATTGACATTGATGGATAGGTCTGGTGAAGGGGTAGAGTGAGATGGGGAAAGATGATGAATTCTGTTTTGTCCATGTTCAGTTGTAGAAAGCGAGCAGAAAAGAAGGCTGAAATAGCAGACAGACAGTGCGGGATTTTGGTAAGTAAGGAGGTGAGGTCAGGTCCGGATAGGTAGATCTGCGTGTCATCAGCGTAGAGATAGTACTGCATACCATGGGACTCTATGAGCTGTCCCAAGCCAAAAGTGTAGATGGAGAAGAGTAGGGGTCCTAGAACAGAGCCTTGAGGAACACCGACTGATAAGGGGCGAAGTGAGGAGGTGGTGTGGGGGAGGGAGACACTGAATGTTCGGTCTGTCAGATATGACGAGATCCAGGAAAGGGCCAAGTCTGTGATGCCAAGAGATGAGAGAATTTGTAGCAAAAGGGAGTGGTCCACAGTGTCAGACGCAGAAGACAGGTCCAGGAGAAGGAGGACAGAGTAGTGTCGCTTGCTCCTGGCAGTTAGTAGGTCATTGGTGACTTTAGTTAGGGCAGTTTCAGTTGAGTGATGGGAACGGAAGCCTGATTGTAACCGATCAAAGAGGGAGCAGGAGGAGAGGTGGGAAGACAGTTCAAGATGGACGTGTTGCTCCAGCAATTTGGAGGCATAAGGGAGAAGAGATATCGGGCGATAGCTAGACACAGAGGATGGGTCGAGGGAGGGCTTTTTGAGGATGGGTGTGATCTTGGCATGCTTGAAGGATGAGGGAAAGACACCTGTTGTGAGTGAGAGGTTGAAGAGATGCGTTAGGGTTGGGATGAAGACCATGGAAAGGTTAGGGATGAGGTGGGATGGGAGCGGGTCAAGCGTGCAGGTGGTGAGGTGTGATCTTGACAGGAGGGTGGAGAGCTGATCTTCTGTCATGGTGGAGAAGCTGGTTTTGGAGGAGCAGGGTTGAGCAGCTAAGAGGGGCAGTGGGCGCTGTGGGCCAAAGCTTTCTCTGATCGTATCGATCTTCTGTTTAAAGAAAGAGGCGAAGTCTTCAGCAGAAATGAGGGGGGAGGGAGGAGGTGCTGGGGGACGGAGTAGAGAATTGAAAGTGTTGAAAAGCTGTTTAGGGTTGTGAGACAGGGAGGATATGAGAGATGAGAAGTAAGTTTGTTTTGCGGCAGTGAGTGCAGACTTGAAGCTGGCGAGGGACTGCTTGTATGTAGTGAAGTGGTCGGCAGAGCGGGATTGCTTCCATCTCCGCTCAGCAATCCTGGAAGCCCGTCTTAATTCTTTGCTCAGGGTGGTCAGCCAGGGCTGCCTGTTAATTGTACGAGTTTTACTATGCATGAGCGGGGCGGCCGATTCGAGTGTTGCTGTTATTGTGCTGTTATAAAAAGTGGCAGCAGCATCTGTGTCATGAAGGGTGGCTATGTCTGTGAGAGGGAGAATGGACTCCGAGAGTGATTGTAAGTTGAGATGTTTGAGATTTCTGCGAGGGAGTTTGTGGAGTGGGGGTTGCACATTAGGAGAGGAGAGGGAAGAGAATGTCAGGTTGTGGTCAGACAGGGGGAGGGGTGTGTTAATGAGATTAGTAAGGGAGCAGAGGCGGGTGAAGATGAGGTCCAGCGTGTGGCCATCTTTGTGAGTGGCCTCAGAGGACCATTGAGTGAGGCCAAAGGAGGCAGTCAGTGATAGAAGTTTAGAGGCAGCTGAGGTGGAAGTGTCAATGGGGAGATTGAAATCACCCATGATGATAGTGGGGATGTCGACAGAGAGGAAATGAAGTAGCCAGGTGGTGAAGTGGTCAAGAAAGGTGGAGATGGCTAGTTCTGGGGGGCGGTAGATGACAGCCAGCTGGAGGTTGGAGGGGGAGTAGATGCGGACAGAGTGCACCTCAAACGAGGGAAGAGAAGCGGAGGGTGGTAACGGGATTGGAGTGAAGGAGCAGGTGTCGGACAGGAGCAATCCAACTCCTCCACCACGTTTGTTGCTGGGGCGAGGGGTGTGAGAGAGGTGGAATCCGCCATAGGAGAGCGCAGCTGGAGAGGCAGAGTCAGAGGGGGTGAGCCAGGTTTCAGTGAGGCCGAGGAAGGAGAGTTTGTTGGTGATGAAGAGGTCATGGATAAATGTCAGTTTGTTGCAGATGGAGCGTGCGTTCCATAGTGCTCCAGGTAGGGGGAGTGGGGGCTGGATGAATGGGTATGAGGTTGTCATGGTTGGGAAAACGTGCGGAGGATCGTGGCAGGGGGTTAGAAATGAGTGTGGGGATGAGTAGGGGAGGGCCGGGATTTGGGGATATGTCACCAGCGATGAGGAGTAGCAGGCAGAATATTAGAAGGTGGGAGCAGGATAGGACATGATGTGGCCGTGTGTGTCTGGAGAAAAAGGATTGTATGTGGAGGAACAGTTCTGAGGAGAAGGTGAGATGGCTGGGGAGTATGGAGGAGGAAATGACTAGTTCCTTACTAGGTGGAGGGATTGCAGGAGATTGTAAGAAGGAAAGTAGTATGGGTGTGAAAGAGAAAAGAAACCGAAACATTGTAGTGGTTGGTATTCTGTTACTTTCCAGTCAAATTCAGTCTAATTCAGAATCATAATTAAAAAGATGTAATTTAAAAGATGGAAGTTAAAAGATGAATTGCAGCAGACTGAGTCTGTAGCAGACTCCTGCATGTGAATATATCCCCAGTTAAGGGCAATCAGGTGTGAATGAGGGGGTGGCTGGGTATGGGAGACCAGATGTAGAGAGTTAAGCAAAGGTCATAAAGTGAGGGACGGGTAAGACTGACCACTCAAAGAGATGCCAGGATCACACAATGAGATACATGAAAACAGGTCATGGAAACAAGCTGATAGGTAAGAAAGCATACTAAAAGGATTATATGTGCTGCACCAAGACACTCAGATCCAGGGGAAGCATAGAAAAGCCAGTGCAATATACAGAGACATTCAGAAGCCAGGGAGAGCTGGGGAAAAGTTACTGCATACCATGGAAAATCAATGCAATATATAGAGACATTCAGAAGCCAGGGAGAGCTGGGGAAAAGTTACTGCATACCATGGAAAATCAATGCAATATATAGAGACATTCAGAAGCCAGGGAGAGCTGGGGAAAAGTTACTGCATACCATGGAAAATCAATGCAATATATAGAGACATTCAGAAGCCAGAGAGAGCTGGGGAAAAGTTACTGCATACCTGTGGGAAGAGGAGAACAGCTCAATTAGATGGTGCAGATGATGATAATATTGTAGTAGTGATAAGTAGCCAAATGCATTCTAGAATTCAGTCTAATTCAGAATCATAATTAAAAAGATGTAATTTAAAAGATGGAAGTTAAAAGATGATTTGCAGCAGACAAATGCGATCTGTGAATAGCACAGATCCCATAGAGTTGCCTCTAGTGCGCATTGAAATGGCCTCTCGGGCGTGTGCAGTATGCTTTGCCCAACTGTGGTCAAAGCATAAAATCATTATTGCGCACGCCCGCATTTTTCATTACATTCCATGCCCCCTTGCATGGCAAGACTTCAGAGCATAGAATGAAATGTAAAATGCCGCTGCATGCGCAATAATGATTTTTATACTTTGCCCACTGTTGGGCAAAACATACTGCGCACACATGAGAGGTCATTTCAATGCGCACGCGCAGGAAATGTATGTAAACACAGGAAAGAAGGAAAATGCATAGAGCAAGACAGGAGGTGGGTAGAGAAGGCGAATAAGCCCTGCCCATTGGAGCGGACAGAGGAAATTTACATACAACGCTGGAGAGATTACAAAGGTATTTAGTCATCAAAGGTGGGGAATCAGTGGGTATGAAAGGTACTTCTATAATGCAGAGCTGACGCTGAATTGAACGATATTTTTACCTCATGTCAAAAAAAGGGGGTGACAGATTCCCTTTAAAGCCACAGGCTGGGCTTCATACTAGTCCATGATTAGGAATATCGTATATACTGCAGTGTTGTAGCATTTCATTATATAGACCAAGCAAAAAAAATACTTGCACATTCAAGTCACCTATGGAGACAAAAAATGGTGACAAAATTTTTAAAAATACTAGAATACATATTATAATCAACTCAATTTTTCGCTATTCAAAAATAAATTTTAAATGCATAAAAAATAAGCATATTTATTATAGCTACACTACCGTTCAAAAGATTAGGGTAACTTAGAAATTTCCTTATTTTTGAAAGAAAAGCAGTTTTTTTCCCCCATGTAGCTAACATTAAATGATTCAGAAATACACTCTATACATTGTTAATGGTAAATGACTATTCTAGCTGCAAACGTCTGGTTTCTAATGCAATATATTCAAAGGTGTATAGAGGCCCATTTCCAACAACCATCACTCCAGTGTTCTTATGGTACTTTGTGTTTGCCAACTGTGTAAAAAGGCTAATGGATGGTTAGAATACTCTTGAAAACCCTTGTGCATGTATGTTAGCACAGCTGAAAACAGTTTGGCTGATTAGAGAACCTATAAACCTGAGATAGTTGAGAATCTGGAGCATTACATTTGCTGGTTCCATTAAACTCTCAAAATGGCCAGAAAAAAACTCAAAAATATTTCCCGAATGTGCGCATTCCTTGACCGCGACACCACAAAAACACTAGTGCATGGGCTTATCATCTCCCGCCTCGACTAATGCAACTTCCTACTCTCTGGCCTCCCCTCTAGCACTCTGGCACCACTCCAAACCATCCTACACTCTGCTGCCCAACTAATCCACCTGTCTCCCCGCTAATCCCCAGCCTCTCCCCTATGCCAAGCCCTTCACTGGCTTCCTATCGCCCTGAGACTCCAGTTCAAAACCCTCACAATGACATACAAAGCCATCCACAACCTGTCTCCTTCATACATCTGCGACATGGTCTCCCGGTACCTACCTGCACGCAACCTCCGGTCCTCTCAAGATCTCCTCCTCTACTCCCCTCTCATCTCTTCTTTCCACAACCGCATCCAAGACTTCTCCCGTGCTTCCACCATACTCTGGAGCTCTCTACCACAACACATCAGACTTTCTCCTACCATAGAAAACTTCAAAAAGAACCTGAAGACTCACCTCTTCCGACAAGCCTGCAGGGATCCTCAACCTACTGAACAGCTGCACAACCAGCTCTACCCTCCCCTAGTGTATCCTCACTCATCCCCTGCAGACTGTGAGCCCTCGCGGGCAGAGTCCTCCCTCCTCCTGTACCTGTGTGCTTTGTTTTTTTGTGTTCATGTTTAATTGTATTTGTCTATATTTGCCCCCTTTTCACATGTAAAGCACCATGGAATAAATGGCGCTATAAAAATGAATAATAATAATAAAAAACTTTCATGTGAAACTCAACAGTCTATTGTTGTTCTTGGAAATGAAGGCTATTCCATGCGAGAAATTAAGAAACTGAAGATTTCCTACAACGGTGTGTACTACTCCCTTCAGAGGAGAGCACAAACAGGCTCTAACCAGAGTAGAAAGAGAAGTTGGAGGCCCCGCTGCACAACTGAGCAACAAGACAAGTACATTAGAGTCGGTAGTTTGAGAAATCGATGCCTCACAAGTCCTCAACTGGCAGCTTCATTAAATAGTACACGCATAACACCAGTGTCAACGTCTGCAGTGAAGAGGTGACTCCGGGATGCTGGCCTTCAGGGCAGAGTGGCAAAGAAAAAGCCATATCTGAGAATGGCTAATAAAAGGAAAAGACTAATATGGGCGAAAGAACACAGACATTGGACAGAGGAAGATTGAAAAAAGTGTTATGGACAGAAAAATCCAAGCTTGAGGTGTTTGGAACACACAGAAGAACATTTGTGAGACGCAGAACAACTGAAAAGATGCTGGTAGAGTGTCTGACACCATCTGTCAAGGAGGTAATGTGATGGCCTGGGGTTGCTTTGGTGCTGGCAAAAGGGGGAGATTTGTACAAGGTAAAAGTGATTTTGAATAAGGAAGGCTATCACTCCATTTTGCAATGCCATGCCATACCCTGTGGACAGCGCTTGATTGGAGCCAATTTCATCCTACAACAGGACAATGACCCAAAGCACACCTCCAAATTATGCAAGAACCATTTAGGGAAGAAGCAGGCAGCTGATATTCTATTTGTAATGGAGAGGCCAGTGCAGTCACCAGATCTCAACCCCATTGAGCTGTTGTGGGAGCAGCTTGACCGTGTGGTACGCAAAAAGTGCTCATCAAGCCAAACCAATTTGTGGGAGGGACTTCTGGAAGTATGGAGTGAAATTTCTCCAGATTACCTCAGCAAAATAACTACTAGATTGCCAAAGGTCTGCAATGCTGTAATTGCTGCAAAGGGAGCATTGTTTGACGAAAGCAAAGTTTGAAGGAGAAAATTGTTATTTCAAATACAAATCTTTTTTTTTTACAAATCTTGTTAATGTCTGGACTAGATTTTCAATTCATGTGGCAACTCATCTGATTAATAAAAGTGTGAGTTATCATGGAAAACACAAAATTGTCAGGGTGACCCTAAATCTTTGAATGGTAGTGTATATCAATAAAATTTGGTCTTTCAAAATCTATTATTCTTATTAAAACTCATCCAGTAAACTTCCTAAAGAAAAAAAGAATTGCAAGAACAATTTTTTTGTGTCTTGGAAACTATTAGCTTCTTGTTGCATTTTTTTTGTGGGACTATCTCAACTCCGTATGTTCCACCCAAGGGAGGTCAGTAAAAACACTACACCGTCCTGCTACAGAACAAATTTGAAGCCAATGTGATGTCTTCCTGATGGTATCTGACTGTAATTCACAGCATTGAGGACACCTCTAGTTTTGACTAAATCCCCAACCTTGCAATGAATGTCCATTGTGCTTCTCTGTTGGCTGCAGACACTCGTCACAGAACCGTTCTCCATCACAAGATTCAGATTCAAGATTCAAAGAAGCTTTATTGGCAGGACCAAATACACATCAGTTTTGCCAAAGCAAGTGTATAGAGGCAATAGGGATAGGGACTGAGGGGATGTTGGGTAGGAGCTGTGGGGGGAGGTGGATGGGGCAGATCCAGGGTGGGGGCTATAGTCCATGGCATAGGGGAGATGGATGGGGCAGATCCATTGTGGGGGCTATAGTCCATGGCATAGGGGAGGTGGATGGGGCAGGTCCAGGTCCATCACTTCAGTGAACAAACTGCTTTCACCAGATATTTCACAGTTTGACTCATCAGTCCAGAGCACCCAATGGCATTTTTCTGCACCGTACTGCCAATGTCATTCAGGACTACCTTCAGGGTAAAGAACAAGGAGTCCTGGAAGTGATGATCTGGCTCCACGGAGCCCTGATCTCCATACCATGATGTCTGGAACCACATGAGGACACCAAAGGACGTCACTACGCTATATCCACAGAAGACCTATGGTTACTTCTCCACTATGGGACATATTCTCTCCGCGCCTTGAAAAACTGCCAGTGTAACGAGAGGATTGAGGCTTATTAGAAGGCAAAGTTTGGTCGCACCAAATACTGATTTGATTTAGATTTCTCTCTGCATTTTGTTAATTGGTAAAAAAATAAATTGACGCTTTGTTCTTTGAAAGCATTCTTACTTCGCAGCATTTTTTTACCCCCTGCCTAAATATACAGAGCTCATGAATATGGAGGACTACCTAGCAGCAGGTTTACTAGTCCTTTTGTTAATCTGCTGCTGATGAATCAGTCATTGCATCAAAACTACACTGAGCCTAGTAAGTGACATGACTGGAATCGGGGTCTCTGTCTACATCATGCTACTGTCAGGTGAGGTTGCAAAAACCTTGTGACGGATTTCCTCTAAGGACCACCTACTGTAAATTGACCATGCCATTGCACACTTATAACAAGTAATTCCCAATATAAAAATTAAATCTATTGTACTTTTACACTAAAGAATAAAGAAATCTGAAAAAAGCTTGAAATCCACAGAAAAATAAGACTTCGAGAATGTTTATGTGAACATTTCAGGCTGAAAAATCCGCATTAAAAGCTTGAAAAGTTTTCTTGCACATTTTTGGTTCATAGGGAGAGGTTTATTTCTGCATCAGTTTGAGTAGTCAAATTAGGCGAATTTTTATTTCAAGCAGAAATAACTCAATAATTGATATGTTGCTTATTTTTCCATGTGTAAAAAAACCCAAACCATCAGTAGTCATGATTTCCTATAGAAATTACTAGGAAGTTATTCAGGGTATTTAAAGCATTTTGTTTCATTTGGATTTTGGAGTAAAATCCACATTAAAAGCTCCATGTGGACATTTAATAACTCTATCTATCTATCTATCTATCTATCTATCTATCTATCTATCTATCTATCTATCTATCTATCTATCTATCTATCTATCTATCTATCTATCTATCTATCTATCTATCTATCTATCTATCTATCTATCTATCTAATATATAAAGCTGAATGTGTGTGTGTGTGTGTGTGTCCGGGATTGGCATCTGCACCGTCGCAGCTACAGCAACAAAATTTTGCACAGTCACACGTCTGGACCCTGAGAGCGTCATAGGCTACGTTGTGATGTGAAATTTTAACCCCGCGCTTTCCAATTCACCAAACAATTTGGCCCCTATCTACATAATGGGGAAAAGTGAAAGGAAAAGTGTAGGAGGCAAATTGACAGCTGCCAGATGTGAACAAGGGGGACTTAAAGAGTGAGAGCGATGGCGCCAAAGAGTATATACCGTACAGTTGCTAAGGAGGCCTCGACATGGGATACCACACACGGGGATATGAACACACACAAAAAATACGCCACACACTACCACGTGCTTGAACACATATACCACCCTCAGCACACATTTCACCACACATACACCAACCTCGCCACATAAAAGTCGAAACACAAGTCGCCGCTCAAAACTCACCACATCCTAAACTCGCCACATGCAAAACTAGGCTCACGCAAAACTCGCCACACATGCAAAACTCACCTCACGGAAAACTCGCCACACGCAAAACTTGCACACGCAGAAAAATTGCCACATGCACAAAAGTTGCAACACATGCAAAAGTTGCCTCACACAAAACTTGCACATACTCAAAACGCACCACACATAAAACTTGCCACGCGCAAAACTCGCCATGCGCAAAACTTGCTGCACACAACTTGCTACACTAACCTGTCACATGCAACTCGACACACAAAAAGTTGCTACACGCATGTCGCCATACAAAACTCATCTCACAAAAGTTGGTACATGCACGTCGCCACACGCAACTCAACACACACAACTTGACACATGAAACTCGCCCTAAAACACACACAAGTCTGGTATTATCCTTCAAAACTAAAAATCTGATTAATAAGCAGACAAACTACAAGAGCAACAAATGTACCATATAGGAAATACGGCAGCTGTCAGTCACATGACCTGTCTATTATGTGTATGTGTGAGCTAACATATACTGCCAGGGGGGAGGGCTTCCTGTTGGCTGGGGATTTATCAGGCTGCCAATTTAGCTTACAAATACTGAGGTAAAAATACTGACCAAATAATGTGTGAACGCGGTCTAATACAGGAGGAGATGACACAGATATATACTATATACAGGAGGAGATGACACACAGGTATATACTATATACAGGAGAGATGACACACAGATATATATTATATACAGGAGGAGATTACACACAGGTATATACTATATACAGGAGGAGATGGCACACAGGTATATACTATATACGGGAGCAGATGACACACGTATATACTATATACGGGAGCGGATGACACACATATATACTATATACAGGAGGAGATGACTGACAGGTATATACTATATACAGGAGGAGATGACACACGTATATACTATATACAGGAGGAGATGACATACAGGTATATACTATATACAGGAGGAGATGACACACACATATATACTATATTCAGGGGAGATGACACAGGTATATACTATATACAGGAGGATCTGACATACAGGTATATACTATATACAGGAGGACATGACACACAGGTATATACTGTATACAGGAAATGACAACCTGGTATATACTATATACAGGGGAGATGACATACAGGTACATACTATATACAGGGGCGATGACACACAGGTATATACTATATATAGTGGAGATGATACACAGGTATATACTATATATACAGGAGGAGATGACATACAGGTATATACTATATACTGGAGGAGATGATACACAGGTATATACTATATACAGGAGCAAATGATACACAGGTATATACTATATACAGGAGGAGATGACTTACAGGTATATACTATATAAAAGAGATGACATAGGTATTTAGAGGAGATGACATACATCAGATATATACTATATACAGGGGAGATGACATATAGGTATATACTATATACAGGAGATGACATACATGTATATACTATATATAGGAGGAGATGACATACAGGTATATAATATAGGAGATGATACATGGGTATATACAATATACAGGAGAAGATGACATACAGCAGGTATATACTATTTACAGGGGAGATGACATACAGGTATATACAAGAGAAGACATACAGGTGTATACTATATATAAGGGAGATGACAAACATGTATATACTGAAGTGAAAATGAGGGGTGAGAGGTGAAAATGAAAAGGTGTGAGTGCAAAATGAGAGGAGTGAGGGAAAATAGTGGAGTGATAGGAAAATGACAGATGTGAGGTCGAAGTGACAAGTGTTAGGGGGGTATGAGAGGAGTGACGGGGAAAATAAGAGGTGTGAGGGGGAAAATGAGAGGTGTAAGGGAGAAAATGAGAGGCATGAAGGGAAAAATAGAATTATTCTTACCGTTAATTCGGTTTCTAGGAACCTTCCACGACAGCGGTACTGGAGGAAGTCTCCCCACCCTAATGGGGGACAGGAAACACAAAGAGGTTAAATACCCTCCCCTTCCTGCCACCTCCAGTGTTTTTTCTGGACACAGTAGTATGTATAGTTACCACTTAAGTGCAGGAATCATCCAATAAAATCATCAGATAGGGAGGGAAATTAGTGCTGTCGTGGAAGGTTCCTAGAAACCGAATTAACGGTAAGAATAATTCTATTTTCTCCAGTCACCTTCCACGACAGCGGTACTGGAGTAGTAACAACAAATAATTTCTAGGGGGGGACAACCGCTTGCAGAACTGTTCTGCCGAAAGTTAAATCCCGGTTGAAATCAAGCCTGTAGTGCCTGGTGAACGTATGTACTGATGACCAGGTGGCGGCTCTGCAAATCTGCTCCGTAGAAGCGTCACCTCTCTCTGCCCATGATGTTGACACCGACCGTGTAGAATGGGCCTTCAGTGATGGAGGAGGTGGTAGATTCTGGGATGAGTATGCCAGAGATATGGCTTGTTTAATCCAGTTGGCGATAGTATTTTTCGTAGCCTTTCTGCCTTTGTTCTTCCCGGAGAGTTGAATGAAGAGATTTTGGTCAATCCTCCAACTCTCTGTTTGTGAAAGATAATATAGAACCACTCTGCGGACATCCAGAGTGTGGAAGGACTCCTCTCTTACATTAGAAGGATCCGGGTAGAATGAGGGCAACACTATGTCCTGACCTCTATGAAAGTCTGATGTTACTTTAGGTAGGAAGGTAGGATCTAGACGAAGGATTATACTATCAGATGTTACCCTTAAGTAAGGCTCTTGTATGGATAGGGCATGTAGTTCTCCTATCCGTCTGGCAGAGGTAATAGCCACTAAAAAGACCGTTTTTAGGGTAAGAACCTTTAATGAAGCCTGAGATAAAGGTTCGAAAGGGTCCCGAGTTAGACTATTAAGGACCAAATTAAGGTCCCAAGGAGGAGTATTGTTGAGAACTCTGGGACGGATTCTACTCGCTAAAGTTACAAAACACCTGATCCACCGATGTTTGGCTAGTTCCTGATCGAAATAGGAGCTAAGTGCTGAAATCTGTACCTTTAAGGTGTTAGGCTTAAGACCCAACTCTAGACCCCTCTGCAAGAAGTCCAGAATTTTGGCAATATTTGGATGAAATGGGTCTGGAATATCTGGAAGATACCACGATGAAAACTTCTTCCAGATTTTGGCATAAATGGCATTTGTTATGGGTTTTCTACTGTTCTGGAGAGTATGAATTACTCCATCTGAGAGACCTCTTGCCTTTAGTATCTCGGCCTCAGAAGCCATGCTGAAAGATTCAATCTGTGAAGGTTTGGATGCAGCAACGGTCCCTGATGAAGAAGATTTTCCTTCTGAGGTAGACATACTGGACCTTCCTGAGCCATGTCTAACAGGGCGCTGTACCAACTCCTCCCTGGCCATGTTGGCGCGATTAGAATTGCCGTAACTCATTCCGATCGGATCTTCTGTAGAGTTTTTGATAGCAATGGGATCGGAGGAAATGCATAAACGAGGTTGAACCTCCACGGGTGAGAAAACGCATCCATGCCCAGTGCTCTGTCTGTCATATTTAGGGAGAAATAAGTTCGCAGCTTGGCATTCTGACTGTTGGCAAAAAGGTCCACCTCTGGGATCCCCCATCTGGAAATCAGGGAGAGGAAGACCTCCTGGTCCAGACACCATTCCCCTGGATGTACATCCCTTCTGCTCAGGAAATCTGCCTGGGTATTGGCTGACCCCTTCAGGTGAACTGCTGAAATAGGACGTGCCTCTCTGCCCAGAAAAAAATGTTTGAGGCTAAGGTTTTTAGTTTTCTGAATCTTGTGCCTCCTTGATGACGAAGGTATGCTACCGTGGTCATATTGTCGGAATATATTCTGACATGGTGTCCCTGAACAATGGAGGATGCAGCTTTTAATGCTTCTTCCACCGCTTTCAGTTCTCTGAAGTTTGAAGAGCTTGCTCTGATGTCTGGGGCCCAGGTGCCCTGGAAATGGGTTCCCTCGACTATAGCTCCCCATCCCCTTTGACTGGCATCCGATGTTAGTGTCTTTAGCGGGATTTGATCCCAACTGACTCCCTGTTGGAGGATTCGGAGCCGTAGCCACCATGTCAGGGATGCCTTGACATGATTGGGAAGGCAAATTCTCTTGGAGAGAGAACTCTGCTGTCCGTCCCAGGATGATAGGATATGGGTTTGGAGGACTCTCGTGTGGGCTTGAGCCCAAGGTACCATCTGGATACAAGATGTTAGAGATCCCAGCATAGACATGGAATGTCGTAGAGTAGGAGCCTTCAGGGTTCTGAATGCTGTTATCTTCTGTACCAGATCGAGTTGACGTTCTCTGGGCAGAAAGGATCTCCTCGCCTCCGAGTCCAGAAGGACTCCTAGGAACTTCTTCCTCCTGGAGGGACGAAGGTCCGATTTCTCTAGATTTGGGATCCAACCCAACGACTTTAGGATTTCTAGAGATCTTGTTAAGTCGGCCCTGAGGCGGGAGACTGAGGGAGCGACAATGAGTAGATCGTCTAGATAGGGTACTATGCAGATCCCCTGAAGACGGATGAATATAATGGCTTCTGTCATGATCTTTGTAAAGACTCTGGGAGCTGAGGCGATTCCGAAGGGAGGGGAGTTGAACTGGTAGTGTACTATCTCCCGATCCTGAGATATTGCGAATCTTAGGTACTTCCGGAATTCTGGATGGATTGGGACGTGGTAATAAGCGTCCCTCAGATCCACTGTAGCCATCGCCCAGTCCTGTCCTATCAGAGAGATCGCTGTTTTGACCGACTCCATCTTGAACCTCCTGTAGGTTATTACTTGATTCAGGGGTTTCAAGTTGATTATTATTCGGTGCTTCCCCGAAGGTTTCTTGATCAGAAACAGGTGGGAATAGTGTCCTCTGCCAATTTCTTGCTGAGGTACTGGGGAAATTACTCCTTCCTGGAGTAAGTTCTGCAGGCCGGAAAGGAATGCACCCTGAGGGCTGAGACTCTGCAATGAGGTTATCCTTATGTGATGAGGGGGAGGGCTCTCGAACTCTAATTTTAGTCCATTCTGAATAGTGTCGAGTACCCACTGGTTCGACGAAATGGACCTCCACTGGTTGATGAAGCTCGAGAGATGCCCCCCAACGCCCTGGGCGTAGTCACTGTTTGTCCGGGGTCTGCTGGGACTGGGGAACCAGGATGTTCCTACCTTTCCCCCCTTTAGGATAGCTCCAGCGTCCTGATTTGCCTTTCCCTTTGAATTCCCATTAGAAGGGTTGCTCTTTTGAGGGACGAAAAAAACGTTTCTTCGGATTTCTCTGTTCCGGAAGCGCTTTCTTCTTGTCCGTTGCTTTATCCAGAATATCATCCAGGGCCTGCCCGAACAGATAGCGGCCCTGAAAGGGAATGGCACAGAGCTTTGTTTTGGACGTTATATCCCCACTCCAAGACTTGAGCCATAGAGCTCTTCTGGCTGAGTTAGAGAGAACTGCCGATTTGGCAGCCACTCTTACGGACTCTGCCGAAGCATCGGCATGGAAGCCCGTAGCTTTCTGGAGAAGCGGGAGAGAATCTAAGATTACTTCCCTAGATGTTCCCTGGGTAAGGTGGTCTTCCAGTGTGCGGAGCCAACGAAATAGGGATCTAGCCACGCAGGTGGACGCAATGTTTGTTTTAAGGAGATTGGTAGAAGTCTCCCACGATCTTCTTCGTAAACTCTCCATCTTGCGGTCCATAGGGTCTCTGAGTTGGGAAGAATCCTCGAAAGGGAGGGTTGTCTTTTTTGATACTCTAGAGACCTGCATGTCTACTTTAGGGGTATCCCACAGGGAGACGTCTCCATCGAGAGAAAAACGATTTTTAAGCTCAGAGGGAACAGTAAGACCCTTTTCGGGAGATTCCCATTCATGAAGGATGAGACTCTGTACATTCTCATGTATAGGGAACCCCTTTAATTTTTTAGGTTTTAACCCACCGAACATCTCATCCTGCACTGATGGCTTCTCCTCCTCCTCCTCGACACCCATTGTCCCCCTGACCATACTAATTAACTCCTGTATGTCCTCTGAGGAAAAATAATATTTTTTACTCTCCTCTTTGGGGGTGGAAGTGGAGCCCTCATTCTCCCACAAATCCTCCGAGCCGGAGGAATGAAGTTCACCAGAATCTGAATCAGAAGTAACCGTTGCCATCTTCCTTTTTTTAGGAGGAGGTGGCGGAGGTAACAGAGACTGGGAAAGGGCCGATACCGAGGACTGAACTTCCTGTTTAATGAGGGATTTAATGCTCTCAAACAAGGATGGCTGTTCTGAGCGAATTATTTCATCAGTGCAGGGCTGGCACAGTCTCTTCTTGTAAGAAGAAGGTAGCTTTGATGCACAAACACCACATTTTCGATCTTCCGATTTTGTCTTGGAAGATCTGTCCTTCCTAGGGGCAGAGGCCTTGTCTCCCTAAAAGAGAGAGAGAAGGGGGACTAAGTATATGGCACCCTAAGAAATACAGGGTTAGAGGGACCTTAACCCACTACTCATGGTAGGAGGGAGGATGCAGGGCTCGGCAGAAGCAGAGACAGATCTGTCACCCTCCATGGTCAGTCAGTACTGTAGTCCAGTCAGTCAGACAGGGGGCCTTACCTGGAGGTGACTACCAGGGTTAAATACCGTGGAAGCTGCGTCCAATCTTGTGCTCCTCCTCCCGGTCCCAGGCGTAGGGGAAAGACCGCTATGCCGCCATCAAAAACTGTAGTCCGACGCGCGTGCGTTCCACCGCTGGAACGCACATGCCGTGAACCGGAAGCTCGGGTACTTCCGGTTCGCGCGTCCACCGTTTCCGGCCATGAGGAGAGGAGGAAATGCCGGGGAGCCGCGCGGGGACCCCGGCCGCACCACACCGCTCCGCTTTACTCCCGAAGGAGCGCGGGAGGAGCGGAGAAAGGGTCCCGAGTCCGCACAATGTGGGGAGACGGGAGCAGCGCCGCAGGGAGGAGACACATCCCGACCCAGGCTGCCCGGCTAGGTAAGACTTGAGTGCTCCGATCGCCGGCCACGGCAGCACTACCGCAGGACCTCTTCATGCCCCATAGGGGACAGGAAAAACACTGGAGGTGGCAGGAAGGGGAGGGTATTTAACCTCTTTGTGTTTCCTGTCCCCCATTAGGGTGGGGAGACATCCTCCAGTACCGCTGTCGTGGAAGGTGACTGGAGAAATAAGAGACGTGAGGTGCTATAACTAACCACAGATATTTACTATGCCCAGGCAACGCCGGGCTCTTCAGCTAGTATATATATATGTAGTACCTTAAGACTCACATTTGGGCTATTTTATTGCACATTGATGCAGTTGAGTGCAGATTTGGCACCCAAACTTTTATAAGAAATATTTGGTGAGTGAAATTTCGTAATGCCGTCCTCTGACATCTCAATGTTTAGCTTCCAATCTTTAGAATTGTAATGTATGGCAGCATACGTATGATAACCAGCATATGATCCATTTTTTATGCACCCATAGCTTACAATGGGAGTCTGATCCAGAATAAGGATCTAAGACATTTCTGCTGCAATTTTTATTACATGCGGACCATCTGCGTATAAAAGCATTCATGTGAACTGTCACATTGACCTGTACTGGTCAGTTGGCTACCCGTATGGTATCAGTTGTGCATATACACAGCACATAGACGTATTAATACTTTTATCTTTAAAACCACCTTTAAAGGGGGTTTTCAGTTCATCAAAATTAAGCCAGCGTTCCGGTCCATGAGTTCCAGCGCTTTAGCATGATACACAGCGTAAGCTGCATGTCACTACCGGTGCTGGCGTTGTGCCAAGGTCTGACGTGCACAGTGTGTAGCGTGATTTACTATCGATGTAAGTAGAGTGGGGTAAGCGGGATGTTGATACCATGGATATATCCTGTCTGATTTAAAGCTGTAGGTGTTGTACCATTATCCCCGTAGTGCTGCAGGAATTACTCTTGTCGACTGATAGTGGCTCCCTGAATATATATTTGTGGTGACACATTGCAGAGTAGGGTACACCAGGGACAGCCCCTGAGGAGCAGGGGCGCTACAACGTTCTCACCCTAGGGTGTCAGCCTCCACTGACAGGCAGAGGTTCAGCACAAGACTAATTTAGGGACTATCAGGGTACATGTACAGGTGCTTCTAACAATTAGAATATCATCAAAATGTTAATTTATTTCAGTTATTCAATACAAAAAGTGAAAATCTTAATATATAGTCATTACAAACAGAGTGATCTATTTCAAGTATTTATTTGATCATCAACATTATGGCTTACAGCCAGTGAAAACCCAATAGTAATTATCTCAGTAAATTAGAACACTTTATAACACCACCTTGAAAATTATTTTAACCCCTCTGTGACCTTAGACGTACTATCCCGTCGAGGTGCCCTGGGCTTATCTGACCCTGGACGGGATGGTACGTCATAGCCGATCGGCCGCGCTCACGGGGGGAGCGCGGCCGATCGCGGCCGGGTGTCAGCTGCTTATCGCAGCTGACATCCGGCACTATGTGCCAGGAGCGGTCACGGACCGCCCCCGGCACATTAACCCCTGGCACACCGCGATCAAAGATGATCGCGATGTGCCGGCGGTGCAGGGAAGCACCGCGCAGGGAGGGGGCTCCCTGCGGGCTTCCCTGAGCCCCCCGCAGCAACGCGATGTGATCGCGTTGCTGCGAGGGTCTCCTCACCTCCCTCCCTGCTCGAGCCCCGGATCCAAGATGGCCGCGGATCCGGGTCCTGCAGGGAGGGAGGTGGCTTCACAGAGCCTGCTCAGAGCAGGCACTGTGAAGCCTGCAGCGCTGCAAGTCAGATCAGTGATCTGACAGAGTGCTGTGCAAACTGTCAGATCACTGATCTGTGATGTCCCCCCCTGGGACAAAGTAAAAAAGTAAAAAAAAAATTTTCCAAATGTGTAAAAAAAATTAAAAAAAATATTCCAAAATAATGAAAAAAAAAATATTATTCCCATAAATACATTTCTTCATCTAAATAAAAAAAAAAAACCAATAAAAGTACACATATTTAGTATCGCCGCGTCCGTAACGGCCCGACCTATAAAACTGTCCCACTAGTTAACCCCTTCAGTAAACACCGTAAGAAGAAAAAAAAAAGAGGCAAAAAACAACGCTTTATTATCATACCGCCGAACAAAAAGTGGAATAACACGCGATCAAAAGGACAGATATAAATAACCATGGTACCGCTGAAAGCGTCATATTGTCCCGCAAAAAAAGAGCCGCCATACAGCATCATCAGCAAAAAAATAAAAAAGTTATAGTCCTGAGAATAAAGCGATGCAAAAATAATTATTTTTTCTGTAAAATAGTTTTTATCGTATAAAAGCACCAAACCATAAAAAAATGATATAAATGAGGTATCGCTGTAATCGTACTGACCCGAAGAATAAAACTGATTTATCAATTTTACCAAACGCGGAACGGTATAAACGCCTCCCCCAATAGAAATTCATGAATAGCTGGCTTTTGGTCATTCTTCCTCACAAAAATCGGAATAAAAAGCGATAAAAAAATGTCACGTGCCCAAAAATGTTTTCAATAAAAACGTCAACTCGTCCCGCAAAAAACAAGACCTCACATGACTCTGTGGACCAAAATATGGAAAAATTATAGCTCTCAAAATGTGGTATTGCAAAAAATATTTTTTGCAATAAAAAGGGTCTTTCAGTGTGTGACGGCTGCCAATCATAAAAATCCGCTAAAAAACTCGCTATAAAAGTAAATCAAACCCCCCTTCATCACCCCCTTAGTTAGGGAAAAATAAAAAAAAATGTATTTATTTCCATTTTCCCATTAGGGCTAGGGTTAGGGCTAGGGTTAGGGCTAGGGTTAGGGCTAGGGTTAGGGCTAGGGTTAGAGCTAGGGCTAGGGTTAGGGCTAGGGTTAGGGCTAGGGTTAGGGCTAGGGCTAGGGTTAGGGCTAGGGTTAGGGCTAGGGTTAGGGCTAGGGTTAGGGCTAGGGTTAGGGTTAGGGTTAGGGCTAGGGTTAGGGCTAGGGTTAGGGTTAGGGCTAGGGTTAGGGCTAGGGTTAGGGCTAGGGCTAGGGTTAGGGCTAGGGTTAGGGTTAGGGTTGGGGCTACAGTTAGGGTTGGGGCTAAAGTTAGGGTTAGGGTTTAGATTACATTTACAGTTGGGAATAGGGTTGGGATTAGGGTTAGGGGTGTGTCAGGGTTAGAGGTGTGGTTAGGGTTACCGTTGGAATTAGGGTTAGGGGTGTGTTTAGATTAGGGTTTCAGTTATAATTGGGGGGTTTCCACTGTTTCGGCACATCAGGGGCTCTCCAAACACGACATGGCGTCCGATCTCAATTCCAGCCAATTCTGCGTTGAAAAAGTAAAACAGTGCTCCTTCCCTTCCGAGCTCTCCTGTGTGCCCAAACAGGGGTTTACCCCAACATATGGGGTATCAGCGTACTCAGGACAAATTGGACAACAACTTTTGTGGACCAATTTCTCCTGTTACCCTTGGGAAAATACAAAACTGGGGGCTAAAAAATAATTTTTGTGGGAAAACAAAAAGATTTTTTATTTTCACGGCTCTGCGTTATAAACTGTAGTGAAACACTTGGGGGTTCAAAGTTCTCACAACACATCTAGATAAGTTCATTGAGGGGTCTAGTTTCCAATATGGGGTCACTTGTGGGGGGTTTCTACTGTTTAGGTACATTAGGGGCTCTGCAAACGCAATGTGACGCCTGCAGACCAATCCATCTAAGTCTGCATTCCAAATGATGCTCCTTCCCTTCCGAGCCCTCCCTTGCGCCCAAACGGTGGTTCCCCCCCACATATCGGGTATCAGCGTACTCAGGACAAATTGGACAACAACATTTAGGGTCCAATTTCTCCTGCTAACCTTGGAAAAATACAAAACTGGGGGCTAAAATATAATTTTTGTGGAAAAAAAATATTTTTTATTTGCATGGCTCTGCGTTATAAACTGTAGTGAAATACTTGGGGGTTCAAAGCTCTCACAACACATCAAGATGAGTTCCTTAGGGGGTCTACTTTCCAAAATGGTGTCACTTGTGGGGGGTTTCTACTGTTTAGGTACATTAGGGGCTCTGCAAACGCAATGTGACGCCTGCAGACCATTCCATCTAAGTCTGCATTCCAAATGGCGCTCCTTCCCTTCCGAACCCTCCCATGCGCCCAAACGGTGGTTCCCCCCCACATATGGGGTATCAGCGTACTCAGGACAAATTGGACAACAACTTTTGGGGTCCAATTTCTCCTGTTACCCTAGGGAAAATACAAAACTGGGGGCTAAAAAATAATTTTTGTGGGAAAAAAATTTTGTTTTATTTTTATGGCTCTGCATTATAAACTTCTGTGAAGCCCTTGGTGGGTCAAAGTGCTCACCACACATCCAGATAAGTTCCTTAGGGGGTCTACTTTCCAAAATGGTGTCACTTGTGGGGGGTTTCAATGTTTAGGCACATCAGTGGCTCTCCAAACGCAACATGGCGTCCCATCTCAATTCCAGTCAATTTTGCATTGAAAAGTCAAACGGCGCTCCTTCCCTTCCGAGCTCTCCCATGCGCCCAAACAGTGGTTTACTGCCACATATGGGGTATCAGCGTACTCGGGACAAATTGGACAACAACTTTTGAGGTCCAATTTCTTCTCTTACCCTTGGAAAAATAAAAAATTGGGGGCAAAAATATAATTTTTGTGAAAAAATATGATTTTTTATTTTTACGGTTCTGCATTATAAACTTCTGTGAAGCACTTGGTGGGTCAAAGTGCTCACCACACCTCTAGATAAGTTCCTTAGGGGGTCTACTTTCCAAAATGGTGTCACTTGTGGGGGGTTTCAATGTTTAGGCACATCAGTGGCTCTCCAAACGCAACATGGCGTCCCATCTCAATTTCTGTCAATTTTGCATTGAAAAGTCAAACTGCGCTCCTTCCCTTCCGAGCTCTCCCATGCGCCCAAACAGTGGTTTACTGCCACATATGGGGTATCAGCGTACTCAGGACAAATTGGACAACAACTTTTGAGGTCCAATTTCTTCTCTTACCCTTGGAAAAATAAAAAATTGGGGGCAAAAATATAATTTTTGTGAAAAAATATGATTTTTTATTTTTACGGTTCTGCATTATAAACTTCTGTGAAGCACTTGGTGGGTCAAAGTGCTCACCACACATCCAGATAAGTTCCTTAGGGGGTCTACTTTCCAAAATGGTGTCACTTGTGGGGGGTTTCAATGTTTAGGCACATCAGTGGCTCTCCAAACGCAACATGGCGTCCCATCTCAATTCCTGTCAATTTTGCATTGAAAAGTCAAATAGCGCTCCTTCCCTTCCGAGCTCTCCCATGCGCCCAAACAGTGGTTTACTGCCACATATGGGGTATCAGCGTACTCAGGACAAATTGGACAACAACTTTTTGGGTCCAATTTCTCCTGTTACCCTTGGTAAAATAAAACAAATTGGAGCTGAAGTAAATTTTTTGTGTAAAAAAGTTAAATGTTCATTTTTATTTAAACATTCCAAAAATTCCTATTAAACACCTGAAGGGTTAATAAACTTCTTGAATGTGGTTTTGAGCACCTTGAGGGGTGCAGTTTTTAGAATGGTGTCACACTTGGGCATTTTCTATCATATAGACCCCTCAAAATGACTTCAAATGAGACGTGGTCGCTAAAAAAAAATGGTGTTGTAAAAATGAGAAATTGCTGGTCAACTTTTAACCCTTATAACTCCCTAACAACAAAAAAAATTGGTTCCAAAATTATGCTGATGTAAAGGAGACATGTGGGAAATGTTACTTATTAAGTATTTTGTGTGACATATCTCTGTGATTTAATTGCATAAAAATTCAAAGTTTGAAAATTGCGAAATTTTCAAAATTTTCGTCAAATTTCCGTTTTTTTCACAAATAAACGCAGGTACTATCAAAGAAATTTTACCACTATCATGAAGTACAATATGTCACGAGAAAACAATGTCAGAATCACCAGGATCCGTTGAAGCGTTTCGGAGTTATAACCTCATAAAGGGACAGTGGTCAGAATTGTAAAAATTGGCCTGGTCATTAACGTGCAAACCACCCTTGGGGGTAAAGGGGTTAAAATCTGAAATGTTGGCCTACTGAAATGTATGTTCAGTAAATGCACTGAATACTTGGTCAGGGCTCTTTTTGTATCAATTACTGCATCAATACGGCGTGGCATGGAGGCGATCAGCCTGTTGCACTGCTGAGGTGTTATGGAAGCCCAGGTTGCTTTGATAGCAGCCTTCAGCTCGGCTGCATCGTTGGGTCTGGTGTATCATCTTCCTCTTGACAATACCCCATAGATTCTCTATGGGGTTAAGGTCAGGCGAGTTTGCTGGCCAATCAAGCACAGTGATAATGTTGTTTTTAAACCAGATATTGGTACTTTTGGCAGTGTGGACAGGTGTCAAGTCCTGGGGGAGAATGAAATTTCCATCTCCAAAAAGCTTGTCTGCAGAGGGAAGCAAGAAGTGCTCTAAAATTTCCTGGTAGACGGCTGCGCTGACTTTGGTCTTGATAAAACACAGTGGACCTACACCAGCAGATGACATGGCTCCCCAAACCATCACTGATTGTGGAAACTTCACACTAGACCTCAGGCAGCTTGGATTGTGACCTCTCCACTCTTCCTCCAGACTCTGGGACTGTGATTTCTAAATGAAATGCAAAATTTACTTTCATCTGAAAACAACACTTTGGACCACTGAGCAACAGTCCACTTCTTTTTCTCCATGGCCCAGATAAGACGCTTCTGGCGTTGTCTATTGGTCATGAGTGGCTTGACACAAGGAATGTGACTCTTGTAGTCCATGTGCTGGATATGTCTGTGTGTGGTGGCTCTTGAAGCAATGACTCCAGCAGCAGTCCACTCCTTGTGAATCTCCCCAAAATTTTCGAATGGCCTTTTTAAACAATCTTTTCAAGGCTGCGGTTATCCCGGTTGCTTGTGCACCTTTTTCTACCACACCTGTTCCTTCCACTCAACTTTCCATTAATATGCTTCGATACAGCACTCTGTGAACAGCCAGCTTCTTTAGCAATGACCCTTTGTGTCTTACCCACCTTTTGGAGTGTGCCAATGACTGCCTTCTGGACATCTGTCAAGTCAGCAGTCTTTCCTATGATTGTGGAGCCTACTGAAACAGACTAAGGGCCCTTTTTAAATGCTGAGGAAGCCATTGCAGGTGTTTTTTGTTAATTATTCTAATTTACTGAGATAATGGCTTTTGGGTTTTCATTGGCTGTAAGCCATAATCATCAACATTAACAGAAATAAACACTTGAAATAGATCACTCTGTTTGTAATGACTCTATAGAATATAGGAGTTTCACTTTTTGTATTGAAGAACTGAAATAAATTAACTTTTTGATGATATTCTAATTTTGTGAGAAGCACCTGTATGTGATATCCCATTGATGATTTATATATTTTTCACCATCTGTATAATGTATGTTGTCAGTGTATGACATTTTTAAAGTGTTTAATAAACTTATTTCAATATATCTGGTTCCCATATGATTCCACACTGATTGACACCTTACAACACTATTTTTCTTTAAGAATGGGCACTACCAGAGAAAGGGTAATGTCTGTGCGCCCACTGAGGGTAAGAAGAATAGCCATGACCCTGGTGGTAAATACATGTGTACTGACTAAGGGTAAGAATTGGCATGACCAGAGTGATAGATGCACGTGTGCCCAGTTAGGGTAAAAATGGAAACGCCCCTCGTAAATGACCCAGGAGGCTAGGAATGGGCACTACCTGTGGGGGGTAGATGTATGCGTGCCCCGGGAGGATATGAATGGGCAGTATCCAGGGGGTAGATGTATGCGTGCCCTGTGAAGGTAAGAATGGGCACTACCTGGGGGGAAGATGTATGTGTACCCAGTGAAGGTAAGAATGGGCACTACCTGGGGGACAGATGCGTGCCCTGGGAGGGTAAGAATGAGCACTACTTGGGGGGCAGATGTATGTGTGCCCCGAGAGGGTAAGAATGGGCACTACCTGGGGGGCAGATGTATGCATGCCCCAGGAGTGTAAGAATGGGCACTACCTGAGGAGCAAATGTATGCGTGCCCCGGGATGGTAAGAATGGGCACTACCTGGGGGGCAGATGTATGCGTGCCGTGGGATGGTAAGAATGGGCACTACCTGAGGGGCAGATGTATGCGTGCCCCGGGAGGGTAAGAATGGGCACTACCTGGGGGGTAGATGTATGCGTGTCCGTGACCCAGGTGGTAAATGCATGTGGACCCACTAAGGGCAAGAATTGGCATGACCAGAGTGGTAGATGCATGTGTGCCCAGTGAGGGTAAAAATGGAATCTGCTTTGCAAAAAGGAAAAAAAGAGCATGAACCGCACATCCCAAATTCATACTTTGATCTAAAGCCGCTAGGCAAAAATTTATATACTGAACATGAGGTTTTCAGTTTAACATTCTGATCAGACTGTATGAAGCCCACTGCCACTTCACGGCAAACCTCGTAGTGGGTCCTATCGCCCTAACGGAGCGGAGCCGTGCGGCAACCACCGCCACAGCGGCCACGCACCAGCAGGGCGGACGGCCTGTTGCCCCACAGCACCCATGCTGCGAGACTGAGCCCCCATGACTCCAGACCGCGCCGCCCCACCAGCACAAAGCCACAGCAACAATGGCCGCCACACAGCACCAGCACCAAAATGAAAGGAGCATTGAAACTCACCTTCCTCCAGCTCTTCAGTGAGAGCCAAAATGGGCTAGACCCCATACTTTGCAGTCTCCTGCTAATTAAAATCACCTGTGCCAAATGGGAGGAGTGCTGGTCCAAGAAAGAGACAAGAACATGCTTTGCAAAAAGGAAAAAAAAGAGCATGAACCGCACATCCCAAATTCATACTTTGATCTAAAGCCGCTAGGCAAAAATTTATATACTGAACATGAGGTTTTCAGTTTAACATTCTGATCAGACTGTATGAAGCCCACTGCCACTTCACGGCAAACCTCGTAGTGGGTCCTATCGCCCTAACGGAGCGGAGCCGTGCGGCAACCACTGCCACAGCGGTGAAAACCTCATATTCAGTTATATTAATTTTTGCCTAGCGGCTTTAGATCAACGTATGATTTTGGGATGTGCGGTTCATGCTCTTTTTTTTTTTTTGCAAAGCATGTTCTAGTCTTCTTCTTGGACCAGCACTCCTCCCATTTGGCACAGGTGATTTTAATGAGCAGGAGACTGCAAAGTAAGGGGTCTAGCCCATTTTGGCTCTCACTGAAGAGCTGGAGGAAGGTGAGTTTAAGTGCTCCTTTCATTTTGGTGCTGGTGCTGTGTGGCGGCCATTGTTGCTGTGGCTTTGTGCTGGTGGGGCGGCGCGGTCTGGAGTCTTGGGGACTCAGTCTTGCAGCATGGGTGCTGTGGGGCAACAGGCCGTCCGCCCTGCTGGTGCATGGCTGCTGTGGTGGTGGGCGCCGCACGGCTCCGCTCCGTTAGGGCGATAGGACCCACTACGAGGTTTGCCGTGAAGTGGCAGTGGGCTTCATACAGTCTGATCAGAATGTTAAACTGAAAACCTCATATTCAGTTATATTAATTTTTGCCTAGCGGCTTTAGATCAACGTATGATTTTGGGATGTGCGGTTCATGCTCTTTTTTTTTTTTTGTAAAAATGGAATCGCCCCTCGTGTAATGTATGACCCTGGAGGCTAGAAATGGGCACTACCTGGGGGGGGGGGGGTAGATGTATGCGTGCCCCGGGAGGATACAAATGGGCACTACCTGAGGGGCAGCTGTATGTGTGCCCAGATATGGCAAGAATGGACATGACCCAGGGAAGGTCAGTGCAAGGGCACCCTGGGAGGTTAAGGTTGGCCATTATTGGGGGAGCACATATATGCGTTCCCAGTGAAGGTAAGAATGGGCACTACCTGGAGGCAGACGTGAATGGGCACTACCTGGAGTTAGATGTATGCGTGCCCCGGGAGGGTAATAATAAGCACTATCCTGGGGGTAGATGTATGCATGCCCAGTGAAGGTAAGAATGGGTTCTATCCGCGGGGTATATGTATGGGTGCCCTGGGAGGGTAAGAATGGGCACTATCGGGGGGCAGATGTATGGGTGCCCTGGGAGGGTAAGAATGGGCACTACCTGAGGGGCAGATGTATGTGTGCCCAGATATGTCAAGAATGGACATGACTCGGGGGTCAACGCATGGGCGCCCTCGGAGGTTAAGATTGGCCATTATCGGGGGAGCACATATATGCGTTCCCGGTGAAGGTAAGAATGGGCACTACCTGGGGGACAGATGTATGCGTGCCCTGGGAGGGTAAGAATATACACAAAGAGGGTGGAGGGCACCATCCATCTTGAAATAACATGCAAGAATGAAAAAGGGGGGTCAACCCAAACTCGACAATCTAAGTACAATTAAAGAAGAAGAGAAGCAGCGTCAAGCTATAAAATGGGGACCACCACTTATTAATAAAGGTTTAATTTATTAGTCAACCAACAAACCACATGAACACCAACAATAAAAACATTTAAAACCTCAACTCAAGTGAGTCCTGGGTACCAAAAAAGGAACCACTACCCCTGGACATGGTGAATAAGAAGAATATACTAGGATATACAGATAATATGCACACTGTGTAGAATACAATATACAATATATATGGTAATAGATAACTTAATACACACATATGTATAACCTGTAAAAAGGTCTCAAAAACATTTATAACAGCATGGCACAGCTCGCCTAGAACATGATGTCAATATGGAAAAGTTGTCATTATATGGATACAGACATACATATGTTGCAACAAAAATATGCACACAAAGTCTCCCAGTAATGGATAGATAAATGATGGAACCGATGCTAAATAATTATTACCGTACACACATATCAACGCACCATGGGCTGGTAAGACTGGTGACATAGTCAAATACCATAGATTATTGCATAGATAAGTTGCATAGATGTAATAAGCAAACCCCAGCATATATACCGAACCCTATAGAGTTCTATAGCTACTAGGTGCGCACATGTAGCAGGTGAAAATCACGAGACTGTGTCAGGCTAAACCCATATAACCATATAGAGAGAACATGACCATAACCACCTATCACCAGAGGTCCAGGGGGCAGGAGGCCCAACGCGTGTCGCCACCTAGCGTGGCTTCGTCAGGAGCAAGTGCCTGTGTGGACGGTTAACTACTAATATATACAAATCCAAAGTGTACCTTATCACCGGAAACTTCCAACAGCTGGAGAAAGAGACGGCATGGAGACCTCATGCACCCTGCTAGCGTCCCGGAAACCGGACATGACGCTCCTAAGCAGGCTGGAATGCGAGTACCAATATGGCCGTGTGTGTAATTACTGCGCATGCGCCCCACACATCTATGGCCGGCCAAACTGCGAGTACCAATATGGCCGCACATGCGGCTACTGCGCATGCGTTAAGGCACATATATGCAGATCCAGTATTTATCTAATCAATAGAAGAAGACTCCAAACAACTGGAGAAAGACGGCATAATGCCATCATACCATTTGTTGGCATCCTGGAAACCAAAACGTGACGCCACTATATAAACTAGAGTACAAATAGAATGGCCGTCCTTGTGGTTATTGCGCACGCGCCAAAACATGTCTGTAGCCGGCCGAGATGTGGGTGCCAATAAGGTCGCACATACGACTACTGCGCATGCGCCAAAGCACATGATGAATGTCAGCCATTAATCCAAAGAAAGCTAGTGCAGCTACAGAGATAAGTCCGCCGCATACGAAATGCTCCATAATGGTAAGCGTAACTAACGGTGCAAAAAGAGAGCTAAAGACCAATATCCTTATGCCCATACATACAATAATAAACCTGCGTTGTAACCCATAAATAAGTATAAACACTATATCAACTCAAGTAGGTACGCATAGTCAAACTGGTATATATATATATATGGGAAAAAAATCCCATAGTATATATTAGTCTGTACAGACAAAAAGAACACTGACTAATAAAGGCGCGTATATTTCTTCTTAACAAACATGGAACACAGTGCAAGAGAATGGAAAATGGCGCTGAGCAGATATTGTGATAATTGAACCAAGAGCGAATAATAGACAAAATATATGAGAAATGGCTCCAAAAGTTCAATCACCCCCTGACACATGCCATTAAACAACATATGTTCTAGAAAAGAGTCGTTCATGGAAAAAACTGATTGTATATATGTAAAATTACCATAAAATATTCATACATTATTTATTCAGACCCCCAATCAGGTAGGTCAGGATATCCCTAATCTGCTATACAATTCCCATAGTGTCAAAAAATTACATTAAACCATTGACTCGTTTACATAGTGTCAGAAGTTGTACTAAAAAATGGCAACCGCCAAGACGGGGAGAATAGATTTAAAGGGTATGGGATGATTTCCGTCACAGCACCATATGTATGTCTGTATCCATATAATGACAACTTTTCCATATTGACATCATGTTCTAGGCGAGCTGTGCCATGCTGTTATAAATGTTTTTGAGACCTTTTTACAGGTTATACATATGTGTGTATTAAGTTATCTATTACCATATATATTGTATTCTACACAGTGTGCATATTATCTGTATATCCTAGTATATTCTTCTTATTCACCATGTCCAGGGGTGGTGGTTCCTTTTTTGGTACCCAGGACTCACTTGAGTTGAGGTTTTAAATGTTTTTATTGTTGGTGTTCATGTGGTTTGTTGGTTGACTAATAAATTAAACCTTTATTAATAAGTGGTGGTCCCCATTTTATAGCTTGACGCTGCTTCTCTTCTTCTTTAACTGGGAGGGTAAGAATGGGCACTACCTGAGGGGCAGAAGTATGTGTGCCCAGATATGGCAAGAATGGACATGACCCAGGGAAGGTCAGTGCAAGGGCGCCCTGGGAGGTTAAGGTTGGCCATTATTGGGGGAGCACATATATGCGTTCCCAGTGAAGGTAAGAATGGGCACTACCTGGAGGCAGACGTATGCGTGCCCCAGGAGGGTAAGAATGGGCACTACCTGGAGTTAGATGTATGCGTGCCCCGGGAGGGTAATAATAAGCACTATCCTGGGGGTAGATGTATGCATGCCCAGTGAAGGTAAGAATGGGTTCTATCCAGGGGGGTAGCTGTATGCGTGCCCAGTGAAGGTAAGAATGGGCGCTATCCGCGGGGTATATGTATGGGTGCCCTGGGAGGGTAAGAATGGGCACTATCAGGGGGCAGATGTATGGGTGCCCTGGGAGGGTAAGAATGGGCACTATCGGGGGGCAGATGTATGGGTGCCCTGGGAGGGTAAGAATGGGCACTACCTGAGGGGCAGATGTATGTGTGCCCAGATATGTCAAGAATGGACATGACTCAGGGGGGTCAACGCATGGGCGCCCTGGGAGGTTAAGATTGGCCATTATCCGGGGAGCACATACAGGTCCTTCTCAAAAAATTAGCATATAGTGTTAAATTTCATTATTTACCATAATGTAATGATTACAATTAAACTTTCATATATTATAGATTCATTATCCACCAACTGAAATTTGTCAGGTCTTTTATTGTTTTAATACTGATGATTTTGGCATACAACTCCTGATAACCCAAAAAAACCTGTCTCAATAAATTAGCATATCAAGAAAAGGTTCTCTAAACGACCTATTACCCTAATCTTCTGAATCAACTAATTAACTCTAAACACATGCAAAAGATACCTGAGGCTTATATAAACTCCCTGCCGGGTTCATTACTCAAAACCCCCATCATGGGTAAGACTAGCGACCTGACAGATGTCAAGAAGGCCATCATTGACACCCTCAAGCAAGAGGGTAAGACCCAGAAAGAAATTTCTCAACAAATAGGCTGTTCCCAGAGTGCTGTATCAAGGCACCTCAATGGTAAGTCTGTTGGAAGGAAACAATGTGGCAGAAAACGCTGTACAACGAGAAGAGGAGACCGGACCCTGAGGAAGATTGTGGAGAACGACCGATTCCAGACCTTGGGGAACCTGAGGAAGCAGTGGACTGAGTCTGGTGTGGAAACATCCAGAGCCACCGTGCACAGGCGTGTGCAGGAAATGGGCTACAGGTGCCGCATTCCTCAGGTAAAGCCACTTTTGAACCATAAACAGCGGCAGAAGCGCCTGACCTGGGCTACAGAGAAGCAGCACTGGACTGTTGCTAAGTGGTCCCAAGTACTTTTTTCTGATGAAAGCAAATTTTGCATGTCATTCGGAAATCAAGGTGCCAGAGTCTGGAGGAAGACTGGGGAGAAGGAAATGCCAAAATGCCTGAAGTCCAGTGTCAAGTACCCACAGTCAGTGATGGTGTGGGGTGCCATGTCAGCTGCTGGTGTTGGTCCACTGTGTTTCATCAAGGGCAGGGTCAATGCTTTATGGTGATGAAGATTTCATTTTTTCAGCACGACCTGGCACCTGCTCACAGTGCCAAAACCACTGGTAAATGGTTTACTGACCATGGTATTACTGTGCTCAATTGGCCTGCCAACTCTCCTGACCTGAACCCCATAGAGAATCTGTGGGATATTGTGAAGAGAAAGTTGAGAGACGCAAGACCCAACACTCTGGATGAGCTTAAGGCCGCTATTGAAGCATCCTGGGCCTCCATAACATCTCAGCAGTGTCACAGGCTGATTGCCTCCATGCCACGCCGCATTGAAGCAGTAATTTCTGCCAAAGGATTCCCGACCAAGTATTGAGTGCATAACTGAACATTATTATTTGATGTTTTTTTTGTTTGTTATTAAAAAACACTTTTATTTGATTGGATGGGTGAAATATGCTAATTTATTGAGACAGGCTTTTTGGGTTATCAGGAGTTGTATGCCAAAATCATCAGTATTAAAACAATAAAAGACCTGACAAATTTCAGTTGGTGGATAATGAATCTATAATATATGAAAGTTTAATTGTAATCATTACATTATGGTAAATAATGAAATTTAACACTATATGCTAATTTTTTGAGAAGGACCTGTATATGCGTTCCCGGTGAAGGTAAGAATGGGCACTACCTGGGGGGCAGATGTATGCGTGCCCTGGGAGGGTAAGAATGGGCACTACTTGGGGGGCAGATGTATGCGTGCCCCGGGAGGGAAAAAATAGGCACTATGGGGGGGTAGATGTATGCGTGCCCAGTGAACGTAAGAATGGGCGCTCTCCGGGGGGTAGATGTATGCATGCCCAGTGAAGGTAAGAATGGGCGCTATCCGGGGGGGCAGATGTATGTGTGCCCTGGGAGAGTAAGAATGGGCACTACCTGGGGGGCAGATGTGTGTGTGCCCAGTGAAGGTAAGTGGGTGCTATCCAGGGGGGTAGATGTATGCATGCCCAGTGAAGGTAAGAATGGGCGTTCTCCAGGGGGCAGATGTATGCGTGCCCCAGGGGCATAAGTATGGGCGCTATGGGGGGGGGGCAGATGTGTGTGTGCCCAGTGAAGGTAAGAATGGGCACTATCAGGGGGCAGATGTATGTATGCCAGGGATGGCAGGAATGGGCACAACCTGGGGGACAGATGTATGTGTGCCCAGTGAGGGTAAGAATGGCCACTATCCTAGGGGCAGATTTATGTATACCAGGGATGGTGGAACTGGGTGATGACGTGCCAGCATCTAATACTAGCGCTTCAGCTGTGTGGCATGTAGCCCCCTCCTCGCCATGGTAATGAATGAATGGAGACCCCTCCCACCCAGGGATTCCCCGCTCCACACACAGCGAAGACACATGACAGCGCCAGCACGCCACGGGAGGCCGCCGGGCACAGCGGAGGGCACCCCCCCACACTGGCAGTGCAGGGACGGCAGTGGTGGCCCTGGGAGGGTAAGAATGGGCACTACTTGGGGGGCAGATGTATGCGTGCCCCGGGAGGGAAAAAATAGGCACTATGGGGGGGTAGATGTATGCGTGCCCCGGGAGAGAAAAAATAGGCACTATGGGGGGGTAGATGTATGCGTGCCCAGTGAACGTAAGAATGGGCGCTCTCCGGGGGGTAGATGTATGCATGCCCAGTGAAGGTAAGAATGGGCGCTATCCGGGGGGGCAGATGTATGTGTGCCCTGGGAGCGTAAGAATGGGCACTACCTGGGGGGCAGATGTGTGTGTGCCCAGTGAAGGTAAGTGGGTGCTATCCAGGGGGGTAGATGTATGCATGCCCAGTGAAGGTAAGAATGGGCGTTCTCCAGGGGGCAGATGTATGCGTGCCCCAGGGGCATAAGTATGGACGCTATGGGGGGGGGGGGGCAGATGTGTGTGTGCCCAGTGAAGGTAAGAATGGGCACTATCAGGGGGCAGATGTATGTATGCCAGGGATGGCAGGAATGGGCACAACCTGGGGGACAGATGTATGTGTGCCCAGTGAGGGTAAGAATGGCCACTATCCTAGGGGCAGATTTATGTACACCAGGGATGGTGGAACTGGGTGATGACGTGCCAGCATCTAATACTAGCGCTTCAGCTGTGTGGCATGTAGCCCCCTCCTCGCCATGGTAATGAATGAATGGAGACCCCTCCCACCCAGGGATTCCCCGCTCCACACACAGCGAAGACACATGACAGCGCCAGCACGCCACGGGAGGCCGCCGGGCACAGCGGAGGGCACCCCCCCACACTGGCAGTGCAGGGACGGCAGTGGTGGCCGGTGGGGACCGTGTGGGGCACGGCTGCTACCCCGGGCTCTGCCGCCTTCTCTTCCTGCTCACTACTGCTGCTCTTCACCTCCCCCCTCCACTGCCACCCCTGACAGCAGAGCGCTGATTGGCCAGGCTCGGGTACCAAGCGGCGAGGATTGGCTCGCCACCTAGTCACGTGGGCGGGGAGTCACGCGCTTTCCGGGAACCCGTCAGGAAGGAAATAAACAAAACAAAGCAGAAAGCATGGAGACCGTCCGGGGGGAAGAGCGGCGACGGCGGCAGCAGAGAGGCGGCTGACAGGGCGCACGGAGCACATAACGGGGACGGGTGAGAGCCTGGGGCACCTGTGAGGGGGGGCACGGGGCCGTACCTGTGCAGGGCGGGGAGGCAGGTGAGGGGGGCGTGGTGCCCAGTCACACACCGTGTCGTCCCGGGATAAGGACCCCTGCACACGGTGGGTCCGGTGCACTGGTTTCCATGCCGTGCAGGGGGTGTGTTGCTGGGTAGAGGGCTCTGCATGGCCGGGGGGTGTGCGCGGAGGGAGGAGCCGCGGCTTTACATCAGCAGCCCTCCGTTCCTGGCCCAGGCTGCGGTGGGGGAGGAGGCGCGGCGGCGGCGGCGGCACAGCTCTCGGCTCTCTCCGCGCCTCCCGCCCCTCGCATTGAATGGAGCAGGAGATTGTTTATGTGTCCGCTCACAGAAGCTTTGCTAGGAGGAAGGGGGCGGGAGCAGGTTGTGTGACACTCCATTCTGTCCAATCACAGTCCTCGCTGGAAAGCTGCTGTCCAATCAGCTGCTGCCTAGGCTGTGACGCTGGTTAGGTTGCGTCCTTGCTGGAGCTGTGGCCATGTTGGCTGTGTACACCAGAAAGGGGTGTGTATGCGGGGCTGCGTGTCCTGTGTGTGGCTCCCGGGCAGCATGGCTGGCAGACTGGCCTCCTCTCCGCCCTCAGAGTGCGGGCATGGCCCTCCCCTGTGCACTCCATACTCTGCAGTGCCAAACTTGTGAGCTGTGGGGTCTGTGCCAGTCACCTGTCATCCTGCGGTCATGTCTGTGCTGTGGGCTGATGTGAAAACATACCAGTCCTGTGTAATAACTGGCCATTTCATGTTTTACTCCTCTTGGTGCAACCTTGCAGCGCGTTATTGTGCTGGACATTGCACACGTGACGCCCCGGTAATCCTAGTCAGGTAAGACTGGTTTTCTAGTCATTATATAGGCTGTATGTGCGGTGCCGGGCAGTACGTGCGTGCACCTGTCCGATCCGTGTGTACAGACCCCCGTAATTACAATCTCGAACCTATGGACTCTGTAAAATCGAAGACCCACTAAGGTCGGGATCCCACGTCCATGCACCGATCACAGTACCTGGCAAGTCTCCTGCATAAATCAGGCTGTCGGGCAGCCCAGGTATTGGCATCCGAGCTTGGACCATATACCACAGATGTGTGCCCAGCGGCTGGCCGTGGCAGTTTCAGAGGTAGCACATAGTGATGAGCGAGGATGCTCGTGTCCTAATCAAATACTTTGGCATGCTCAAAGTATGCTGGAGTCGCCTCTACTGCATGTGTCGCTGCTGTTCGACAGTAGCAACGCATGCGGGGATTGTCTGTTTGTTAGGGAATCCCTACACGTGTTGCGGCCATCAAACAGCCGCGGCGACTTAAGCATTTTTTTCACGATTTTGTGTTTTTCTAAAGCCAGTTTTCACACACCCATGTGCATTCGTGACTAAAAGTTTTGAGACCAGCACAAACTTTGGTTTTCACAAAATTTGCCACTTAAGGTACCTTCACACTGAGCAACTTTAGAACGATAGCGATCCGTGACGTTGCAGCGTCCTGGCTAGCGATATCGTTGTGTTTGACACGCAGCAGCGATCTGGATCCTGCTGTGACATCGTTGGTCGGAGCAGAAAGGCCAGAACTTTATTTCATCGCTGGATCACCCGCAGACATCGCTGAATCGGCGTGTGTGACGCCAATCCAGCGATGTCTTCACTTGTAACCAGGGTAAACATCGGGTTACTAAGCGCAGGGCCGCGCTTACTAACCCGATATTTACCCTGGTTACCATTGTAAATGTAAAAAAAAAACACTACATACTTAAATTCCGGTGTCTGTCGCGTCCCCCGGCGTCAACTTCCTGCACTGACTGTGCCAGCGCCGGCCGTAAAGCAGAGCACAGCGGTGATGTCACCGCTCTGCTTTACTGCCGGCGCTTACACAGTGCAGGGAAGCCGACAGCGAGGGACGTGACAGACACCAGAATGTAAGTATGTACTGTTTTTTTTTTTTTTTTGTTTTTTTTTTACAATGGTAACCAGGGTAAACATCGGGTTACTAAGTGCGGCCCTGCGCTTAGTAACCCGATGTTTACCCTGGTTACCAGCGTAAAAGTAAAAAAAAACAAACAGTACATACTTACCTACCGCTGTCTGTCTCCGGCGCTGTGTTTCTCTGCACTCCTCCTGCACTGGCTGTGAGCATCGGTCAGCCGGAAAGCAGAGCGGTGACGTCACCCCTCTGCTTTCCGGCCGCTGTGCTCACAGCCAGTGCAGGAGGAGTGCAGAGAAGCACAGCGCCGGGGACAGACAGCGGTAGGTAAGTATGTACTGTTTTTTTGTTTTTTTTTTTACTTTTACGCTGGTAACCAGGGTAAACATCGGGTTACTAAGCGCGGCCCTGCGCTTAGTAACCCGATGTTTACCCTGGTTACCCGGGGACCTCGGGATCGTTGGTCGCTGGAGAGCTGTCTGTGTGACAGCTCTCCAGCGACCAAACAGCGACGCTGCAGCGATCGACATCGTTGTCGGTATCGCTGCAGCGTCGCTGAGTGTGAAGGTACCTTTAAACAATTCTCCATGACATGCTGGATATCAGTTTTCGGGCTAAACCCTGACTGATGACAACCCATTCTTGTCTAATCAGTGCTAGATGCTTATCATCACAATTAGTGTATCACAGGGTTGCCAAGAAGGAGAGGAGCCAGAAGACCACAGTGTCTGGTTTCTTCTACTCCTGCTCTGAAAAGTAGCACTTCGCCTTCTTTTTAAACAATGTAAATTTCTTTTGGCAGTACAGGGGTTAATCGGCCTTGATGGGAGCTCTGTGAGTCTGAGCTCTCATCTGAGCAGAGTTAGCCACTCCTGTCCCCTATATAATGTGGGTCCTGACTGAAACACGTTGGCAGAGCTAGCTTATGCTACATGGCTTGGAGGATAGGTGTTTGGTGGATTTATAAGTGACTGTTGCTTGGGCTAGTAAATGTGATAATTCCCTTTCCTTCTCCTACTTTGGTTTTCCCCCATCCTCTCCCCAGTGCATTCCCCTGTAATAGGTGAGTGAATATTTTTATGCCTGGCATTTTTCCGTTGCCCCTGTTCATGTTGCCTTGTTCATTGGTTAGTGTACTGTTGTGCACAGCTGCTCCCCTCTTCCCTGGGTGGGGGACGGGAACAGACTGAGGGCAGATTCATGAGATAAGGCAAGGTACGTGGCCCCGGCATCTTCACCTTCAGAAGTAACCCATAGAACAGGGTGGTCTAGCATGCCCCCTATCGTTAGGTACAGGGAAGGAGCCCCTGGTACCCGGTCACCCGACATCTGTGTCGTGACAGTGTTATTGGTTGTCCATCTACTTTTTAAGAATTGACCACTGGTTCTCCATGGGATTCAGATCAGGTAGTTTACCGCCATGGCCCCAAAATATCAATATTTTGTTCAGGGAGACAAATCACTTTTCCCCTGTTACATGTTGCTTCATCATGCTGTAAAAAGCCTTGTAAATCACCAAATGACCCCTGAATCATTGGGAGAAGTTGGTCTTGGGGGATATTTAGATTACATTCTTTATTAATGGGAGTTTTCTTAAGTAAAATGAAAAGCAACCCCACACACGAAAGGTCTCGGGAAGTTTTACTGTTGGCATGACACAGGACTCACGGTAGCGCTTCCCTGGCCTTTTCTCCTCTAGATAATATTTCCTCCAGAAATTCCAAGCAATCTGAAGGGGGCTTCTTCAGAGAAAATAACTTTACCCAAGCCCTCTGCAGTCAAAACGCTGTACTTTCTGCAGAATGTCAGTCTGTTTTTGATTATCTTGGAGAGAAGAGTCTTTCTGGCTGCCCTTACTGACACCAGGTCAGCCTCCAAAATCCTTTGCCTCACTGTGCACGTAGACCTACGGACACCTGCCCACTGCAAGCTCTGCTCTGGTGTTGACCCGATCCCATAGCTGAGTCCTGGAGACTGTCCTGGCGCTCACTGGACCTTCTTGACTTCCTTGTTCACAGCAATTGAACCACTCTCTTCTTAATTTCAGGCATGTTTTCAAACCAAAATTTGTCAGTCTGAAAACTTTAGGCCATGATTTCCAGACCGACTGTGGGTATGGTATGTTGACCCAAATTCAGCAGTTTGAGGGTATGTGCACCCGTAGAAAGATGCTCTGCGGATTTTTCCGCAGTGGATTTGATAAATCTGCAGGGCAAAAACTGCGTGTTTTTCCTGCGGATTTAGGCTATATTCACACTTAGCGGTTTTTACCGCGGAACCGCTGCGATTTTGATGCTGCGGGTCCGCAGCAGTTTCCATAGCGTTTACAGTAACATGTAAACCCTATGGAAACCGCAAACCGCTGTGCACATGCTGCGGGAAAAACCGCGCGGGAACGCAGCGGTTTACAACCCGCAGCATGTCACTTCTTTGTGCAGAATCGCTGCGATTCTGCACCCATAGGAATACATTGAACCGCTTACTTCCCGCATGGGGCTGTGCCCACGTTGCGGGAAGTAAGCGGATAATGTGCGGGTGGTACCCGGGGTGGAGGAGAGGAGACTCTCCTCCAGGCCCTGGGAACCATATTTGGGGTTAAAAAATAAAAAATCTGGTTATACTCACCCTCTGATGTCCGGAGCTCCTGGGCGCTGCACGCGGCTGTCCGGTCAGAGTTGCTGTGCGCCCAGGACCTGCGGTGACGTCGCGGTCACATGACCGTGACGTCACGAAGGGTCCTTCTCGCACAGCATCTCTGGAACCGGACCGCCGGGTGCAGCGCCGAGGGATCGGGACGTCAGAGGGTGAGTATAACCAATTTTTATTATTTTTAACATTACTATTGATGCTGCATATTGCTGCATATGCAGCATCAATAGTATAGGCGGAAACCCGCAGCGGAAAACGCGGAACAAACCGCGATAAATCTGCAGGGAGAACCGCAGTTGTTTTGCCCTGCAGATTTATCAAATCCGCTGCGGGAGAACCCGCAGGGACCCGACGCAAGGTGTGAACATAGCCTTATTGTGGATTTACAGCAGTTTTTGTGCGGATTCCACTGCGGTTTTACACCTGCGGTTTTCTATTATGGAGCCGTTGTAAAACCGCTGTGGATTCTGCATAAAGAATTGACATGATGCGGAATGTAAACCGCTGCGTGTCCGTGCGTTTTTTCCCGCAGCATGTGCACTGTGGATTGCGTTTCCCATAGGTTTATATTGTACTGTAAATGCATGGGAAACCGCTGCGGACCCGCAGCGTGTGCACATAGCCTGATAGACCTGTCTGAGGCTTTTAAGTTCAGATCAGGAGACCCGCGTCCAGTCTGGAATTCACTGCCTCACAGGAACCGTGAAGCCGCCCTGCAGATCTGTGCAGTATTGATCAGTAAAGGTACCGTCACACTAGACGATATCGCTAGCGATCCGTGACGTTGCAGCGTCCTCGCTAGCGATATCGTCCAGTGTGACAGGCAGCAGCGATCAGGCCCCTGCTGTGCTGTCGCTGGTCGGGGAAGAAAGTCCAGAACTTTATTTAGTCGCTGGACTCCCCGTAGACATCGCTGAATCGGCGTGTGTGACACCGATTCAGCGATGTCTTCGCTGGTAACCAGGGTAAACATCGGGTAACTAAGCGCAGGGCCGCGCTTAGTAACCCGATGTTTACCCTGGTTACCATCTTTAAAGTAAAAAAAACAACCGCTACATACTTACCTACCGCTGTCTGTCCTCGGCGCTCTGCTTCTCTGGTCTGGCTGTGAGCACAGCGGCCGGAAAGCAGAGCGGTGACGTCACCGCTCTGCTTTCCGGCTGCCCGGCGCTCACAGCCAGTGCAGGAAAGCACAGCGCCGGGGACAGACAGCGGTAGGTAAGTATGTAGCGGTTGTTTTTTTACTTTTAGGATGGTAACCAGGGTAAACATCGGGTTACTAAGCGCGGCCCTGCGCTTAGTTACCCGATGTTTACCCTGGTTACCGGGGACCTCGGGATCGTTGGTCGCTGGAGAGCTGTCTGTGTGACAGCTCTCCAGCAACCAAACAGCGACGCTGCAGCGATCCGGATCGTTGTCGGTATCGCTGCAGCGTCGCTAAGTGTGACGGTACCTTAAGGAACATATGGCATTACTTCAAAAATCTTACATGCGTCTGACAGGTTGGAAGATTATTTTTCTGAAATTTTTTTTTATAAAGTTAATGCAGCTGTTGTCTCTGAGACAGTATGTACCAGGTTTTAAGGATAGTTGACTTTTAAGAATTTATTTCTTCTTGACTACATTATTACTTTATTGACCAGGAAATGTATTGTTTGCCATTTCCCTCCTCCCCCCCTCAATTTTTTAGTATTTTTCCATCAAGTTTTTTTTTTTCAGAAAGTCAGCTTTTAATTACACAATTCCTTTTAATGTATGAATGTACTGAGAGATAGGAGAGGGATTCGAAGTGATATGAAATGGGGAACAAAAAATTTAATTTCGCAATTTTGGGGGGAGGTTTTGTTTTTACTCTGTTCATTGGGCCTGATTGGCTAGTTCAGTGTGATTATGGCGATACAATACTTCATACATTTTTAGTTTCTATTTTTATTTTTTTATTCCCTGAACCTGTGCGTATGTTAGTCTGGAGTCATGTCATTGTGTTATATACTTACCGGTCACCGTCTTTTACTTTACATTGTTTGCCATAGGGTTAGGGTTAACTTTTAATCACACTTTTGCAGACGAGAAGATGCCAGATACGTGTTTTTTTGTTTTTGTTTTTTTTTTATCTCCTTTGATATACAGTGCCTAAAAGTAGTATTCAACCCCCTGCAGATTTAGCAGGTTTAATAAGATGCAAATAAGTTAGAGCCTTCAAACAAGAGCAGGATTTATTAACAGATGCATAAATCTTACAAACCAAAAAGTTTTGTTGCTCAGTTAAATTTTTATAAATTTTAAACATAAAAGTGTGGGTCAATTATTATTCAACCCCTAGGTTTAATATTTTGTGGAATAACCTTTGTTTGCAATTACAGCTAATAATCGTCTTTTATAAGACCTGATCAGGCCGGCACAGGTCTCTGGAGTTATCTTGGCCCACTCCTCCATGCAGATCCTTCTCCAAGTTATCTAGGTTCTTTGGGTGTCTCATGTGGACTTTAATCTTGAGCTCCTTCCACAAGTTTTCAATTGGGTTAAGGTCAGGAGACTGACTAGACCACTGCAACACCTTGATTTTTTTGCCTCTTGAACCAGGCCTTGGTTTTCTTGGCTGTGTGCTTTGGGTCGTTGTCTTGTTGGAAGATGAAATGACGACTCATCTTAAGATCCTTGATGGAGGAGCGGAAGTTCTTGGCCAAAATCTCCAGGTAGGCCATGCTATCCATCTTCCCATGGATGCGGACCAGATGGCCAGGCCCCTTGGCTGAGAAACAGCCCCACAGCATGATTCTGCCACCACCATGCTTGACTGTAGGGATGGTATTCTTGGGGTCATATGCAGTGCCATCTAGTCTCCAAACGTCACGTGTGTGGTTGGCACCAAAGATCTCGATCTTGGTCTCATCAGACCAGAGAACCTTGAACCAGTCAGTCTCAGAGTCCTCCAAGTGATCATGAGCAAACTGTAGACGAGCCTTGACATGACGCTTTGAAAGTAAAGGTACCTTACGGGCTCGTCTGGAACGGAGACCATTGCGGTGGAGTACGTTACTTATGGTATTGACTGAAACCAATGTCCCCACTGCCATGAGATCTTCCCGGAGCTCCTTCCTTGTTGTCCTTGGGTTAGCCTTGACTCTTCGGACAAGCCTGGCCTCGGCACGGGAGGAAACTTTCAAAGGCTGTCCTGGCCGTGGAAGGCTAACAGTAGTTCCATAAGCCTTCCACTTCCGGATGATGCTCCCAACAGTGGAGACAGGTAGGCCCAACTCCTTGGAAAGGGTTTTGTACCCCTTGCCAGCCTTGTGACCCTCCACGATCTTGTCTCTGATGGCCTTGGAATGCTCCTTTGTCTTTCCCATGTTGACCATGTATGAGTGCTGTTCACAAGTTTGGGGAGGGTCTTAAATAGTCAGAAAGGGCTGGAAAAAGAGATAATTAATCCAAACGTGAAGCTCATTGTTCTTTGTGCCTGAACTACTTCTTAATACTTTAGGGGAACCAAACAGATTTCTGGTGGGTTGAGGGGTTGAATAATAAATGACCCTTTAAAAAGACTTTTCACAATTTAAAAAAAAAATAAACAAAGAAATAACATTCTTTTTTGCTGCAGTGCATTTCACACTTCCAGGCTGATCTACAGTCCAAATGTCACAATGCCAAGTTAATTCCAAATGTGTAAACCTGCTAAATCTGCAGGGGGTTGAATACTACTTGTAGGCACTGTATATACAACCGCTCAAAAGTTTAGGGTCACCCAGACAATTTTGTATTTTCCATGAAAACTCATACTTTTATTAATCCAATGAGTTGAAAATCTAGTCCAGACATTGACGAGGTTCGAAAAAAATGATTTTTGTTTTGAAATAATAATTTTCTCCTTCAAACTTTGCTTTTGTCACAGAATGCTCCCTTTGCAGCAATTACAGCAGCATTGCAGACCTTTGGCAATCTAGCAGTTAATTTGCTGTGGTAATATGGAGAAATTTCACCCCATGCTTCCAGAACTCCCTCCCACAAGTTGGTTTGGCTTGATGGGCACTTTTTGCGTACCACACGGTCAAGCTGCTCCCACAACAGCTCAATGGGGTTGAGATCTGGTGACTGCACTGGCCTCTCCATTACAAATAGAATATCAGCTGCCTGCTTCTTCCCTAAATAGTTCTTGCATAATTTGGAGATGTGCTTTGGGTCATTGTCCTGTTGTAGGATGAAATTGGCTCCAATCAAGCACTGTCCACAGGGTATGGCATGGCGTTGCAAAATGGAGTGATAGCCTTCCTTATTCAATATCCCTTTTACCTTGTGCAAATCTCCCACTTTATCAGCACTAAAGCAACCCCAGACCATCACATTACCTCCACCATGCTTGACAGATGGCGTCAGGCACTCTTCCAGCATCTTTTCAGTTCTGCATCTCACAAATGTTCTTCTGTGTGATCCAAACACCTCAAATTTGGATTTTTCTGTCCATAACACTTTTTTCCAATCTTCCTCTGTCCAATGTCTGTGTTCTTTTGCCCATATTAGTCTTTTCCTTTTTTATTAGCCATTCTCAGATATGGCTTTTTCTTTGCCACTCTGCCCTGAAGGCCAGCATCCCGGAGTCACTTCACTGTAGATGTTGACACTGGCGTTTTGTGTGTACTATTTAATGAAGCTGCCAGTTGAGGACCTATGAGACGACGATTTCTCAAACTACAGACTCTAATGTACTTGTCTTGTTGCTCAGTTGTGCAGCGGGGCCACCAACTTCTCTTTCTACTCTGGTTAGAGCCTGTTTGTGCTCTCCTCTGAAGGGAGTAGTACACACCGTTGTAGGAAATCTTGAGCTTCTTGGCAATTTCTCGCATGGAATAGCCTTCATTTCTAAGAACAAGAATAGACTGTCAAGTTTCACATGAAAGTTCTTTTTTTCTGGCCATTTTGAGAGTTAAATGGAACCAACAAATGTAATGCTCCAGATTCTCAACTAGCTCAAAGGAAAATCAGGTTTATAGGTTCTCTAATCAGCCAAACTGTTTTCAGCTGTGCTAACATACTTGCACAAGGGTTTTCAAGGGTATTCTAACCATCCATTAGCTTTCTTACACAGTTAGCAAACACAAAGTACCATGAGAACACTGGAGTGATGGTTGTTGGAAATGGGCCTCTATACACCTATGAAGATATTGCATTACAAACCAGATGTTTGCAGCTAGAATAGTCATTTACCACATTAACAATGTATGGAGTGTATTTCTGAATCCTTTAATGTTAGCTTCATTGGAAAAAAAACTGTGCTTTTCTTTCAAAACTAACGAAATTTCTAAGTGACCCTAAACTTTTGAACAGTAATGTATATGTGTTTTATATTTCTGCAAGCTTTTTTAAAAATAATCTTTTAGGAGACTTGGAACGTGTGTTTTGTTTCACTTGTACTATATACTGCAATACCATAGTAGTATATAGGAACAATCATGGCCTCCTACAGAGCTCAGCCTGTAGTTGAGTACCATGATGGCAGCCAGAGAGCCTTCTGTAGGCCAAATGCCGCCATTGTAACCCATTGGCACCCAGTGATCACAACTTCACTTTGCTGGATTTTGAGCAAAAGTATATTTTCTGTTAGTTACGTGTTTTTCATTAACCTCTCATAAACTGCCACTTGTTTTTTCTTGAATGTGTTAACAGAATGGAGGGTTAACTATACGTTGCCATGGTAGCAACCAATATGGCTGCACTTCCTCTTAGAGTTCTTGAGAATATGTCTGCCATAGCAAAACAGTAAGCTAATTATTTGGGACTTCTCTTTTAATATACATTAGTAGTTTTTTGCTTTCTGTGGAGATCCTATTTATATACAGTTAAGTCCATATATATTTGGACAGAGACAACATTTTTCTAATTTTGGTTATAGACATTACCACAATGAATTTTAAACAAAACAATTCAGATGCAGTTGAAGTTCAGACTTTCAGCTTTCATTTGAGGGTATCCACATTAAAATTGGATGAAGGGTTTAGGAGTTTCAGCTCCTTAACATGTGCCACCCTGTTTTTAAAGGGACCAAAAGTAATTGGACAATTGACTCCAAGGCTATTTCATGGACAGGTGTGGGCAATCCCTTCGTTATGTCATTCTCAGTTAAGCATATGAAAGGCCTGGAGTTGATTTGAGGTGCGGTGCTTGCATTTGGAAGGTTTTGCTGTGAAGTAAACATCTGGTCAAAAGAGCTCTCCATGCTGGTGAAACAAACCATCCTTAAGCTGCGAAAACAGAAAAAACCCATCCAAGAAATTGCTACAATATTAGGAGTGGCAAAATATACAGTTTGGTACATCCTGAGAAAGGAAAAAAAAAAGCACTGGTGAACTCATCAATGCAAAAAGACCTGGGCGCCCACGGAAGACAACAGTGGTGGATGATCGCAGAATAATCTCCATGGTGAAGAGAAACCCCTTCACAACAGCCAACCAAGTGACCAACACTCTCCAGGAGGTCGGCGTATCAATATCCAAATCTACCATAAAGAGAAGACTGCATGAAAGTAAATACAGAGGGTTCACTGCACGGTGCAAGCCACTCATAAGCATCAAGAATAAAAAGGCTCGACTGGACTTTGCTAAAAAACATCTAAAAAAGCCAGCACAGTTCTGGAAGAACATTCTTTGGACAGATGAAACCAAGATCAATCTCTACCAGAATGATGGAAAGAGAAAAGTATGGTGGTGTGGTACAGCTCATGATCCAAAGCATACCACATCATCTGTAACACCCGGCGGAGGCAGTGTGATGGCTTGGGCATGCATGGCTGCCAGTGGCACTGGGTCACTAGTGTTTATTGATGATGTGGCACAGGACAGAAGCAGCCGAATGAATTCTGAGGTATTCAGAGACATATTGTGTGCTCAGATCCAGCCAAATGCAGCCAAACTGATTGGTCGTCGTTTCATACTACAGATGGACAATGACCCAAAACATAAAGCCAAAGCAACCCAGGAGATTATTAAAGCAAAGAAGTGGAATATTGTTGAATGGCCAAGTCAGTCACCTGATCTCAACCCAATTGAGCATGCATTTCACTTGTTAAAGACTAAACTTCAGATAGAAAGGCCCACAAACAAACAGCAACTGAAAACCACCACAGTGAAGGCCTGGCAGAGCATCAAAAAGGAGGAAACACAGCGTCTGGTGATGTCCATGAGTTCAAGACTTCAGGCAGTCATTGCCAACAAAGGGTTTTCAGCCAAGTACTAAAAATGAACATTTTATTTAAAATTATTGAATCTGTCCAATTACTTTTGGTTCCTTCAAAAACAGGGTGGCACAAGTTAGGGAGCTGAAACTCCTTAACCCTTCATCCAATTTTATTGTGGATACCTTCAAATGAAAGCTGAAAGTCTGAACTTCAACTGCATCTGAATTGTTTTGTTTAAAATTCATTGTGGTAATGTCTGTAACCAAAATTAGAAAAATGTTGTCTCTGTCCAAATATATATGGACCCAACTGTGTGTGTATATATATATATATATATATATATATATATATATATATATATATATATATATATATATATATATATATATATATATATATGGACGTAACTGTATAATAATAATCTTTATTTTTATATAGCGCTAACATATTCCACAGCGCTTTACATTTGCACACATTATCATCTATTTAAGCGTGAATATATTCCTTCTGCCTGTTAAGTCAGAAACCTCCTCTGTCACCAAAAATTGGCTTTACGAGTAGTGATCCCATCATACCAGGAGCAGCAAAGCTCACGTCCCCCTTTTTTTGTATAAATGTTTGTGTGACGGCTTGGGTTGGTAATACTGTAATATTGGAAAGGCTGAGTACGACTATACTGGGACTATAGACTGGGACTGTATTGAGAATTTGACATAAATTACAATGTCCCAGCGATCTGATGAAAGGGCGATAAAGAGAACACTGACAAGTGCAGTCTGTCCCCACCCCAGGGTCAGAGGGAAGCGTGAATGATCAAAGTGCTGCCTAGCTCTGCCCATTCCGCATCAGCGCCAGTGATCTGGTTCCTGTTCTGGGGCCACCTGCCAATTGTTCGGACTCTTGGCAAGTTTACATAAAGGCTTTTATTGCATTGTAATCAGACAGAAACATATAATTGGGTGAATCATACTCTCGTTTAAAGGATATGGACACCTTCAGGACTTTTTAAAAAAAATATATATATTTTTAACCCTTTAGTGACCACCAATACATCTTTTTACTGACCTCACATATCAGACAATGGCATCCCCTGCCGGGTGAAAATGCATCAGCTGTTGACTGTACACTATAGCTGACAACTTGCTGCATCAGCCTCGATTTGTGTTGGCACCAACCATGACTTTTTAACCCCTTAGATGCTGCTGTCACTAGTGACTACGGCATCTAAATGGTTGAGTGTGGGGGTTCCGTCTTTGACCCTATTGACACCCTGAGATCATTATTGTGTGGTCCTGATGTTTGCCATGGCAATTCCTGGACAAATAACAGCCTTAGAGTCTGCCGGCTATAGCGGCCTGTTCAGAAGTTAGCGACATTTAGGTGATAAAAATCGCATTTTTTCTATTCGCCACGACAGCACCCACTAGAGAGAGAGGGGATCCGCCCCTAGGAACAGGAAACCTACAGAGAGATAAAAGGGGCGGCCCCCCCTCGCTCCTCAGTTGGTTTCCTGTTCCTAGATGGAGACCCACAGAGAAGACTCTATGGATAGGAAGAGGAAGACCTGCCTGGACTACCGCCTGTACGACTCTGCTGAGCGGCAGGGGTTCCAGAAGCAGGTAGACAGAGTCGGGGGAATGATCCTGCGGGCTCCCCCCTCATCTGGTGCGGCTGACAGGCAGCCTGAAGTTATCCAACGGTCTCCCTGCTGGGACACCGTTGTGGAGACGCCGACAGTGCGGGTACCTGGTGCGACGTCCTCCGGTGTGCGTCTGGGCAGCGGTGAGACGGTTCCACGATACGAGGCCCTCCTGTCCCTCCAAGGTAAGAGGTGACATGGTGGGATGCAGCGGCGTCTCCCGGCATACAGGACGCGGGCGCATGCGCAGTAGCGTCGGCGTCCCGGAAATGGAGAGGAACTTCCGGGGCACGGTGTTGGAGGTCATTTCCGGGGGAACCGCCATATTGGATTCCCCCATGCGGTGCCATTACTCTAAACGCCGGATCTGTAAGTAAAAAAAAAAAAGTGGAGACAAAGCAAGGGGTGTGTACATTACTACACTATAAAGTGTAGTCAGTTAAGGCAGTCAGTGTGCCATTATGTCGTCCCAAGAGGAGGTCAGGGTGCACCCTATGGAAGAGCCATTAGTCCCTAGTGGTGAAGCCAGGAAAAGGAATAGTGGACACTCTAAAATAAGTGACTCCACTGATAAATCAGGAAGAAAATCCTCCCGTTCCACACCCCAAGCTAAGGCATCTCCGCAGCCGGTATAAATATTACGCTGGGTGAGTGCGTATATAGCTTCACTGAAGCTTATATTGATTCCTTTGCTTATATTATTTCTAGGCAAAGAGGACGGGGAAGAGTAAGCACAAACAATGTGCCATATGTACCGAACCCCTGCCTGACTCCTATCTTAAAAGTCTGTGTCAGGCATGTATAGACAACACCTTACGGCAGGAGGAATCGGTTAAAATGAATGAGATATGTCTCATAATTCGGGAAGAACTCCAGTCGTTGGGAGGTGGTTCTACTTCTTCAGTAAATATGGAGAAACGAAGGAGGAAAACATCCTCTCCTAGAGCTGACACATCAGCGGAGAGTGGGGAGGTCGACTCTGATATTTCTCAGCAATCTAATTCCTCAGAGGAAGAGGACTTCGTCTGTTTTCCAACTGAGGGCATAAACAACCTAGTAAAATCAGTGAGAAATACGATGGGGGTGTCTGAATCAAAAAAACCCCAGACGCCACAAGAAGTTATGTTCGCTGGTCTTTCTCAGAAGAAAGGCCACGTATTTCCAATAAATCAGGCCATAAAAGATCTCGTTAAAAAAGAATGGAGTAGAGGTCAAAAGGGGTTGGTCCCAATATCCTGTAAGAGGCGCTACCCCTTTGATGATGAGGATTTGAATACCTGGGCCAAGATACCAAAAGTCGATGCGGCAGTTGCGTCTACATCTCGCCGTTTCTCCTTACCAGTAGAGGATGCAGGTTCCTTATCAGATCCTATGGACCGGAAATCAGACGCACTCCTTAAAAAATCGTGGGAGGCCTGTGTCACGGCATTCAAGCCGGCTATTTCAGCCACATGTACTGGCAGATCAATGCTAGTCTGGCTGGATCAGCTGGATCAGAAGATTAAAAGTGGCGTATCTAGAGAAAAATTAAGGGCATCTATCCCTTTGATTAAAGGTGCTGCGGCTTTTATTTCAGATGCCTCAATTGATTCCCTCCGCCTGGCGGCCAGGACAGCTAATCTCGCTAATACGGCTCGGCGGGCTTTATGGTTAAAAAACTGGAAGGGGGATGCCCAGTCAAGATCCAAATTATGTTCCATACCCTGTCAGGGTGAGTACCTGTTTGGCACAGTCCTTGATGATATTCTCACTAAGGCGGGCGAGAGGAAGAAAGGATTCCCTAATCCCTTTATTCCGTCTTACAGAAGGGCGTTCAGGAAGCCACCATTCGGAAGAAAGGGAGGCTTCAGAGACAGGTGGAATAATAAGGATTTCAAACAAAAAGGAAATCTGTTTAATAAACGCCCCTTCAAGCCAACCGATAAATTCCATCAGTGATATTTCTCCGGTGGGGGGAAGACTTAAGATCCAAGCCTCAGCAAGAGGCACTTGAAACCGAGGTTAAAACCCTCCTACGCAAACATGTCCTAGTAGAGGTTCCATCTTCTCAGATAGGGAGAGGTTTTTACTCTCCCTTGTTCCTGATTAGTAAGCCGGATGGCTCTTTCAGAACTATAATCAATTTGAGGAAGCTGAATTCCTTTATAAAACCTAAAACATTCAAAATGGAATCCATTCGTTCAGCTATAAAAAATCTATTTCCAAATTGTTACATGGTAGTATTGGATCTAAAAGATGCTTACTACCATATTCCCATTCATAATTCACACCAACAATTTCTTCGGGTAGCAGTTTGTATAGAGGGGCAAATTCGTCATTTACAATATAGAGCAATGCCCTTCGGGTTATCTATGGCCCCAAGGATTTTTACTAAGTAAGGGTACCGTCACACTATAACATTTCTATCGCTACGACGGTACGATTCGTGACGTTCCAGCGATATCGTTACGATATCGCTGTGTCTGACACGCAGCAGCGATCAGGGATCCTGCTGAGAATCGTACGTCGTAGCAGATCGTTTAGAACTTTCTTTCATCGCTGGATCTCCCGCTGTCATCGCTAGATCGGTGTGTGTGACACCGATCTAGCGATGCGATCCAGCGATGCGTTCGCTTGTAACCAGGGTAAACATCGGGTAACTAAGCGCAGGACCGCGCTTAGTTACCCGATGTTTACCCTGGTTACAAGGGTTAAACTAAAAAAAAACAAACAGCACATACTTACATCTGGTGTCCGTCACGTCCCTTGCCGTCTCTGCTTCCCGCACTATGACTGCCGGCCGTAAAGTGAAAGCAGAGCACAGCGGCTGTGCTTTCACTTTCACTTTACAGCCGGCAGTCACAGTGCGGGAAGCAGAGACGGCAAGGGACGTGACGGACACCAGATGTAAGTATGTGCTGTTTGTTTTTTTTTAGTTTAACCCTTGTAACCAGGGTAAACATCGGGTAACTAAGCGCGGTCCTGCGCTTAGTTACCCGATGTTTACCCTGGTTACCCAGGGACCTCGGCATCGTTGGTCGCTGGAGAGCTGTCTGTGTGACAGCTCCCCAGCGACCACACTACGATTTACCTATGATCACGGCCAGGTCATATCGCTGGTCGTGATCGTAGGTAAATCGTATAGTGTGACGGTACCCTAACTATCAGAAGTAATGTCCTTTTTACGGGTAAAGGATACTTTGGTCATTCCATATCTAGATGACCTGTTGATTGTAGGAAAGAGCCCCCTACAGTGTGAGCAGAGATTACGGGAAGTAGTCATATCCTTACAATCCCTGGGTTGGCTAGTTAATTGGGAAAAATCTAGACTTCAGCCTGTAACGTGTCAAAGATTCCTTGGGCTCCTTCTGGATTCCGTTGACCAGATTTGTAAACTGCCTGAGGATAAGAAATTCTCCATAGTTGATAAGGTGTCCTCAGCAATAAAAAGACGTAGTATGTCACTAAGACAGGTCATGTCATTGCTAGGCTCTCTAACATCGTGCATTCCTGCGGTACAGTGGGCACAGTTCCATACTAGGCAGCTACAAAAATTTGTATTGGAGGAGGACATTAAGAATAGAGGATGTCTGGATAGAACAGTTTTTCTAACATCGGAAGTATTACACTCCCTTAGGTGGTGGTTGGATCAGAATAATCTTTCAAAGGGGGTTCTATGGGTAATCACTCCTTCTAGTGTTGTGACCACAGATGCTAGTCCTGAAGGCTGGGGGGCACATTTTCAGGATCAATGGGTTCAGGATCTTTGGTCCAGCTCAGATCTTAATAATTCCTCGAATGTCAAGGAGTTGAGGGCGGTATATTACTCCCTTCTCCACTTTCTTCCCCAGCTCAGCGGCTCTCGTACAAGAGTATTCTCCGACAACACCACTGCGGTGGCGTATCTGAACCATCAGGGAGGTACAAGGTCGGACAAACTCAGGGAGGTGGCATCAGACATCATGGAATTAGCCGAAGGTCATCTACTATCACTATCGGCAGTACACATCAGAGGCACAGACAACTTTCGTGCCGATTTCCTGAGCCGTCATACTCTTCATCAAGGGGAATGGATGCTGAGCAGGAAGATTTTCAAGGCAATAACAGCTCGATGGGGTGTTCCTCAAATAGACTTGTTTGCCACAAGAGCCAACCGTCAAGTCAAGATGTTTGCCTCTCTAAACAGGGAGGACAAGCCAGACATACTCGATGCCCTCCAGACGCCATGGACATTCGATCTGGCCTATGCTTTCCCTCCATGGAATCTATTACCTATAGTAATAAGAAAAATAAGGGAGGAGGGCGCAAAAGTTCTGTTGATAGCCCCATTTTGGCCCAAGAGGCCATGGTTCTCATGGCTGAGGGCGATGTCCGTGTCAGATCCATGGATTCTGCCTCAGTCCAAGGACCTGCTCTCTCAGGGTCCATTCCTCCATCCTCAGGCAAAGGGCATGAACTTAACTGCCTGGAGTTTGAGAGGCGGTTACTAAATCTCAGGGGGTTTTCTAATGGGTTAATCGATACTCTTATGAAGAGCAGAAAACCTTCAACTACCAGGATTTATGTTAGAATTTGGAGGAAATTCCTTCAATTTCATACTACACAATTTTCCTCTGAGATTCCTATATTTCAAATATTAGAATTTCTACAAAAAGGGCTGGAATTAGGGCTCTCCGTGAGCACTCTGAAGGTGCAGGTTTCAGCATTAGGAGCTCTTTTTAATCATGACATTGCAGGAAATAAATGGATATCCCGGTTTATATCCGCTTGTGAAAGATCAAAACCAATTAACATTCCTCGGGTTCCTCAGTGGGATCTTTCGATAGTTTTGAATGCATTAACACAACCACCTTTTGAGCCTCTCCATACAGCCTCACTAAAGAATATTTCTTTGAAGACGGTTTTGCTAGTGGCATTAGTCTCTGCCAGAAGAGTGAGCGATCTCCATGCATTATCTATAGATCCTCCCTTTTTAACGGTAACATCAGATAGGATACTTTTAAAAACAGATCCTTGTTATCTCCCTAAGGTGGCTTCTACCTTTCATAGATCCCAGGAGATCTTGTTACCCACCTTTTATGAGAACCACTCAACTCCAGAAGAAGAAAGACTTCACACCCTAGATGTAAAAAGGTCTGTCCTAGCCTATTTAGAGAGAACTAGGGACTGGAGGAAGAGTAGGGCTCTCTTTGTGTCTTTCCAGGGTAAAACCAAGGGTGCCGGAGTCACAAAGAACACATTATCTCGCTGGATCAGAGAGGCCATAATCTTGGCGTATAAAGCTGGAGGGAAAGATCCTCCAATGCATGTGGGAGTGCACTCTACAAGAGCCTTGTCGACTTCCTGGGCAGAAAGGGCGAATGTGCCAATAGACCTTATATGTAAGGCTGCAACTTGGTCTTCACCAAATACCTTCTATAAGCATTATAGATTAGATCTATCCTCTGCTTCTGATCTAACTTTTGGTGTATCGGTCCTTGACTCAGTAAACCCACCCAGTCTATAGTCTCTCTAGTGGGTGCTGTCGTGGCGAATAGAAAATACCGGATTACGTACCGGTAATGCTTTTTTATAGAGCCCACGACAGCACCCGTTCACATCCCTCCCTTTTCTGTATATAGTTGCACATGGTGCTTGTTTGGTGAGGTGTAAATATTAGAAAGATATAATATGAGGTTGTAAATATGTGTATATACAGTGGGGCAAAAAAGTATTTAGTCAGTCAGCAATAGTGCAAGTTCCACCACTTAAAGATGAGAGGCGTCTGTAATTTACATCATAGGTAGACCTCAACTATGGGAGACAAACTGAGAAAAAAAAATCCAGAAAATCACATTGTCTGTTTTTTTAACAATTTATTTGCATATTATGGTGGAAAATAAGTATTTGGTCAGAAACAAAATTTCATCTCAATACTTTGTAATATATCCTTTGTTGGCAATGACAGAGGTCAAACGTTTTCTGTAAGTCTTCACAAGGTTGCCACACACTGTTGTTGGTATGTTGGCCCATTCCTCCATGCAGATCTCCTCTAGAGCAGTGATGCTTTTGGCTTTTCGCTTGGCAACACGGACTTTCAACTCCCTCCAAAGGTTTTCTATAGGGTTGAGATCTGGAGACTGGCTAGGCCACTCCAGGACCTTGAAATGCTTCTTAGGAAGCCACTCCTTCGTTGCCCTGGCGGTGTGCTTTGGATCATTGTCATGTTGAAAGACCCATCCACGTTTCATCTTCAATGCCCTTGCTGATGGAAGGAGGTTTGCACTCAAAATCTCACGATACATGGCCCCATTCATTCTTTCATGTACCCGGATCAGTCGTCCTGGCCCCTTTGCAGAGAAACAGCCCCAAAGCATGATGTTTCCACCACCATGCTTTACAGTAGGTATGGTGTTTGATGGATGCAACTCAGTATTCTTTTTCCTCCAAACACGACAAGTTGTGTTTCTACCAAACAGTTCCAGTTTGGTTTCATCAGACCATAGGACATTCTCCCAAAACTCCTCTGGATCATCCAAATGCTCTCTAGCAAACTTCAGACGGGCCCGGACATGTACTGGCTTAAGCAGTGAAACACGTCTGGCACTGCAGGATCTGAGTCCATGGTGGCGTAGTGTGTTACTTATGGTAGGCCTTAATACATTGGTCCCAGCTCTCTGCAGTTCATTCACTAGGTCCCCCCGCGTGGTTCTGGGATTTTTGCTCTCCGTTCTTGTGATCATTCTGACCCCACGGGGTGGGATTTTGCGTGGAGCCCCAGTTCGAGGGAGATTATCAGTGGTCTTGTATGTCTTCCATTTTCTAATTATTGCTCCCACTGTTGATTTCTTCACTCCAAGCTGGTTGGCTATTGCAGATTCAGTCTTCCCAGCCTGGTGCAGGGCTACAATTTTGTTTCTGGTGTCCTTTGACAGCTCTTTGGTCTTCACCTTAGTGGAGTTTGGAGTCAGACTGTTTGAGGGTGTGCACAGGTGTCTTTTTATACTGATAACAAGTTTAAACAGGTGCCATTACTACAGGTAATGAGTGGAGGAAAGAGGAGACTCTTAAAGAAGAAGTTACAGGTCTGTCTGAGCCAGAAATCTTGATTGTTGTTTCTGACCAAATACTTATTTTCCACCATAATATGCAAATAAATTGTTAAAAAAACAGACAATGTGATTTTCTGGATTTTTTTTTTCTCAGTTTGTCTCCCATAGTTGAGGTCTACCTATGATGTAAATTACAGATGCCTCTCATCTTTTTAAGTGGTCGAACTTGCACTATTGCTGACTGACTAAATACTTTTTTGCCCCACTGTATGTATATACCTGAACCTGTTAACTAAAACTTGGCGGCGGTTCCTCCTATTCTCTGTAAAACAACTGAGGAGCGAGGGGGGGGCCGCCCCTTTTATCTCTCTGTAGGTTTCCTGTTCCTAGGGGCGGATCCCCTCTCTCTCTAGTGGGTGCTGTCGTGGGCTCTATAAAAGAGCATTACCGGTACGTAATCCGGTATTTCCTTCCTGTCATGCCACTTTGTATTAATTCCTGAAAAGCAGCCGAATGGTTAATAAACTACCCGAGAGCAGTTTTGAATACGTTGAAGGGTGCTGTTTTTAAAGTGGCCTCACTTTTGGGGATTTTAGGACATATAGGTCCACCAAAGTCTCATCAAAACTTAATAGGTCCCTGAAAACGTAAGTTTTGTAAATTTCCTTGAAAAAATGAAAAATTGCTGCTACAGTTTTAAACATCCTAACAAAATAAAAGGATATTTTAAAAATGGTGCTGATGTAAAGCAGACATGAGGGAAATGTTATGTGACGACTATTTTATGTGGTATGACTGTCTGGATTAAAGGGATGATCATTTAAAGGGACACTGTCACCTGAATTTGGAGGGAACAATCTTCAGCCATGGAGGCGGGGTTTTGGGGTTTTTGATTCACCCTTTCCTTACCCGCTGGCTGCATGCTGGCTGCAATATTGGATTGAAGTTCATTCTCTGTCCTCCATAGTACACACCTGCGCTGTGCAAGATTGCCTTGTGCAGGCGTGTACTACGGAGGACAGAGAATGAACTTCAATCCAATATTGCAGCCAGCATGCAGCCAGCGAGTAAGGAAAGGGTGAATCAAAAACTCCGCCTCCATGGCTAAAGATTGTTCCCTCCAAATTCAGGTGACAGTGTCCCTTTAAAGTTTGAAAATGGGCATGGCTAATTTTTGCAATTTTTTTTGACAAATTTCTGATATTTTTATAAATAAACACCGAAAATATCGACATAAATTAGCTGTGTTTTTCGTCTTCTAGTCCGAAAAGTATGGTACTTTTAACATAAACTACAACGTGTCACGAAAAAAACAGTCTCAAAATCAATTAGCTCTGTTGAAGTATTCCAGAGTTATTACCACATAAAGTGACAGTGATCAGATTTGAAAAATTTACTGCATGTATTTTAGGTTAAAAAAAAAAAATAGTGCTTGTGTTTTGTGAAATGTTGCATCCATTTTTTTTTTACATGAACAATTTAATAAATAAAAGACCCAGTATCTCATATTTTATAATTGTAATGTATCTTTTTATGCACCCATTGGCATATAATGGACTAATCTGATCCATAATATGGATCTAATATTTATTATGCTTACTTATAATGCAATATCTTACTCCCCAGCACTTTACAGACATTATCATCACTGTCCCCACTGGGGCTCACAATCTAAATCCTCTATCAGTATGTGTTTGGAGTGTGACCCAATCATGGGGAGAACATACTAACTCCTGCAGATGTTGTCCGTGGTGGGATTTTAACCCAGGACCCAAGTGCTGCAGTCCTAACCACTGAGGCACCGTGCTGCCCGTATATCAAACTAGCGCATGCTGCAATCCGTTCTGTATTTTCCCCCCTACTCTTGGTTTTTGGCTTAAAATTACTGACCAAATACTGAACGTGTGAACACTGCCTAAGGCTACTTACACACTAGCGTTGTTTGACGTTACATCGCAATGCGTCGTTTTGGAGAAAAAACGCAGCCTGCAAATGTGCCCACAGGATGCGTTTTTTCTCCATAGACTTGCATTAGCGACGTATGGCCATACATCACGTCCGTTGTGCGACGGATGCGGACCCTCGGCACAAAAAAATGTTACATGTAACTTTTTTTGTGCGTCGTGTCCGCCATTTCCGACCGCGCATGCGTGGCCGGATCTCCACCCCCTTCTCCCCGGACATTACAATGGGGCAGCGGATGCGTTGAAAAACTGCATCCGCTGCCCCTGTTGTTCATTTCTTTCACAACGTACGTCGGTCCAACGCATGGCGACGGCCCCGTACCGACGCTAGTGTGAAAGTAGCCTAAGGCTGAGGTACCACGTAGCATTTGGAATACATGTTGAGTGTCAGAAGTTAAAGAGCCACTTCCTCATTAGTAATTAATTGCAAAGAGCTTACCTATTGTTGATGAACTCATGATGTAGCACTAACTGCAGAACTATTTACCAATAAGCAAACCATCGCCAGTTCATTCCTAATGATCCAGCCGAAACCCTCTGACTTTCAGGAAGTCGCTTCTTGGTAGTCAAACTTCAGATTCATGCTACGGTTAATGCTATATGGCCCTCAGACAAATGCTTTCCCATCTGAATGGGCTGACTGACTCTTAGATGATATGAAAGATAACCACTACATGATTTTTTTTGTGAAACCATTTGTTAATGAAATCACTTTAGCACAATATACATGCATCTAAGTAAAAACTCCCAGCTGTGTCCATATCCATTAAGTCCTTCCAGTCTGTAAGCTGAGGCATGCTCTGAATCATGCATTTTGTCCACCTTTAAGATTTTTTTTTCCCCACATTAATCAATTACTAGTGAAGAATGCAACTGCTTGTTACTTTATTTGTGCCTAGGGTGCTCGAGTATACACAGAGCATGGCGGGTGCTCGAGAGATATGGTCAAGTAACTGCTCTCGTATGTATCGCGGTTGCTAGAAAGTCACAAACACAGGCAATCCCAACATGTTCTGTGGGTGTTTAACAGCCTCGAAACATGACTGTGGGGACCTGATTATATCATTTGAGCACACGCCATACTCAACCCATACTCTAGCACCCTAAGCAAACTCTAGAACAAGCGCTTGCGCTCAGCATTATTTATTACCCATCTATGTGACAAGTGATACATGTTTGATCAGAGCCCCCACCGTTCCTGATCAATGCATGCCCATAGTGACAAGAAGCTTTAACATTGCATTACTGTTTGAGGCTAACCAAAATACTCCATTCACCATCAATAGAGCCGATCAGTTGGTTAGATGTAGTGATCCAACATTTAGCATTTAAGGAACGGTTTTAGGTACGGACATGTCTGTTTTTTGTAAATCTGTGCTTGCCCCATAAAATAATTTTGCAGAAACTTTGAAGAACTCTGCCCTGGTCCTTGGCCTAACCCCTTCATGATCCTGGGTATTTTCATTTTTTCGTTTTTCGCTCTCCTCCCTCCCAGAGCCAGAACTTTATTTTCAATACGGCCATGTGATGGTTTATTCTTTTGCGGGATGAGCTGTACTTTTGAACGACATCGTTGGTTTTAACATGTCATGTACAAGAAAACGGGAAAAAAATTCCAAGTGCGGTGAAATTGCAAAAAAAGTGCAATCCCACACTTGTTTTTTTTGTTTGGCTTTTTTGCTAGGTTCACTAAATGCTAAAACTGACCTGCCATTATGATTCTCCAGGTCATTACGAGTTCATAGGCACCAAACATGGCTAGGTTATTTTTTATCTAAGTGGTGAAAAAAAATTCCAAACTTTGCTAACAAGAAAATAAAAAAAAATTACGCCTTTTTCCGATACCCGTAGCGTCTCCATTTTTTGTGATCTGGGGTCGTGTGAGGGCTTATTTTTTGAGTGCCGTGCTGATGTTTTTAATGATACCATTTTGGTGCAGGTGCGTTCTTTTGATCGCACGTTATTGCATTTTAATGCAATGTCGCAGCGACCAAAAAAAGTAGTTCTGGAATTTCGAATTTTTTCTCGCTACGCCGTTTCGCGATCAGGTTAATCCTTTTTTTTAATGATAGATCGGGCGATACTGAACGCGGCAATACCAAATATGTGTAGGTTTGATTTTTTTTTTTTATTATTTTGAATGGGGTGGAAGGGGGTTGATTTAAACTTTTATATTTAAATTTTTTTCATATTTAAAACATTTTTTGTTTTACTTTTGCCATGCTTCAATAGCCTCCATGGGAGGCTAGAAGCTGGCACAACTCGATCGCCTCTGCTACATAGGAGCGATGCATAGATCGCTCCTATGTAGTAGATTTACTGCGTTGCCATGAGCGCCAACCACAGGGTGGCGCTCATAGCAATCCGGCATCAACAACCATAGAGGTCTCAAGGAAACCTGGTTGTTATGCCGATGCATCGCTGACCCCCGATCATGTGACAGGGTCAGCGATGCGCTCATTTCCGGCCCGATGGCCAGAAGCGCCATTTAAATGCTGCTGTCAGCATTTGACAGCGGCATTTAACTAGTTAATAACGGCGGGTGAGTCGCGATTTCACCCACCGCTATTGCGGGCACATGTCAGCTGTTCAAAAAGATTAAGGATTGGTGTGTGCTATATGTTTTTTCTATTTTCTGCAGAATATTACTTGGTCAATCCTCTTCTCTAGTATGCACATGGTAATTACACTGGTTAATAAAAAAAACTAATTTTAAAGGGGTTGTCCATTACTAGGACAACCCCGTCTTGATCAAAATGTTTGGCCCCCGTAAAATAATAAAACCTGTACTCGCTCCCATGCTAGCACCGTTCCCATGGTGTCGGCACTTGCGGTTGTTGTGCCGCTCCGCCCAATCAGCGCTGGCGTCACTGTCCCCGCCTTCGGACAAATCTAACATGAAGAGGAAGTCTGAGCTGCAGCTGATTTCGGACTTCCTCTTCCTGTTCAATTAGAAGGTGGGGACAGTGACACCGGCGTCATGTGTCACAACAACAGTATAGGAGGCCCAGGACCACAAGTGCCAACGTCGCAGGAACGGCGCCAGCACGGGAGGGGAGTTTAAGCTTTACAATGGTTTGTGGGCAAAGCGAGGGGTTATCCAAGTAGTGGATAACTTCTTAGTCCTTGTGGTAATGAGTCCCAGTCACCAATTGCTCATGCTAGCATAGCAACTATAACATTTAATAGAGAGAGCACCCCTCAAAGCCTTTGCACATAGCCGATGGGTTGGCAGGTCACCCGGGGTCCATAATGTATGTCTATAAGACATAATACACTGCAATACAGGATGTTTAGCATGTATATTGTCAGGCCATCACTTGACCATGGGAGATTTTATCCATTGGAATAGCTTGTAAAAAAAACAAAAAAAAAAAAACAAGCTGCTTTCCAGTTTACTCTTTAAAGGGAATCTGTCAGTAGGATCATCCATTGTAAGCAGTCTATATGGGTACGCAGGTCGTATGAAGCTGAATAAAACAATACCTTGATGTCTACGATCTGATGTCTTATTCCAGAGAAAGACACATTTTTCTTATACGTAAATGAGCTGTTAAGAGCTATGGGCGGATACAGATCTGCTCGAGAATCTGCCTCCAGAGCTTTCTTTATATGAACGGGAACGTTACCAGTGTGACGCATGTAATGAATGACACTTTGCACCCATAATCATACCCAAGTCTGCAATGAGACATGGTTCACTTTGGTTGTACTAACACATTTGCAGGTGTCCTCTCAGTGTTTGGGCTTCCATTACACAGGGTGCGTGTGTATAGAAAGGAGTACAGCAGAACGGACAGTACTGCTATTGTTTGTTATGAAACAAGGTTCAACTCTGCTATACTGTTTTGGTTATATAAAGTCACAGCTTTACAGCAGAGGCGAGAGCACTATGAAAGACCCAGTACTGCTGCCAATGTGTGTAATGAGACTAAGTGCCCTTCTGTTGTACTTATCTCTGCTGTACTGTTTGTTAGCTCTGATCTCACTGCAGAGCTGTGTATGATTACCAGAGCAAAACATGCACATTGCCTCATTTAATTTCCTAGAGGGGTATTGCATGGCTTATAAGTCTCCTTACTCTGGCATGCCAGGCATGTCACTCTCCACAAGGAATATACAAATTGTCTCTTCAGAGAGGAAGAGAACTACAACTCTAGTGCCACCAGTTGGAAGTAGCAATCTTAAAAGTCATTATCGACTCTGTAACGAGCCTTGTCACATGACTTAAGATACACTTAAGTATCAGGGTACTGGGGACAGACTCTCAAGGACACATGTGTGACATTTTTCTTTTTAATAGCTTAATTATCTAGATAATCAGCCATCTTTGCTGTCAAGCAATGGTGGCCAAATATGTGCAGTGCTGTCAAGCTCTTTACTATAGTATTATGGAAACTAGCCGGGATATGTGGCATACACTGTTGAATAATGAGAGAGAGAATGTTTTAAGGCACTTTATTACTTACTGCAAAGTCAAAAGTTTACATACACTAAGATTACTATGGCTTTAACCCCTTAAGCCCCAAGGGTGGTTTGCACGTTAACCCCTTCATGACCGGGGGATTTTTCGTTTTTCCGTGTTCGTTTTTCGCTCCCCTCCTTCCCAGAGCCATAACTTTTTTATTTTTCTGTCAATTTGGCCATGTGAGGGCTTATTTTTTGCGGGACGAGTTGTACTTTTGAACGACATCATTGGTTTTAGCATGTCGTGTACTAGAAAACGGGAAAAAAATTCCAAGTGCGGTGAAATTGCAAAAAAAGTGCAATCCCACATTGGTTTTTTGTTTGGCTTTTTTGCTAGGTTCACTAAATGCTAAAACTGACCTGCCATTATGATTCTCCAGGTCATTACGAGTTCATAGATACCTAACATGTCTAGGTTATTTTTTATCTAAGTGGTGAAAAAAAATTCCAAACTTTGCTAAAAAAAAAAAAAAAAAATTGCGCCATTTTCCGATACTCGTAGCGTCTCCATTTTTCATCATCTGGGGTCGGTTGAGGGCTTATTTTTTGCGTGCCGAGATGACGTTTTTAATGATAGCATTTCGGTGCAGATACGTTCTTTTGATCGCCCGTTATTGCATTTTAATGCAATGTTGCGGCGACCAAAAAAACGTAATTCTGGCGTTTCGAATTTTTTTCCCGCTACGCTGTTTAGCGATCAGGTTAATACTTTTTTTTAATTGATAGATCGGGCGATTCTGAGCGCGGCGATACCAAATATGCGTAGATTTGATATTTTTTTTATTGATTTATTTTGATTGGGGCGAAAGGGGGGTGATTTAAACTTTTATGTTTTTTTTATTTTTTTCACATTTTTTTAAACTTTTTTTTTAACTTTTGCCATGCTTCAATAGCCTCCATGAGAGGCTAGAAGCAGGCATAGCACGATCGGCTCTGCTACATAGCAGGGATCTGCTGATCGCTGCTATGTAGCAAAATTGCACGTGTGCTGTGAGCGCCGACCACAGGGTGGCGCTCACAGCGACGGGCAATCAGTAACCATAGAGGTCTCAAGGACCTCTATGGTTACCATTCACAAGCATCGCCGACCCCCGATCATGTGACGGGGGTCAGCGATGACGTCATTTCCGGCCGCCCGGCCGGAAGCGGTAGTTAAATGCCGCTGTCTGCGTTTGACAGCGGCATTTAACTAGTTAATAGGTGCGGGCAGATCGCGATTTTGCCCGCGCCTATTACGGGCACATGTCAGCTGTTCAAAACAGCTGACATGTCCCGGCTTTGGTGCGGGCTCACCGCGGAGCCCTGCATCAAAGCAGGGGAGCCGGCATCGGACGGTATAGTACGTCCGATGCCGGTAAGGGGTTAATGACCGGGCCAATTTTTACAATTCTGACCACTGTCCCTTTATGAGGTTATAACTCTGGAACGCTTTAACGGATCTTGGCGATTCTGACATTGTTTTCTCGTGACATATTGTACTTCATGGTAGTGGTAAAATTTATTCGATATAACTTGCGTTTATTTGTGAAAAAAACGGAAATTTGGCGAAAATTTGGAAAATTTCGCAATTTTCCAACTTTGAATTTTTATGCAATTAAATCACAGAGATATGTCACACAAAATACTTAATAAGTAACATTTCCCACATGTCTACTTTACATCAGCACAATTTTGGAACCAAAATTTTTTTTTGTTAGGGAGTTATAAGGGTTAAAAGTTGACCAGCAATTTCTCATTTCTACAACACCATTTTTTTTTTTTTAGCGACCACATCTCATTTGAAGTCATTTTGAGGGGTCTATATGATAGAAAATACCCAAGTGTGACACCATTCTAAAAACTACACCCCTCAAGGTGCTCAAAACCATATTCAAGAAGTTTATTAACCCTTCTGGTGCTTCACAGGAATTTTTTGAATGTTTAAATAAAAATGAACATTTAACTTTTTTTCACAAAAAATTTAATTCAGCTCCAATTTGTTTTATTTTACCAAGAGTAACAGGAGAAAATGGACCCCAAACATTGTTGTACAATTTGTCCTGAGTACGCCAATACCCCACATGTGGGGGTAAACCACTGTTTGGGCGCATGGCAGAGCTCGGAAGCGAAGGAGCGCCATTTGACTTTTCAATGCAAAATTGACTGGAATTGAGATGGGACGCCATGTTTCGTTTGGAGAGCCCCTGAGGTGCCTAAACATTGAAACCCCCACAAGTGACACCATTTTGGAAAGTAGACCCCCTAAGGAACTTATCTACATGTGTCGTGAGCGCTTTGACCCACCAAGTGCTTCACAGAAGTTTATAATGGAGAGCCGTAAAAATAAAACAAAATTTTTTCCCACAAAAATTATTTTTTAGCCCCCAGTTTTGTATTTTCCCGAGGGTAACAGGAGAAATTGGACCCAAAAATTTGTTGTCCAATTTGTCCTGAGTGCGCTGATACCCCATATGTGGGGGGGGAACCACTGTTTGGGCGCATGGGAGGGCTCGGAAGGGAAGGAGCTCCATTTGGAATGCAGACTTAGATGGAATGTTCTGCAGGTGTCACATTGCATCTGCAGAGCCCCTAATGTACCGAAACAGTAGAAACCCCCCACAAGTGACACCATTTTGGAAACTAGAACCCCTAAGGAACTCATCTAGGTGTTGTGAGAGCTTTAAACCCCCAAGTGTTTCACTACAGTTTGTAACGCAGAGCCGTGAAAATTAAAAAAAAAAAATCTTTCCCCCCAAAATTATTTTTTAGCCCCCAGTTTTGTATTTTCCCAAGGGTAACAGGAGAAATTTGACCCCAAAAGTTGTTGTCCTATTTGTCCTGAGTACACTGATACCCCATATGTTGGGGTAAACCCCTGTTTGGGCACACGGGAGAGCTCGGAAGGGAAGAAGCACTGTTTTACTTTTTCAACGCAGAATTGGCTGGAATTGAGATCGGACGCCATGTCGCGTTTGGAGAACCCCTGATGTGCCTAAACAGTGGAAACCCCCCAATTATAACTGAAACCCTAATCCAAACACACCCCTAACCCTAATCCCAACAGTAACCCTAACCACACCTCTAACCCTGACACACCCCTAACCCTAATCCCAACCCTATTCCCAACTGTAAATGTAATCTAAACCCTAACCCTAACCCTAGCCCTAACCCTAGCCCTAATGGAAAAATGCAAATAAATACATTTTTTTTAATTTTTCCCTAACTAAGGGGGTGATGAAGGGGGGTTTGATTTACTTTTATAGCGGGTTTTTTAGCGGATTTTTATGATTGGCAGCCGTCACACACTGAAAGACGCTTTTTATTGCAAAAAATATTTTTTGCGTTACCACATTTTGAGAGCTATAATTTTTCCATATTTTGGTTCACAGAGTCATGTGAGGTCTTCTTTTTTGCGGGACGAGTTGACGTTTTTATTGGTAACATTTTCAGGCACGTTACATTTTTTTGATCGCTTTTTATTCCGATTTTTGTGAGGCAGAATGACCTTCATGAATTTCTTTTGGGGGAGGCGTTTATACCGTTCCGCGTTTGGTAAAATTGATGAATCAGTTTTATTCTTCGGGTCAGTACGATTACAGCGACACCTTATTTATATCATTTTTTTATGTTTTGGCGCTTTTATACGATAAAAACTATTTTATAGAAAAAATGATTATTTTTGCATCGCTTTATTCTGAGGACTATAACTTTTTTATTTTTTTGCTGATGATGCTGTATGGCGGCTCGTTTTTTGCGGGACAAGATGGCGCTTTCAGCGGTATCATGGTTATTTATATCTGTCTTTTTGATCGCGTGTTATTCCACTTTTTGTTCGGCGGTATGATAATAAAGCGTTGTTTTTTGCCTCGTTTTTTTTTTCTTACGGTGTTTACTGAAGGGGTTAACTAGTGGGCCAGTTTTATAGGTCGGGTCGTTACGGACGCGGCGATACTAAATATGTGTACTTTTATTGTTTTTTTTTTTATTTAGATAAAGAAATGTATTTAGGGGAATAATATATTTTTTTTTTCATTATTTTGGAATATTTTTTTTATTTTTTTTTTACACATTTGGAATTTTTTTTTAAACTTTTTTACATTGTCCCAGGTGGGGACATCACAGATCAGTGATCTGACAGTGTGCACAGCACTCTGTCAGATCACTGATCTGACATGCAGCGCTGCAGCCCTCACAGTGCCTGCTTAGAGCAGGCTTCTGTGAAGCCACCTCCCTCCCTGCAGGACCTGGATCTGCGGCCATCTTGGATCCGGGCCTGGAAGGAACAGGGAGGGAGGTAAGACCCTAGCAGCAACGCGATCACATCGCGTTGCTGCGGGGGGCTCAGGGAAGCTTCCCTATACCGCCGGCACATCGCGATCATGTTTGATCGCGGTGTGCCGGGGGTTAATGTGCCGGGGGCGGTCCGTGACCGCTCCTGGCACATAGTGCCGGATGTCAGCTGCGATAGGCAGCTGACACTCGGCTGCGCTCCCCCCGTGAGCGCGGCCGATCGCATATGACGTACTATCCCGTCACTGGGAATTAAGTCCCAGGGCACCTCGACGGGATAGTACGTCACATGGGATAAAGGGGTTAAACAATTCTTGACCGCCCATGTGATGTCATGTGCTTGGAAGCTTCTGATAGGATTTTTGGCAAAATCTGAGTTAATTAGAAACACACCTGTGGATGTATTTTAATGCAGACCTGAAACACACTGCTTCTTTGTGTAGCATCATGGGAAAGTCTCAAGAAATCAGCCAAGATATCAGGAAGAGAATTGTGGACTTGCACAAGTCTGGCTCATCCTTGGGTACAATTTTAAGATACCTGAAGGTGCCTCGTTCATCTGTACAAACAATTATACAGAAGTACTAACTAGATGGGAATGTCCAGCCATCATACTGCTCAGGAAGGAGACTGGTTCTGTGTCCCAGAGATGAGCATGCTTTGGTCCGACATGTGCATACCAGCCCAAGGACAAAAGTAAAAGACCTTGTGAAGATGATGGCAGAAGCTGGTAAGATTATGTCAATTTCCACAGTGAAGCGAGTACTGTATCAACATGGGCTGAAAGGCCACTCTGCCAGGAAGAAGCCATTACTCCAAAAGAAACATACAAAAGCCAGATTCATGTTTGCAAATGCACACAGGAACAAAGACCTTAATTTTTGGAGACATGTCCTGTGGTCAGAAACTAAAATTGAACTTTATGGGCATAATGACCATTGTTACGTTTGGAGGAAAAAGGGAGAAGCTTGGAAGCCTAAGAACACCCTCCCAACTGTGAAACACAGGGCTGGCAGCATCATGTTGTGGGGTTGTTTTACTGAAGGAGGGACTGGTGCACTTCACAAAATAGATGGCATCATAAGAAAAGAAGATTGTGGCAATACTGAAGTAACCTCTCAAGACATTAGCCAGGAAGTTAAAGCTTGGGCGGAAATGGGTCTACCAAATGGACAATGACCCGAAGCATACTGCCAAAATAGTAACAAAGTGGCTTAAGGATAGTAAAGTGAATGTTTTGGAGTGGCCATCACAAATTCCTGATTCTCAATCCTATTGAAAATTTATGGGCAAAGCTGAAAAGGCAGGTGCGAGCAACCTACAAACCTGGATCAGTTACACCAGTTTTGTCAGGAGGAATGGGCCCAAATTCCGACCAACTATTGTGAGAAGCTTGTGGAAGGAAATCCCAAATGTTTGACCCAAGTCGTTCAGTTTAAGGGCAATGGTAACAAATACTAATGAAATGTGTGGAAACTTTTGACTTTGCAGTAATAAAAATGTCTTAAAACATTCTCTCATTATTCTGGCATTTGGCAAATATTAATAATTATGGTAATCCTAATTGACCTAAAACAGGGAAGGATTATTCTGAGTTCATGTCAGATATTGAGAAAAACATGCCTATGTGACTTTTTATATAGTGTATGGAAACTTTGTTTCAACGCTATATATGGGGGACCCATAAGGCTACTTTCACACTGGCATTTTTTGCCAGACGTCGCAATGCGTCGTTTATGGCAAAAACGCATCCTGCAAAGTTGTTTGCAGGATGCGTTTTTGCCCCATAGATTAACATTAGCGACGCATTGCAACGCTTTGCCACACGTCGCAACCGTCGTGCGACGGTTGCGCCGTGTTGTGGCGGACCGCCCCCACCTCCCCACACCTCACAATGGGGCAGTGGATGCGCCGGAGAATGCATCCGCTGCACCCGTTGTGCGGCGCTAACAACGCTAGCGTCGGAATCTCGGCCCAAGGAATACGACACTTATAGCCCATGTTTTGGACATGTCTGTGTGTGGTGGCTCTTGAAGCAATGACTCCAGCAGCAGTTCACTCCTTGTGAATCACCTCCAAATTTTTGAATGGCCTTATCTTAAAAATTCTTCCAAGGCTGCGGTTATCCCGGTTGCTTGTGCACCTTTTTCTACCACACTTCTTCCTTCCACTCAACTTTCCATTAATATGCTTGGATACAGCACTCTGTGAACAGCCAGCTTCTTCAGCAGTAACCTTTTGTGTCTTACCCACCTTTTGGAGTGTGTCAATGACTGCCTTCTGGACATCTGTCAAGTCAGCAGTCTTCCCCATGATTGTGGAGCCTACTGAAACAGTAAGGGACCTTTTTAAACGCTTAGGAAGCCATTGCAGGTGTTTTTTGTTAATTATTCTAATTTACTGAGATAGTGACTTTTGGGCTTTCATTGGCCATAAGCCATAATCATCAACATTAACTGACGTAAACAGTTGAAATAGATCACTCTGTTTGTAATGACTCTATATAATATAAGCTTCACTTTTTGTATTGAAGAACTGAAATGAACTTTTTGATGATATTCTAATTTAGTGAGACCACCTGTATGTTAAAGTTTGAACTTTTGGAAGCGATAATACAAAATATACTTTATTTTTATTCAGGGTGGATTTGATTTAAATCTAACTGATTTAAATCACGATTTAAATCACTAGTCAGTAAGGCTTGATTTAAATCAGTGATTTAAATCAAAGTTTCTACCTAAACTAGTTCTTGCTACTTTAACATGCAAGTAGATGAAGATTTTTAGAATCACTTTTTATATTACTTTTTTTCTCCCCAGTTTAACGGGTTAATCATTCATATTTGGACACCACTGTTCTGTTGTACTTCGGAAGGAGAAAAATATTCCTGACCTTAATAACAATTTAAATAGATTTATTCAACTGAAACAATAACCACATTACAGCATAAGTTATTTGCTTAAACAAACATCCATGTTTGTTAACTAATTTGGCTAAACAAAATATATATATATATATATATATATATATATATATATATATATATATATATATATATATATATATATATATATATATTTTAAGAAACTTAGACGGTCAGCCCAGCCGACACATGAAAAACTTAAATACTACTGTCCCTGCTGTCCTCTGTAGCTCACTTGTCGTCATCTTCATCTTCATCATCATCATCTTCTTCTTTGTTCCTATTCATAATCTGTAAAAGAAAAACAAGCTTTCCTGCTTTATTGGGTCCCAACCGGTTTCTCAATTTAGAATGAATGAGTCCAAAGGAAGAGAATATTCTTTCAACGCCTGCAGAAGAAGCTACTGCTGTTAAAAGTGAAATCATTACTTGAACAGTCTCTAAATCCAAACGCTTAAGTGACTTCCACCAGTTTACTGGTGTGACCTTCCTTAAAATATCTTCAGCAAACATATATTTCTTGAATGGTTCCCCCTTAGCTCTGAAGTTTATTATAGTTGGCATTAAAGATGAATGATTGCTGGATACCCATGTCATATCTAACTCCTCTTCCTCAGCACTTAGGTTTTGACCCTGATATTGGATATTGACAATATTTGCCAAAAAATGAGCTGGAGTCAGTGCTTGTCCCATTCGTTTGTTTACTGCTTGTAATTTAATTCTGTCCATGTGTAGTTCTGTTTTTAAGTGTTCACTCAGTTCCTTCCAAATTTCAACAGCATCCGCAATAAAACAGCTATTTTTCTATATTTTGTTTAAAGCTTGAGAGATGGGTTTCTGGAAGCTCAGCATATGTTCAACATTTCTCTTAAGCCCAATGTTGAGGATTTTGGCCGTGACAGTGCCATCTATTTTATCTTGATTTTCTTCACAAAGTGTCATCAGAATAGGCCAGTTTTTGATATACTGCTCAAAACAGTCCACCACAGAGTTCAATCTAACATCTTGTGGAAGCGTTAGCTTGGTTCCACCCATCCTTTTCAGAGCTGCTGCAGCAAAATGATTATTACGGAAGTATTTAGCAATTTCAACAACATTAGCCTTTATTTCTGGAACACTTAAGTCTTTGGCTAAGAGGTGCAGCAAATTAGCACTGCAACCATATGTTATTAGCAGCTTTGTATTCCCTCCCTGCTCTTCTAAATCTCTTCTCATCTTGGATACGTTTGCAGCATTGTCAGTGACCAAACTGCGTACTAGACATTTGAATTTTTGTTCACATGTCGTTATAGCTTTTACTGCCACTTCTTGTAAGTATTCTGCTGTGTCTGCATTTCCTGACGTATCAGTTGTTTGTGCAAGGAAGACTTTACCTTCTTCTGTTGTTATACAAGCACATACAATAGGATCATTGTGGATATTACTCCACCCATCAATACTTAGGTTAACAATTTTACCCTCCAGAGCTGTTACACATTGCTCCATTTCTCTGTCATACACTTGATCCAGCAGTTTCCCTGCAACATCAGCTCTGCTGGGTGGACTGTATCCTGGTCTCAGTGACTGAACCATATTAATGAAATGTGGGTTCTCAGTCAGACGGAAAAAAGAGTTCGTTGCATAAATAAACTGGCCAATTTTTTCATCAATCAACTCTTTTTCTAATCTGCTAGTTCTTATCACAAACCTATCTATGGTGGTTCCAGGAGGTAAAGGTTTTTTCTTCCTTTTGGGTGATGGTGATATGTGGCTGTGGGTGTCTGATGATGATGCTGCTGCTAATGAAGCCCTATCCTGGATGGATAACTCTGAAACTGTAGAACAGGATGATGGTGATCTTGGAGGTGGATAGTTTCCAGAATCCATGAATTCCCCTAAACAAAAAAAAGTCAATGCTGTTATTTTATTGTTTATACAATTTCTTATTGTACACAACACATCACTGCCCCTGCCCCAAAAGGAATATTTGTTTTTCTTCATAACTGTACCAAATGACAGTAACATGCAGTAATAATAAGAAATATAATTTTTCTCACACATGACAGTTCAGTCTTTAGAAATAGGATTCAATAAAAATGTTTACCAACCTGAAGATCCTGCCTGTTCAGAAGTGTTTCTTTGGTCATCTTCATCACCGCACTTCTCATGATGTTGCCTCATTCGCGCCACCAGGCCTTGCATCTTTGTTGCATCGTTTGCATTTTGCACGCATGCCTGCCTTACCGATAGGCGAAGGAGCTTCATTAAAATATTCCCAAACTGGGTCTCTTTTACGGCCTGCTGCCATTATAAGGAAAGAATGTAATAAACCTCAGATCGTACACACAAACCGATCCAGACTTGTCTGTCTGTGGCTATGCTGCAGTATTGTGCTCAAAGTTTCACTTTCATTTTCTTTTCTGCTTGCCCTTCCTCCTCCTCACTTAGATTCACATTCTTCTTGTGTTGTGCAGATCTATTCCACTCCAAACAATCAGAAACATATTGTCTAACTTCTTGGACTTGGCACTGAAGGGGTTGATTCTGTATTCATAGGTTTGTAGAACAATAGGATTAAGGTCTTTTTCTCAATTCTGTTCATGTTGTAACATTTTTGCCGTGAAGAAGAGGCTGGGACCTCTGCGGAGTCAAATTCAGTTTTGAGAACTGCGTAAGTAAAGCGAGCGTTTGTGATAATATAGGAGAGAAACTGCCCACTAATCCTACAGAAACCTCTGGAAGAGCATGGCATTGTGAATGTTACACATATACAGCCTTTATTCTACTGAGTTAAACAACTCAGCTTTATCTCATGATGGAAGAACCTTTGGATGGTAAAATATTTTCCTCAAAAAGCAGTTTATTGGAAAAAATCTGATTTTAAATCAAAAAAATCCGATTTAAATAAAAAAAAAATCCGATTTTTTTTTTTTTTTTTTTTTTTTTTTTTTTTTAAAAAAAACATTGATTTTTATCCACCCTGTTTTTATTTCACAAAATGGCAATGGGATGGTTTTCAGTGTTTCTTTTGGTTAAGTTTTTTTTAAGTCTTTTATTTGGCCTATTTACATGTGGTTGTGCAATTGCTCCCTTTCTCCTATTAAAGGGAACCTGTCAGCAGGATTGTGCACTGTAATCTACAGACAGTGTCAGGGTGGAGCCGTTATACTATACAAAATTATACCGCGGTTGATGAAATCCTTCTTGTTGTTGTTGTTTGTTTAATCTTTTTTCAGTTTTTTAGTTAATGATATGCTCGTGATTCCATCAACACAGGCATCATTTTAATCAGTATAACTGCGCCAACCTGACACACTGAGTAGGTTACTGTGCACAATCCTGCTGACAGGTTCCCTTTAACTAAAAAAAAACAAAATAAATTAAAAACTTTCACTCCTGTGGTAAGAGTGAAGTTCTTGAAAAACATTAAAACACTTTCCTGTTCACATCTGTGGCAGAAATTCTTTTAGGAGTCTCACTTGCAAATTCTGCCATTTTTACCGGTACAAATAGTGCATCAAACTGCTCTGTATGGAATACTTACAGCAGAGATATGAATAGTGGGAACCTTGTAGGTGAGGATTCCCCAATGTCACAGTTGTTTTAGTGGGAACCTTGTAGGAGGGGATTCCCCAATGTCACAGTTGTTTTAGTGGGAACCTTGTAGGAGAGGATTCCCCAATGTCAGTTGTTTTAGTTGGAACCTTGTAGGAGAGGATTCCCCAATGTCACAGTTGTTTTAGTGGGAACCTTGTAGGAGAGGATTCCCCAATGTCACAGTTGTTTTAGTGGGAACCTTGTAGGAGAGGATTCCCCAATGTCACAGTTGTTTTAGTGGGAACCTTGTAGGAGAGGATTCCCCAATGTCACAGTTGTTTTAGTGGGAACCTTGTAGGAGAGGATTCCCCAATGTCACAGTTGTTTTAGTGGGAACCTTGTAGGAGAGGATTCCCCAATGTCACAGTTGTTTTAGTGGGAACCTTGTAGGAGAGGATTCCCCAATGTCACAGTTGTTTTAGTGGGAACCTTGTAGGAGAGGATTCTCCAATGTCACAGTTGTTTTAGTGGGAACCTTGTAGGAGAGGATTCCCCAATGTCACAGTTGTTTTAGTGGGAACCTTGTAGGAGAGGATTCCCCAATGTCACAGTTGTTTTAGTGGGAACCTTGTAGGAGAGGATTCCCCAATGTCACAGTTGTTTTAGTGGGAACCTTGTAGGAGAGGATTCTCCAATGTCACAGTTGTTTTAGTGGGAACCTTGTAGGAGAAGATTTCCCAATGTCACAGTAGTTTTTGGTCTTCTGGCTGCTTCTCTCACTGTCTTGTTGACACTCCTGTCCGGTTGCTATCATTCGAGTGTAATAATATTTCATAGGAACCTACCACTGTTCAATATATAGGAGTTTAAAATATTGCTCAGATATCGCTTACGGGTTTCTGATTGCTGGAGATCACTAGGCCTTTATGGGCGGGGTCATGTGTTATCCTCCAAGTTTAATTCTGTACAGTTAGCTGATGGATGCACTTTTCACAAGGCATTGAACTATTCCCTGTGACTACCGTGTAGACAATGGGATTTACTGCAAAAAATGTGTCTTATTTGTCAATCAGGGCTCAGCTTTCATTTCTTAAACTGATCTACCAAAATGGATTCTGAGTTCTGATTGCTAGCCATAGCGGCCAAACACCGTTTTAAAACTATTTAAAGGGAACCTGATAGCTTCCCCTTGTCTACCAAACTGCCTCATGTCTTTATTCCTTTTCATATATACAGATATAGATTCAAATAAGCCATTGATTAAATTTTGCTAAAATCGATTTTATAAGCTGGCCTGTGATATTGTAATTACTGGCTGACTAGTCATGGGGGCGTTGTGTTCCTCCACACTATTCTTCCCACTAATCTTGTGAATGTGAGTCTGACAATGCACAATAAGCTGGGTGGCTTCATCCGCGCACAGCACATACCCAGGGAGGTTTGGTGGCGTAGGACTCGGCCAGCCACCAGATTTTCAGAGCCGGCGGTAACGGCTAGCTGAGTCCTGTGTCACTGTAGCCTCCCTAGATATGGGCAGTGTGCTGATGTAGCCAGGGTGCGTCCCCACGGCTTAAGGCAGTGTTCCCCAACTCCAGTCCTCAAGAGCCACCAACAGGTCATGTTTTCAGGATTTCCTTAGTATTTCACAGGTGATGGAATTATTGCCTGTGCAGGTGATGCAATTATCACCTGTGCAATACTAAGGAAATCCTGAAAACATGACCTGTTGGTGGCTCTTGAAGACCCGAGCTGGGGAACACTGGCTTAAGGCATGTTGTCGGGGTTGTGGTGCACTTGTTAATCATGTCCGTCACACCGACAGGGGTATTATAACATTAGTGGGATGATTATTCCGTGGATGGGGGAGGGTGAGAAAATACGGGAACACTAAACCCTCATGATTGGTCATCCACTAATATCCCTGAGCAAATTCTAAGAATGACTTTAGGGAAATTTACTAAGAAAAAAGCCACCAAATGGCACAAGTTTTAAAGTTTTGTAAAAAGTGGGATAAAAGCAAGGTGAAGCTGTTGGGTTCCCTTTAATAAACTGAATAAATTCTAGGGTATACCCTTGCTGTGATAGTATTATTTATTTCTGGCATGATGTTACTCCTCACCAGAACTATTTGTATGCACTCGCAGTATCCTTACCTAGGTCATTTTTTATTTCTCCTCAGGTTCTGTTTGTGACGCAGGCCCTGGATGGAGCGCCTGTGATTCCCTTGTCCTCTCTTGGGAATCGCTACTCTTCGATGTATGTATACTTTTCTTGATACTAAAAAGAAGCGGCGGGTTAGAAGGTCTTTGGAGAGGAAGAAAACCCATTCAGGACATTTGGAAGAGCCTGGCTTTGAGATGCCTCAAGTGAGTTTGTATTGCGATATATACTTGTAGAGGTTCTTCCCAAAAATCAAGTTATTCACTATCAATCCTGATCGCTAGGCGTCTGGACGTTGGGATCTTCAGTGATGGAAAGTCTGTGCTCTTTTTTTCCCGATTGTCCCATAGACAATGAATGGAGATCCTATGCTGTAATGTCTGTATACTCTTTTCCTTCTCTCTCTGCCCAGGACCCGTGGTATGATTTCGACCATGGCCCTGTGCGGTCAGACACGGCCATTACACAGTACACAGCAGGGGAACATTTATAAGATTATCTCAGCTCAGGAACATTTTTTTTTTACACACATCCAGTGGTGGAAGTTTATTATTGTTCCAAGATCTATTGATTGAAATATACTTTGTTTTGGGGAAAATCTGTTTAATGATTTAGAAATCAAAGTGTGAATGTAAAATATTCGATAAAATTCATGCCTATTTTTTTCCTCAAGTTAATGACTAGATTTCAATTCCATGTCTACTCTGGTTGTAGTTATTATGGGTTGTTTAAGATGTAACCTTGTTTAGCTAGACTTCATTGAACAAGGTAGATTGTTTGCACATTATTACAGAAATTCCATGCTAATATACAGATCCCTAGGTCAGTAAAGCAGCCTTATATAGTGCATTGTGAAGAGAATCGGATTTCTTTCCTTCCGATTGTGGATTGTTCCTATGTTTTTTTTTTCTTTGTTCTTGTATCATTGACGCTCGTTTTAAATCCTTTATATCCCTCTCATAGCCAAGTGTAAGTGGAATGGATCCTCCTTTTGGGGACGCTTTTCACAGCCCTGCATTTGCTGAGCAGACTTTAATGAGCACAGAACTTCTGGCCACCAGCTCTGACCCAGACTTCATGTATGAATTGGTAAGCCGCGGTCACTAAAAATCCTTACATTCCTAAAATTGTTGGGTAGTTAAGCCATTTTAGATGTACAGAGCTGGGTCTGATAAAGAATTGTTCAGATGCGGTGTTGAAAGGAAAGTCTGTCATGTTCCTGCAGCTAGGATCAGTGACGGATACGCTGATTTCAGCATTCTTTCACCTAGGAATTAATGTGAAGCAGTTTTTGAGAACTTGCATGTTCACTGTGCAGTAGAGTCCATTGATATACATTCTATGCATGTTCTCCTCATTCTGTAGATTGGCAGATTTCTCTGTTACTGTGCATAGGTAGAAATATGTCTTCCAGTTGCCGATTGACAGGGGGAGTCCGCCTAATTGGAATCCTTGCTGCATTCAGTGAAGGATGCACAGTTTAACATATCATTTTTCAAAAGTGATTTCACATACACAATTCTAACCCCCAGAGAGGACCGCATGTGTAGGCATAGTTGGTGGTGAACTTTGATATCGTTTTTTGAACACCTTGTCAACCAAAGGTGGGCTCACAAGTTGTGTGTTTGTTACAGAAATACTCTTAGGTAAGCCATATTCTTAAAATTGTTTTTTTTTTTCTTCTTTTTTTTTTTGTATAATGTTTCATCAGGATCGAGAGTTGGGTTACCAGCAGAGCCCAACGGATAATTTTCTAATGCTGGAAGACTGCAAAGATTTGGAATCCTTGGACTCTTTGGCTGACATCCTGGGAAATAGTCCATCCCTATCTTCTCACTGGGAACAGTGGGATACTTACTGTGAGGATTTGACAAAGTATACAAAGCTTACAAGTTGTGATATTTGGGGAACCAAGGAGGTGGACTATCTTGGCTTGGATGACTTTTCAAGTCCCTATCAAGATGAGGAGGTCATCAGTAAAACCCCCACACTTGCTCAGCTTAACAGTGAGGATTCACAGTCAGTGGTTGACTCCCTTTGTTACACAGAAGGCTTATTAGCAGCTAGAGCTACACTTCTTCCAGGAAAGAAAGTGTCTTCTGGAAGGGTGACTGCTCCAGTTAGCGCACCTAAGACTTCCCCAACTGACATGCCATCATCTGATTGCTCCCTAAAAGCTGTCAAGGCAGCTGCAAGTCCACAGATGGCAGCAAAGACTAATATTTCTTGTGAGGAGAAGATCAACATTCATGTGGAATGCAAGGACTATGTAAAGAAAGCAAAGGTAAAGATCAGTACGGTACTTCCTACACGACCGACAAGCACAGTGGTTGCACTAGATGCATCAAAGGAAAACACTTGTTTTTGTGGAGCAGTGGCCAAAAAGCAGGAAAGGACAATTGGTGAGACTTCATTAGGCCGGAAAAGCTGTGCTATCTTGCCTTTTAGAGAGACTCAAAAGCTATTTTGCCCACCTCAGAATGTGGTGACCATTGGCGCAGTGGAAGGGAATGTTACTGTATCTGCTTCTGTTTCTGATCCCTCACAGAAAAAGGAAGAGCACAACTACTCACTTTTTGTCTCAGAGGGACTTACAGAGTTGGTCAAGAGTGAAGGACCAGGAGACGAAGAAGACGAAGATGAGGAGGTTGATTTGGATGAAGAAGATCATGATGAGGGATTTGGTAGTGAGCATGAACTGTCTGAAAACGAAGAGGAAGAGGAGGAGGAGGAGGAAGAAGAAGAAGAAGAGGAAGAAGACTTTGAAGATGATAAAGATGATATTAGTGACACCTTCTCTGAACCAGGTAATAGTTTGAATACATAAAATGGTCTGTTATATTTGATTCTGAACATTAATATGCTAGACTCACAAGCCACAAGTTGTAATTGATAATGGCTATGATCAGCTCAGCTAGCCTTGGGGATCGGAGTAGATCGGTGTATGGACTCATATACCGGGTTTGAGCCTGTACACCTCTAACTCTGATTTTCCATGGACCAGCAGAGCAAAGCCAAAAGGGCACTGTGTGGATTACACTGCGCGACACAGGGGGTCTCTGACTTTTTAGTTTTAAGCAATTTCCACACTGGTTCTTTACTAATCATAGCTATTATTTGATGCGTCAAGAACTGGATCTACAAATTAATAGTTACGTCTTAGTAACGATTTAGTCTTAATTGCCTCGAAGCCTCAGATATTAAATGAAACAACTTGGTTATAGTCATTACATTTTCATCGTAGAATATGTGTATTTAATGATTAGTAAAACCTGTTTCCTACTATTAAATATCCTGGAAACCAAGGGAGTAGCTAAAAGGAAAGCAGAGGAAGCAGTCACATCAAACACTGTTGCCTGATGAGGCCAAATGGCCCTTCTGCCACATATGGAGACACCAGTATTATCAATGACCAGACTTCCCATTGGGCCCCAAAGTTAGTCCTCTGCTAGGAACCTGCTATTCAGGAAACCTTGCCTTGAAGACAACGGCCGACCTAATGGACCTTTACAAGACCCCTGACTTAGATATAACAACATCATAATATGGTTTTTAACTTTTAGGTTATGAAAATGATTCCGTTGACGACTTAAAAGGGATAACGGCTGTGTCATCAAGGAAAAGAGGAAAACGGCGGTACTTTTGGGAATACAGTGAGCAGCTCATGCCTTCTGACCAAGAAGCAATGCTGAGACCATCTGAGTGGAACAGAGACACTCTGCCCAGTAACATGTATCAGAAAAATGGCTTTCATCATGGTAGGTAGTACGATGGGTCAGACAGTAGTGCCTGTAATCCTCTTATCTAGGTTAGTTGGCTTGTGCTCTTTTAATTTGCTACCAACGATGGATTGCTTGAGATCTTATCAGGAAGTGATTTACAAAACGTATTTTAAAATGAATTAAAAAAAAGTTATGGGACAATCCATTTAATTCTAAGATTGGTGGTGCAACAGGATATGCTACAAATGTCCTATCCGTAGAAGGAAAACAACCATGCTAACAAAGTGGCATACCATTTTCTGATCTTCAGACTTGTGGTGGGCGCATTCTGATCAGTGATGACTGGGCATCACTTTGCTGTTTCCACTTTATTTTACTGATAAGACATTGATGGTCTATACGAGTATGTAAATGAGAACAAATGCTAAAAGATTACATGGACAATTTGTATGGTAATATATTCACTGATAAGTGAACTACTACAATTACACCTTAAATATTTTGCGGACAGGCAAATACACCGTAAAGAAGTCTCGCAGAACTGATGTGGAAGACTTGACTCCCAACCCCAAAAAGCTTCTACAGATTGGAGGGGAGTTGCGTAAACTGAACAAGGTGATCAGTGACCTGACGCCTGTATCTGAGCTTCCCGTAACTGCCAGGCCACGCTCTCGAAAAGAAAAAAACAAACTGGCTTCCAGGTAACTCATCCCATATTATATGGTGACTGACTAAGATCTTACTTTTGATTTATATAGGAAAGCATAAGAAACCAGCAGTAAAGGCAATATAAATGCTAACGATTAATTTTGAAGACCAAAAGGAAGATCTGTAGTCATTATCAGAGGTGGAAACACATTTATGTTCGAGCATGTGGAGTTTCAATCTCCATACTATTCGTTTTGTAAAAACAGGGGAGCATGACTTGTAGATGTATTTATACACCACACAATATTAAAATTGCAACACCAAAATGGAAAAGTCATGCTGTGGAAATCACAGGATCAATAGACATAATGATATGCAAGTGATGAAAAATGGAAAAAATAAAGTTTTCATAACCTCTTACTGAGCATCATGTGCAGAAATACACACTTATTATTAATGCTTTTCAGAGGAACATTCTGCCACGTTGGATGCACTTGACCACACAAATCATCAAAGTCCTCTGCTGGCAGCTCCCTTTGTAATTGCTGACCAATGTGGGCCTATTTGTGCATAATGGGGGATGGTCTGGAGAGGCTGTAGGCCGTGAAAACACATTTAGCCCACATAGGCCTTCTTGTCACTATCACAAGCACCATGCCATCTAGTGTTGTCGTGAAAACTGGTTACTGGGATGCTTTCATATTCCGTCATGAAGGCCTCTTGTGGTGTTACCCACATGGTTTCCAGACCAATCTCTGGCTATCATCAGTTTCAATGTTGAGTGGAGTATTTCTACGGGCTCCACAGCTACAAATCTTTTAGCAGTTTTTTTATTTTTATTATGTCGATGCATTGTTTTCTCTGATTACTCCTATTTAGAAAAGGCCAATCTTAATCACGGTGACTTAATTGTGTAATTTCATAAAATCAGGAAGGGCCGTTCAGGCTTTTTGACACGTTGAAGCTATTACCTGGGTGAAATTATATGTATACAATTGGACATCATGCTGTAATGGGAAGACGTTTGTCATGTTGATGTGATGGGTTCTCTGGCCAAATGGCTGCACTGTAATGAGATCTGCTGAGGGTGTGGGCCTGGCAAGGTAGATGACGGTTTCCAGTGATAACCACCAGTATTGTGACTGTGATGCAGGCTGTAAATTGGCATTGGAATAAGACAAACTGTACAATGATGTTCCAAGTGTGACTGTGTGGTTCTGAAGCAAACCAAAAGGTCATTTCGCTCAACGAATGAGTGTTTTGCTTGTTTGTTTGGTGATAGGTAGCCTGTTTACACTGCACGATTATCGAAAGTGAGCATTCATAGTAATGAATTAATCCCATTAATTGTGCCGTGTACATGCATCTCTACTTATGAAACCTGCCTATAGGTGCCTGGTGTAAGGATCTGCCTCCAGTATCTGCACTATGTACCAATGTTGTTTTCTGACATTTTTAACATCCCTTGAATAATTTAAAAGTGTGTAGATCGTTTGTGATTCTGCTACGTCTTCAATTGCAGAGCTTGTCGGCTAAAGAAAAAGGCACAATATGAAGCTAATAAAGTGAAGCTGTGGGGCCTGAACACCGAATACGGTAAGCTCTTAATAAGTGCATATGACATTCTGTATGACCGCTCGGCTGGTGTTGAGAACTGTACGTACGGTATATCATGTATGTAATTTTAATATATTTTTTACAGATAATTTGCTGTTTGTGATCAATTCAATCAAGCAAGAGATCATGACTCGTATGCAGATTCCATGGGAGGAGTGGTCAGCAAGCATGGAACAAAAACTGGATAATCTGATCAAGGATACACTAGGTATGTGTGTTTTTGCATTTCAGATTATAGTAGATTATGCCATCCATTGTCTGTAGCCTCACACCCTAAAGGCTCCCATACAGACTAGACTAAAGCCGGCTGAACCCGCATGTTGTGTATGGGAGCCTCCAGACTCTCCCTGTACAGATAATGCTCGGGAAGAAAAGGATTCAGCCTGCTCAATTTCCCTGGCAATCCTTTTGTTCCCTGGAGACTAAGCCGCCTCCAGAGGAGTTGGGCTACTTTCACACTTGCATCGGTACGGGTCCGACGCAACGTGGGCAGTGGATGTAGTTTTTCAACGCATCCGTTGCCCATTCTAAGCCCCGGGGAGGAGGGGCCGGAGTTCCGGCTGTGCATGCACGGTAGGAAATGGTGGATCCGATGTACAAAAAAACGTTATATTGAACGTTTTTTTCGTGCCGACGGTCCGCCAAAACACGACGCATCCAGTGCAGGACGGACGCGACGGATGGACATCCGTCACAATCCGTCGCTAATACAAGTCTATGGGAAAATGCAGGATCCTGCAAATTTCTGCATTGTTAAAAAACGATGGATTGTGACGGAAGCTGAAAAACGCAAGTGTGAAAGTAGCCTTTGGCAGCAGTGCTCTCATAGCGAACAGAAATGTTTGCATATTGGTGAGTCAGGAGACATGGTTGCCGGGCAAACAATTGTTTGCCCAACAGTTATTCAATGTGTGTGGGCCTTTAGTATTGGCAGCAGGAGTCGCATCGGAGGTAGCACAGTTTTTGTTTTGAATTGTCCCATCTAGTGATGAGTGGACGTCCTTTGATAAGGTGATATCCGAGCATGCTCCTGTGCTAACTAAATGTCTTCATACATATTGTCAAACATATTTCTCGAGCATGCTTAAAGACACTCGGTTAGCACATGAGCATGCTTGGATAGCACCTTATCAGAGAACATTCATTCATCACTAGTCCCATCCAAAATATTTTGGAGGTTATGGTCCACTTTAGTGGCCTGCTGCCATTTTGTACCAAACCTCTAATCTACTATATAATTGTCTAAGGGTCACTTCCGTCTGTCTGTCTGTCACGGATATTCATTGGTCGCGGCCTCTGTCTGTCCTAGAAATCCAAGTCGCTGATTGGTCGTGGCTGTTTTGCCGCTACCAATCAGCGATGGGCACAGACCGGAAGAAAATGGCCGCTCCTTCCTCCCCACAGTCAGTGTCCCCGGCCCGCTCTATACTCCCCGCGGTGCAGTCAGTGTCTTCGGCGCCCGCTCCATACTCCCCGCAGTCAGCACCCGCTCCATACTCCCCTCCGGTCACTGCTCACACAGGGTTAATACCAGCGGTAACGGACTGCGTTATGCCGCGGGTAACGCTCTCCGTAACCGCTGCTATTAACCCTGTGTGACCAAGTTTTTACTATTGATGCTGCCTATGCAGCATCAATAGTAAAAAAATCTAATGTTTAAAATAATAAAAAAACAAAAAACCTGCTATTCTCACCTTCCGTAGTCTGACGATGCGCTTGTGCCGGCCACCATCTTCCGTTCCCAGAGATGCATTGCAAACTTACCCAGAAGACTTGGCGGTCTCGCGAGACCGCTAAGTCATCTGGGTAATTTCGCAATGCATCCTGGGAACGGAAGATGTCGGCCGCATCACACAGCTTCGCTGGATCCCAGGGGTGAGTATATAACTCTTTTTTATTTTAATTATTTTTTTTTAACAGGGATATGGTGCACACACTGCTAAATACTGCATGGGCTGTATTATGTACCTACGTGTCTGGGCAATATACTACGTGGCTGGGCAATATACTGCGTGGCTGGGCAATATACTACGTGGCTGGGCAATATACTACGTGGCTGGGCAATATACTACGTGGCTGGGCAATATACTGCGTGGCTGGGCAATATACTACGTGGCTGGGCAATATATATTACGTGGCTGGGCAATATACTATGTGGCTGGGCAATATACTACGTGGCTGGGCAATATACTACGTGGCTGGGCAATATACTACGTGGCTGGGCAATATACTATGGCTGGGCAATATACTATGTGGCTGGGCAATATATACTACGTGGCTGGGCAATATACTACGTGGCTGGGCAATATACTATGGCTGGGCAATATACTACGTGGCTGGGCAATATATATTACGTGGCTGGGCAATATACTATGTGGCTGGGCAATATACTATGTGGCTGGGCAATATACTATGTGGCTGGGCAATATACTATGTGGTTGGGCAATATACTATGTGGTTGGGCAATATACTACGTGGCTGGGCAATATACTACGTGGACATGCATATTCTAGAATACCCGATGTGTTAGAATCACCATCTAGTAGGAAATATATGTCTTTCTCACTCACTGGGTAATGTGGGAGGAGGGATTGGGAAAACTGAAAATAGAAATTCAGAAAGGTGTGACTGCTGGAAAAAAGGAACCTGTATGAGAATGTTAACAGCATTGTAGAGTACACGGTAATTATTGTTCAATCTCCATTTATAAGTTCAATTTCTGCAGATATGAATTGCACTTTGATTCATGACTGATAAAGATTACCAGACTCCAACCTAAATAGCATTTTCATATCAGCAGACATGTATACCTAGGACATTAGGTATGAGTTTTGTTATTGGAAAGGTACTGATTCACATTTTTTCTCTGACATTAGGCGACAACTTTGAGCAGCGAGGATGTTGTGATGACATTTATCTCTAAAGGCTTTTTCACCTAGGGGTGATCGGTGGAATGAACCTTAATAGGAATGTCTGATTCTGATGATTATCCTTGTAAAAGTGCTTAGAGTTCAGTGTTCTTTTGCATCTTTTATACAAGCATAAAATCAGTTGTTGGCAGCCAGGGCCACCATCAGGGCATTTCTGCCCTTACTGCTGTATGGGGTCCGGTTAGCAACAGTGCAGAATGGGCCGGCCCACAGGTCCGGGGCCCCGCTCCTGTGCTTCTACTCATCGGGTCCCAAGTGCTGTGCGCTATGACGTCACCACAGGTCCTTCAGCTCCATCCTGGTTGTGTGCAGCTCGTGTTCTCTGGTATCGGCCAACAGCAGATTTCTGGTTCCCGAATTCCAGTGAGATTCCAGGAGGGTTTGGTGGAGTTTTGGTGCGTGTGGTAAATCTGTGAGAGGAGAGTGTGGGGTGAGATCAGAGCTGTTCGTGTGGAGGCCCCTGCTCCGTGTGACTGCGGCTCCTCAGTGTTTTGGACGTGCAGCATTGTATGGGACTGCACATGATGAAGTGTGTCTGAGGGGAGACTGCACATATGAAATGAAAGGGGGATAGGAGGCTGCAAATCATGAAGGGGCACTGCAGATGAAGTGAGGGGGTGATAGGGGACTGCAATGGATGAAGTATGGTGACTTCAAATTAAAGTGCGGGCGACTGCAAATGATGAAGTGGGGGAGGAGACGGGGGACTGCAAATGATGAATTCAGTATGAGGGACAGGGGACATCAATTTAATTGGGGGTGGGGAGAGCAAATGATGAATTGAAGGTGGGGAGAGCAAATGATCAGGGAGGAGAACAAATAATGAATTTTGAGGGTGGGGAGAGTAAATGATGTATTGAATGTGGGGTAGAGCAGGTGATAATGAATAGAGGGTGGGAGAGAGAGAAGACTTGGGAGGGGGGGGGGATGTAAGGCAGCACATCTGTTCATGTAAATGAAGATATGCTGCCGGCAATAATGCAAATGACTCGGGGACAACCAATTTGTAGTAACCATTGCCCATTAGTATACAGTTCGCACATTCATGATGATTGCCACTTGTTAAACTAGGGCCGACTTCCTAAATTATAACCCCACCAAGGACAACATGTATGTATGTATGTATGTATGTATGTATGTTCTCCCCGTGTTTGCGTGGGATTTCTCAGAATTCTCCGGTTTCCTCCCAAACTCCAAAGACATACTGATAGGGAATTTAGATTGTGTCCCCCATTGGGGACAGTGCCAATAATGTCTGCAAAGCGATGTGGAATATGATAGCACTTCATAAGCAAAGCATAATAAAGAAATAAAATATTATAATGGCTGCTGAAAAGTGATCTCTACTAGTGATGAGCGAACATGCTCGGATTACTTCTTATCCTAGCATCTGGGCGTGCTCGTACATTATATTAGAGTCCCTGCGGCTGCATAATTTGCAGCTGTTAGACAGTCTGAAATGCATGTTGGGATTTCCTGTTTGTTAGGCAGCCTGAGCACATGTGGGGATTCCCTAGCAGCCACAAATCATGCAGCCACAGGGACTCGAGCATGCCTGGATAAGACATAATGCGAGCACGTTCGCTCATCACTAATCTCTAGCCATGTATTAAGCCTAGTGATCAGTGTGAGAATGGCAAGATGTGTGTTTTTATAATAAAGATGGTGATATGGAAAATACAAAAATATATCAAAGATCTTTAACCCCTTAACGTTCAATGACGGGCATAGCCTGTCATGGCCGGGTGTCAGTTCCCACACCAGGACGGGCTATGCCCATCATGCATTTAAACTGTCACTCCGTGTAAACACGTAGTGACAGTTCAGTGCCGACCGCTATCTGTGGCAGCTGGAAGGCACGGGAATAGATGCGGGCACTCATGCTGTCGGTCCCCGCACCCAGATCGTTGTGATTGGTCAATCAGTCTGACTGACTGATCACAGCATGATCGCGCGGGAGATGCTGAAATATCAGCATTTCCTGCCCAATCAGTGCAGCAGCCCAGCTCTGCCAGTGGCCGAGAGTCTGCACTAACAGCCAGGAGCGAAGTCCGCACCACCCCGGCTGTTAAACCCCTAAATGTTGTGATCAAGTGCAATCGCAGCATTCAGGAGGCAGGCTGAGGGACTGGAGCTCCCTCTGCCATCAGATCGGTGTCCCTGCGACGTCCCGATCATTGCCATGGTTACCCTCAAGTCACCAAGCTATAGAAAGCTTCTAAGACCATGCTCACAGCATGGTGTCAGAAGCTTTCAGTATAGGTATAATGCAGTGCAATAAAAGTGTACTGCAGTGCCTTATACCTGCAATCAAAGTGAAAAAAGTGAAAGTCCCATAAAGGGACAAGGTAAAAAAGGAAGCTTTTTTTTTTTTTTTTTTTTTTTTTTTTAAAGGAAAAAAAATTAAATAATAAATCAACTAATAAATACACATTTTTATGTAAAAAAAAATTAAATAAGCAAAAGTACACGTTTGGTATTGCCACATCCGGAACAATCTGATCTATAAAAGTGTCATGCTAGTTAAGCCCTTCAGTGAATGCTGTAAAAAACACACAAAAAAAAGTAGCAAACTATGCTTGATAATCATACCACTTGGAAAAAAAAGAGATCAAAAAGGCAAATGTACATAAAAATATTATCACTGAAAATACCATCTTGTCCCGCAAAAAACAAGCCACCATACAGCTCCATCAGCGGAAAAATGTTATAGCTCTCAAAATAAAGCAATGCAAAAATTATTTTTTATACAAGTTTTTGTGTAAAAGCACCAAAACATAAAAAAAACTATATAAATGTGGCATCGTTGTAATCGTATTGGCCTAAAGAATAAAGCAGCCTTATCAATTTTACCACACGCAGAGCTGAGAAAAAAAAATCCTGAATTGCTGGTTTTTGTTCATTATACCTCCACAAAAATCGGACTAGAAAGCGATCAAAAAATGTCATGTGCCCGACAATGGTATCACTAAAAAAGTCAACTTGTCCCGCAAAAAAAACAAGCCCTCACATGACTTTGTAAGCCAAAATATGGAAAAATCATAGCTCTTAAAATATGGTGCTGCAAAAACTACTTCCTGCAAAAAAAAAAGCGTCTTTAATGTGTGACAGCAGCTAAACATAAAAAAGGATATGAATCTGGCATTGCTGTAATCGTACCGACCTGAAGAATAAAGTCGCCCAATCGCTTATACCGCACGAGGAACGGCGTAAAAAATAAATAAAACCAATTCTTCTCCTGCAGTGGATTTTTTAATTCTGCCTCTCAAAGATCTCAGTAAGGCTCAGCGCACATTTATCCTGCGCTCTCCACTGAGCACTTACACCAGGGTTTCCGTGTAAATCTCTGAAATATGTGATTCAGACAGAACCGCCGGCAGAAGTTTCCCTATAATGAGGCAGATGGAAGCACTGTGAACGCCAAAGGGCCTGTGATCCGGCGGTGTCCGTCTTTTTAGGCGTGCATAAAAATGCGGTCCACCACAGTTTTGTGCACCTCTGAAAGGAAGGACAACACTGCCTCATTATAGTGATTGGATCCCTCTGGGGTTTAATGGAAACCCCAAAGTAAGTGCTCAGTGTAGAGTGCCAGATAAATGTGATCCCGAACGTTATGAAAAATCTACCCAATAAAAGCTTCAACTCGGTCCACAAAAAAAAAGCAAGTCCCCACTCAGGTCCGTCATCTGTTAATGGAAATATAGGAGGCTTCCATGTTACTGGTAGCACAAAGGCTCTGGAAAAGCAAAATGGCTCCTTGCCCCCGAAAAGAAATTCAGCAAATTCTGCACTCCCAAATCCAAATGCCCCCCACCCTTCTGAGCCCCAGTGTGCATAAAACACCTTTAGCATTTACATTTGGCATTGGTATAATTTCCAAAATGGGGTCACTTGAGGGGGGATCCTGCTCTCTAGCACTTAGGGGCTCTGTATATGGAGTCTGCAAACTATTCTAGGAAAATCTGCGCTCCAGGAGGCAAATAGCGCTCCATCCCTACCGAGACACTCTGTATGGCTAAGCAGTACTGTACAGCCACATATGGGGTATTTCTATAGTCAGCAGAAATTGTGGGACAAATTCTGGTGCCAATTTTACCCAATTATTGTGCAAAAATGTAAAATCTGGGGCTCAAACAAAACTTATGTGGTAAAAATGTAATTATTTTTCTTCACTGCCCAATAGTATAAAATTCCTTGACCCAACGGTGTCAAAATGATCACTGCCCCTCCCCTAGATTAATTCAACAAGAGGTGTAGTTCGTAAAATAGGGTCACTTATGAGGAGTCAAGCTATTCTGGCTCCTCGGGGGATCTCCCTCTGAGTCATGGCACCCTCAAACCATAATAGTAAAATCTGCACTTTAATATGACACGCCTTCCCTTTTGAGCTTTGCACTGTGCCTTAAAAGTAGTTTTCACCCGCACATGGGGTATTGGCACACTCAGGAGAAATTACACAAGAAACTTTGGGGTCCATTTTCTCCTGTTACCTTTGTTTAAAATAAAACATTTGGTGCTGAAAGATGATTTTTGTGGAAAAAATGTGATTCTTAATTTTCACGGCTCAACGTTATAAACTTATGTGAAGCACCTCGGGGATCAAGGCACTCTCCAAACATCTAGATAAGTCCCGTGAGGGGTCTAGTTTCCAAAATGGGGTCACTTGTGGGGGGTTTCCACTGTGTAGGCACATCAGGGGCTCTCCAAACACGACATGGCGTCCGCTCTCGATTCCAGCCAATATTGCTCTACTGTGTACCCAACTCAGGAGAAATTGTGCAACAATTTTTGGGGTTCATTAACTACTGCTACCTTTGCTAAAATAAAAAAAATTGGTGCTAAAATATTTTTTGTGGGAAAAAAAATGTGATTTTTAATTTTTACGGCTCTACTTTTTAAACTTATATGAAGCACTTGGAGGTTCAGGGTGCTCTACAAACATCTAGATAAGTCCTTTGGGGGGTGTAGGTTCCAAAATGGTGTCACTTGTGGGGGGTTTCCACTGTTTAGGCACATCAGGGGCTCTCCAAACACGACATGGTGTCCGCTCTCGATTCCTGCCAATTTTACATTCAAAACCTCAAATGGTGCTCTTTCCCTTCCGAGCCCTGCCGAGCACCTAAAGAGTGGTCTTTCGCCACACATAGGGTATTGGCGTAATCGGGAGAAATTGCACAACACATGTTGTGGTTCATTTTCTTCTGATACCCTTGAGAAAACGAAAAAAATTGTCTTAAGATTTTTGTAAAAAAACAAAAAATTCAAATATTTTTCCTTCTGTATTGCTTCAGTTGTTGTGAAGCACCTGAAGGGTTAATAAACTTCTTGAATGTGGTTTTGAGCACATTGAGGGGTGGAGTTTTTAGAATGGTGTCGCTTTTGGATATTTTCTGTCATATAGGCCCCCAAAGTCACTTCAAATGTGAGGTAGACCCAAAAACAAAAAAAAGTTTTGTAAATTTTATTGGAAAAATCTGAAATCGCTGGTCAACTTTTATCCCTTATAACTTCCTAACAAAAGAAAAATTTTTCAAAAATTGTAAAGTAGACATGTGGGAAATGTTATTTATTAACTATTTTGTGTGACATAACTCTGAATTAGGGGCATAAAAATTAAGTTTGAAAATTGTGAAATCTTCAAAAGTTTTGCCAAATTTTACATTATTGGGGGGCAATAAACACAAGTAACTTTGAAGAAATTTTACTACCATCATAAAGTACAGTATGTCACAAAAAAACAGTCTCCGGATCCATTGAAGCGTTCCAGAGTTATAACCATATAAAACTGACAGTGGTCAGATTTCAAAATTAAGGCCTGGTCATTAACTTACAAAGTGGCTTGGCACTTAAGGGGTTAAATATATTTACAGTGCAGTATGCTACGCGGGCTGTGCAGTATGCTACGCGGGCTGTGCAGTATGGTCCGCGGGCTGTGCAGTATGGTCCGCGGGCTGTGCAGTATGGTCCGCGGGCTGTGCAGTATGGTCCGCGGGCTGTGCAGTATGGTCCGCGGGCTGTGCAGTATGGTCCGCGGGCTGTGCAGTATGGTCCGCGGGCTGTGCAGTATGGTCCGCGGGCTGTGCAGTATGGTCCGCGGGCTGTGCAGTATGGTCCGCGGGCTGTGCAATATACTATGCGGGCATCATATTCTAGAATACCCAATGCGTTAGAATCGGGCCACCATCTTGTCTGTTTATAATAGGGCATTTCCTGATGACTTGTTCCCTTTAAGCAGCGATGTTAGGAGCAGGGCTGTGGAGTCGGTAAGCCAAACCTCCGACTCCTCAATTTCCATGAAAATGGGCTCCGACTCCTACTCTCCGACTCTGACTCCACAGCCCTGGTTAAGAGCACATTTATTTTACTCAGCCTAATTTTTTTAATAAACCTATTCTCTTTTGATTCTTTCAGGTTCGTCAGTAGCAGGCCAGACATCAGAGTTTGTAAATCAAGTTTTGGAAAAAACTTCAGATGGGGATCCCACTGGTGGCTTAGTGGGACTTCGCATACCAACTTCAAAGGTGTGACCATCTCTTCACAGCCAGTGCTGATGCGTCATCATCTCATGTCTTCTCCCAAGTCTGCACTAAGAACTTCTTCAATTTTGCATGTATATCTTCTCATAATCTGTTATGGTTCTATTTAGCAGGTTTGTTGGGTGGAATAAGCAAGCTGACATGCTGACGAGCGCGAATACCCATTGCATGGAACTCTGCGTCATCACCATGTCTGGTTGTTCGTGGCTACTTGTTCATAGAGTACTATTGGCAGCAATTCTATCATTGCCATGGAGTTTATATATCCAATATAAATGTGCAAAAAAACAAATAAGCAACATATAATGTATTTGTAGTGTTTGTCTTAGAGTCAGAAACCGATTTTATTTTTTTTTTCTATTTAGATTCACATAGTTTTTAGCTAATGCCAAAATTAGCTGGAATAAGCTTCAGACACAAGTGATAACAAGCCACTATCTGAAATGGGAGGTAGAGACATGATTCCTGCTCTGAACGCAGAACTTGCACAGGTAGACTGCACTAAATGATGCGGTAGCAGTGCAAACGTCAAAAAGTGGCTTTATATATAACGTGTATTTGTGGATAAGATAACATTGCGATGGCTGATAGTTTGTCGCAAGTGGAACTTTGATCTTAAAGACTCATCTTTGTGCCTTGTTATTTGCGGAGTGAAAAAGACTCTTCTACAGCTTAAAGCCGTTAAGGATTTTTGTATGCTTTAAAACATTATAAGATCTTTTAAACCTTGTAGTGTAGTGGCCTAAGATGCATAGTTTGGTGCATATTTATCGGGTTAAGCTTCAATGTTTAAAAACAAAATCCTTGTGACTTCCTTTTTTTTTTTTTTTTTTTTCCCCGAATGTACATAGGAACATGTTAAAAATGTAGATATGTGCCACAGAGTCTGTGAATTGTAATAGATACATAAAAAGTAAAAAAAAGCAAAAAAAAATGCAAAAAGGTAGTAAAAAAAAAAAAAAAAAGTGGCTCTTGAACTATAAGCCGCACTATTTTTCCTTATTTGTTCTTTTTCTTCTCTTTGGTACTTTTAACTTGGAAAAGAGAGAAACAAAAATTGCACATTACTTTGATTGTTTTCTTTTTGTTTTGTACCAAAGAAAAACACATTGAGGTGGCAGACTGCCAGTCAAAGTAAAGATTTGCACAGCTTATAAAATACTGTAATGAATGTAAAAACAAAAAAATATAACTATGTATAAATATATATATATATAACAGAGGTCAGCAGAATTCTGGGATAGCTAGGGAATTTAACAAACTGTGAATTTTCTTTTTCTTTTTTTTTTTTTGTAGTGGTCCAATTTTCCAAATATCAATATATACATTTGGGGGGTGCATTCACAGTCTTGTGTCTACATTCAAGAGACCGATTTTTTTTCCCATTGTAGATAAACAAAGACTAGTTGTTTTTTAGTTTTGTTTTTTTTTTCCTTTGTTTTATTAGTAGAATTTTCCGATTTTTGGAGGATAGGCGGAGCTGCTACATTTCATTGATCTAGTTCAACTTCCAGAATCTTAATATTTCCCATCCTAGCAAGGTGGTATGAAACTGGTAGGCCCATTGGCATTGTAAAACAAATAAATATATATTATACATATATAAATATATCTATTTTTGCTATTGTAACATGCACCTGAATATATTAATCTTCAGACCGA